>NW_027469201.1:0-300000 GCF_051020765.1 Lasioglossum baleicum | reverse complement strand
CCTCTCGCACGTGTTTTTACTCGACTAGCCTGCGGGATGCATGCTCTCGCACGTGTTTTTACTCGACTAGCCTGCGGGATGTATCCTCTCGCACGTGTTTTTACTCCACTAGCCTGCGGGATGCATCCTCTCGCACGTGTTTTTACTCGACTAGCCTGCGGGATGCATCCTCTCGCACGTGTTTTTTCTCGACTAGCCTGCGGGATGCATCCTCTCGCACGTGTTTTTACTCGACTAGCCTGCGGGAAGCATCCTCTCGCACGTGTTTTTACTCGACTAGCCTGCGGGAAGCATCCTCTCGCACGTGTTTTTACTCGACTAGCCTGCGGGATGTATCCTCTCGCACGTGTTTTACTCGACTAGCCTGCAGGATGCATCCTCTCGCACGTGTTTTTACTAGACTAGCCTGCGGGATGCATCCTCCGCACGTGTTTTTACTCGACTAGCCTGCGGGATGCATCCTATCGCACGTGTTTTTACTCGACTAGCCCGCGGGATGTATCCTCTCGCACGTGTTTTTGCTCGACTAGCCTGCGGGATGCATCCTCTCGCACGTGTTTTTGCTCGACTAGCCTGCGGGATGCATCCTCCCGCACGTGTTTTTACTCGACTAGCCTGCGGGATGCATCCTCTCGCACGTGTTTTTACTGGACTAGCCTGCGGGATGCATCCTCCCGCACGTGTTTTTACTCGACTAGCCTGCGGGATGCATCCTCTCGCACGTGTTTTTACTGGACTAGCCTGCGGGATGCATCCTCTCGCACGTGTTTTACTCGACTAGCCTGCGGGATGCATCCTCCCGCACGTGTTTTTACTCGACTAGCCTGCGGGATGCATCCTCTCGCACGTGTTTTTACTCGACTAGCCTGCGGGATGTATCCTCTCGCACGTGTTTTTACTCGACTAGCCTGCGGGATGCATCCTCTCGCACGTATTTTTGCTCGACTAGCCTGCGGGATGCATCCTCTCGCACGTGTTTTTTTCTCGACTAGCCTGCGGGATGCATCCTCTCGCACGTGTTTTTACTCGACTAGCCTGCGGGATGCATCCTCTCGCACGTGTTTTTACTGGACTAGCCTGCGGGATGCATCCTCTCGCACGTGTTTTTACTCGACTAGCCTGCGGGATGCATCCTCTCGCACGTGTTTTTACTCGACTAGCCTGCGGGATGCATCCTCTCGCACGTGTTTTTACTCGACTAGCCTGCGGGAAGCATCCTCTCGCACGTGTTTTTACTCGACTAGCCTGCGGGATGCATCCTCTCGCACGTGTTTTTACTGGACTAGCCTGCGGGATGCATCCTCTCGCACGTGTTTTTACTCGACTAGCCTGCGGGATGCATCCTCTCGCACGTGTTTTTACTGGACTAGCCTGCGGGATGCATCCTCTCGCACGTGTTTTTACTCGACTAGCCTGCGGGATGCATCCTCTCGCACGTGTTTTTACTCGACTAGCCTGCGGGAAGCACCCTCTCGCACGTGTTTTTACTCGACTAGCCTGCGGGATGCATCCTCTCGCACGTGTTTTTACGCGACTAGCCTGCGGGATGCATCCTCTCGCACGTGTTTTTATTCGACTAGCCTGCGGGATGCATTCTCACGCACGTGTTTTACTCGACTAGCCTGCAGGATGCATCCTCTCGCACGTGTTTTTGCTCGACTAGCCTGCGGGATGCATCCTCTCGCACGTGTTTTTGCTCGACTAGCCTGCGGGATGCATCCTTTCGCACGTGTTTTTGCTCGACTAGCCTGCGGGATGCATCCTCTCGCACGTGTTTTACTCGACTAGCCGGCAGGATGCATCCTCTCGCACGTGTTTTTACTCGACTAGCCTGCGGGATGCATCCTCCCGCACGTGTTTTTACTCGACTAGCCTGCGGGATGCATCCTCTCGCACGTATTTTTACTCGACTAACCTACGGGATGTATCCTCACGCACGTGTTTTTGCTCGACTAGCCTGCGGGATGCATCCTCTCGCACGTGTTTTTACTCGACTAGCCTGCAGGATGCATCCTCTCGCACGTGTTTTTACTCGACTAGCCTGCGGGATGCATCCTCTCGCACGTGTTTTTACTCGACTAGCCTGCGGGATGCATGCTCTCGCACGTGTTTTTACTCGACTAGCCTGCGGGATGTATCCTCTCGCACGTGTTTTTACTCCACTAGCCTGCGGGATGCATCCTCTCGCACGTGTTTTTACTCGACTAGCCTGCGGGATGCATCCTCTCGCACGTGTTTTTCTCGACTAGCCTGCGGGATGCATCCTCTCGCACTTGTTTTTACTCGACTAGCCTGCGGGATGCATCCTCCCGCACGTGTTTTTACTCGACTAGCCTGCGGGATGCATCCTCTCGCACGTGTTTTTACTCGACTAGCCTGCGGGATGTATCCTCTCGCACGTGTTTTTACTCGACTAGCCTGCGGGATGCATCCTCTCGCACGTGTTTTGCTCGACTAGCCTGCGGGATGCATCCTCTCGCACGTGTTTTTGCTCGACTAGCCATGCGCATCCCAAAAAACCTGCGCATGCGCATCCCAAAAAACCTGCGCATGCGCATCCCACAAAACCTGCGCATGCGCATCCCACAAAACCTCGCACGTGTTTTTACTCGACTAGCCTGCGGGATGCATCCTCTCGCACGTGTTTTTACTGGACTAGCCTGCGGGATGCATCCTCTCGCACGTGTTTTTACTCGACTAGCCTGCGGGATGCATCCTCTCGCACGTGTTTTTACTCGACTAGCCTGCGGGATGCATCCTCCCGCACGTGTTTTTACTCGACTAGCCTGCGGGATGCATCCTCTCGCACGTATTTTTACTCGACTAACCTACGGGATGTATCCTCACGCACGTGTTTTTGCTCGACTAGCCTGCGGGATGCATCCTCTCGCACGTGTTTTACTCGACTAGCCTGCAGGATGCATCCTCGCGCACGTGTTTTTACTCGACTAGCCTGCGGGATGCATCCTCTCGCACGTGTTTTTACTCGACTAGCCTGCGGGATGCATGCTCTCGCACGTGTTTTTACTCGACTAGCCTGCGGGATGTATCCTCTCGCACGTGTTTTTACTCCACTAGCCTGCGGGATGCATCCTCTCGCACGTGTTTTTACTCGACTAGCCTGCGGGATGCATCCTCTCGCACGTGTTTTTGCTCGACTAGCCTGCGGGATGCATCCTCTCGCACTTGTTTTTACTCGACTAGCCTGCGGGATGCATCCTCCCGCACGTGTTTTTACTCGACTAGCCTGCGGGATGCATCCTCTCGCACGTGTTTTTACTCGACTAGCCTGCGGGAAGCATCCTCTTGCACGTGTTTTTACTCGACTAGCCATGCGCGTCCCAAAAAACCTGCGCATGCGCATCCCAAAAAACCTGCGCATGCGCATCCCACAAAACCTGCGCATACGCATCCCACAAAACCTCGCACGTGTTTTTACTCGACTAGCCGGCGGGATGCATCCTCTCGCACGTGTTTTTACTGGACTAGCCTGCGGGATGCATCCTCTCGCACGTGTTTTTACTCGACTAGCCTGCGGGATGCACCATCTCGCACGTGTTTTTACTCGACTAGCCTGCGGGATGCATCCTCTCGCACGTGTTTTTACGCGACTAGCCTGCGGGATGCATCCTCTCGCACGTGTTTTTATTCGACTAGCCTGCGGGATGCATCCTCACGCACGTGTTTTACTCGACTAGCCTGCAGGATGCATCCTCTCGCACGTGTTTTTACTCGACTAGCCTGCGGGATGCATCCTCCCGCACGTGTTTTTACTCGACTAGCCTGCGGGATGCATCCTCTCGCACGTGTTTTTACGCGACTAGCCTGCGGGATGCATCCTCTCGCATGTGTTTTTATTCGACTAGCCTGCAGGATGCATCCTCTCGCACGTGTTTGTACTCGACTAGCCTGCGGGATGCACCCTCTCGCTCGTGTTTTTACTCGACTAGCCTGCGGGATGCATCCTCTCGCACGTGTTTTTACGCGACCAGCCTGCGGGATGCATCCTCTCGCACGTGTTTTTATTCGACTAGCCTGCGGGATGCATCCTTCCGCACGTGTTTTTACTCGACTAGCCTGCGGGATGCATCCTCTCGCACGTGTTTTTGCTCGACTAGCCTGCGGGGTGCATCCTCTCGCACGTGTTTTTGCTCGACTAGCCTGCGGGATGCATCATCTCGCACGTGTTTTTGCTCGACTAGCCTGCGGGATGCATCCTCTCGCACGTGTTTTTACTCGACTAGCCTGCGGGATGCATCCTTTCGCACGTGTTTTTACTCGACTAGCCTGCGGGATGCACCCTCTCGCACGTGTTTTTACTCGACTAGCCTGCGGGATGCATGCTCTCGCACGTGTTTTTACTCGACTAGCCTGCGGGATGCATGCTCTCGCACGTGTTTTTACTCGACTAGCCTGCGGGATGTATCCTCTCGCACGTGTTTTTACTCCACTAGCCTGCGGGATGCATCCTCTCGCACGTGTTTTTACTCGACTAGCCAGTGGGATGCATCCTCTCGCACGTGTTTTTACTCGACTGGCCTGCGGGATGCATCCTCTCGCACGTGTTTTTGCTCGACTAGCCTGCGGGATGCATCCTCTCGCACGTGTTTTTGCTCGACTAGCCTGCGGGATGCATCCTCTCGCACGTGTTTTTACTCGACTAGCCTGCGGGATGCATCCTCTCGCACGTGTTTTTACTGGACTAGCCTGCGGGATGCATCCTCTCGCACGTGTTTTTACTCGACTAGCCTGCGGGATGCATCCTCTCGCACGTGTTTTTACTCGACTAGCCTGCGGGATGCATCCTCTCGCACGTGTTTTTACTCGACTAGCCTGCGGGAAGCATCCTCTCGCACGTGTTTTTACTCAACTAGCCTGCGGGAAGCATCCTCTCGCACGTGTTTTTACTCGACTAGCCTGCGGGATGCATCCTCTCGCACGTGTTTTTACTCGACTAGCCTGCGGGATGCATGCCGTCGCACGTGTTTTTACTCGACTAGCCTGCGGGATGTATCCTCTCGCACGTGTTTTTACTCCACTAGCCTGCGGGATGCATCCTCTCGCACGTGTTTTTGCTCGACTAGCCTGCGGGATGCATCCTCTCGCACGTGTTTTTACTCGACTAGCCTGCGGGATGCATCCTCTCGCACGTGTTTTTACTGGACTAGCCTGCGGGATGCATCCTCTCGCACGTGTTTTTACTCGACTAGCCTGCGGGATGCATCTTCTCTTACGTGTTTTTACTCGACTAGCCTGCGGGATGCATCCTCTCGCACGTGTTTTTACTCGACTAGCCTGCGGGAAGCATCCTCTCGCACGTGTTTTTACTCGACTAGCCTGCGGGAAGCATCCTCTCGCACTTGTTTTTACTCGACTAGCCTGCGGGATGCATCCTCTCGCACGTGTTTTTACTGGACTAGCCTGCGGGATGCATCCTCCCGCACGTGTTTTTACTCGACTAGCCTGCGGGATGCATCCTCTCGCACGTGTTTTTACTGGACTAGCCTGCGGGATGCATCCTCTCGCACGTGTTTTTACTCGACCAGCCTGCGGGATGCACCCTCTCGCACGTGTTTTTACTCGACTAGCCTGCGGGATGCATGCTCTCGCACGTGTTTTTACTCGACTAGCCTGCGGGATGTATCCTCTCGCACGTGTTTTTACTCCACTAGCCTGCGGGATGCATCCTGTCGCACGTGTTTTTACTCGACTAGCCTGCGGGATGCATCCTCACGCACGTGTTTTACTCGACTAGCCTGCGGGATGCATCCTCCCGCACGTGTTTTTACTCGACTAGCCTGCGGGATGCATCCTCTCGCACGTGTTTTTACTCGACTAGCCTGCGGGATGTATCCTCTCGCACGTGTTTTTACTCGACTAGCC
Organism: Lasioglossum baleicum; assembly: GCF_051020765.1. Taxonomy (NCBI): domain Eukaryota; kingdom Metazoa; phylum Arthropoda; class Insecta; order Hymenoptera; family Halictidae; genus Lasioglossum; species Lasioglossum baleicum. The sequence continues at coordinate 294,117 of NW_027469201.1, read as the reverse complement.
TGCGGGATGCATCCTCTCGCACGTATTTTTGCTCGACTAGCCTGCGGGATGCATCCTCTCGCACGTGTTTTTTCTCGACTAGCGGCGGGATGTATCCTCTCGCACGTGTTTTTACTCCACTAGCCTGCGGGATGCATCCTCTCGCACGTGTTTTTGCTCGACTAGCCTGCGGGATGCATCCTCTCGCACGTGTTTTTACTCGACTAGCCTGCGGGATGCATCCTCTCGCACGTGTTTTTACTGGACTAGCCTGCGGGATGCATCCTCTCGCACGTGTTTCTATTCGACTAGCCTGCGGGATGCATCCTCTCGCACGTGTTTTTACTGGACTAGCCTGCGGGATGCATCCTCTCGCACGTGTTTTTACTCGACTAGCCTGCGGGATGCATCCTCTCGCACGTGTTTTTACTGGACTAGCCTGCGGGATGCATCCTCTCGCACGTGTTTTTACTCGACTAGCCTGCGGGATGCATCCTCTCGCACGTGTTTTTACTCGACTAGCTTGCGGGAAGCACCCTCTCGCACGTGTTTTTACTCGACTAGCCTGCGGGATGCATCCTCTCGCACGTGTTTTTACGCGACTAGCCTGCGGGATGCATCCTCTCGCACGTGTTTTTATTCGACTAGCCTGCGGGATGCATCCTCACGCACGTGTTTTACTCGACTAGCCTGCAGGATGCATCCTCTCGCACGTGTTTTTACTCGACTAGCCTGCGGGATGCATCCTCCCGCACATGTTTTTACTCGACTAGCCTGCGGGATGCATCCTCTCGCACGTGTTTTTACTCGACTAGCCTGCGGGATGCATCCTCTCGCACGTGTTTTTACGCGACTAGCCTGCGGGATGCATCCTCTCTCACGTGTTTTTATTTGACTAGCCTGCGGGATGCATCCTCTCGCACGTGTTTTTGCTCGACTAGCCTGCGGGATGCATCCTCTCGCACGTGTTTTTGCTCGACTAGCCTGCGGGATGTATCCTCTCGCACGTGTTTTTACTCCACTAGCCTGCGGGATGCATCCTCTCGCACGTGTTTTTGCTCGACTAGCCTGCGGGATGCATCCTCTCGCACGTGTTTTTACTCGACTAGCCTGCAGGATGCATCCTCTCGCACGTGTTTTTACTCGACTAGCCTGCGGGATGCATCCTCTCGCACGTGTTTTTACTCGACTAGCCTGCGGGATGCATCCTCTCGCACGTGTTTTTACTCGACTAGCCTGCGGGATGCATGCTCTCGCACGTGTTTTTACTCGACTAGCCTGCGGGATGTATCCTCTCGCACGTGTTTTTACTCCACTAGCCTGCGGGATGCATCCTCTCGCACGTGTTTTTACTCGACTAGCCTGCGGGATGCATCCTCTCGCACGTGTTTTTGCTCGACTAGCCTGCGGGATGCATGCTCTCGCACGTGTTTTTACTCGACTAGCCTGCGGGATGCATCCTCTCGCACGTGTTTTTACTCGACTAGCCTGCGGGATGAATCCTCTCGCACGTGTTTTTACTCGACTAGCCTGCGGGATGCATGCTCTCGCACGTGTTTTTACTCGACTGGCGGCGGGATGTATCCTCTCGCACGTGTTTTTACTCCACTAGCCTGCGGGATGCATCCTCTCGCACGTGTTTTTGCTCGACTAGCCTGCGGGATGCATCCTCTCGCACGTGTTTTTACTCGACTAGCCTGCGGGATGCATCCTCTCGCACGTGTTTTTACTGGACTAGCCTGCGGGATGCATCCTCTCGCACGTGTTTTTACTCGACTAGCCTGCGGGATGCATCCTCTCGCACGTGTTTTTACTCGACTAGCCTGCGGGATGCATCCTCTCGCACGTGTTTTTACTCGACTAGCCTGCGGGAAGCATCCTCTCGCACGTGTTTTTACTCGACTAGCCTGCGGGAAGCATCTTCTCGCACGTGTTTTTACTCGACTAGCCTGCGGGATGCATCCTCTCGCACGTGTTTTACTCGACTAGCCTGCAGGATGCATCCTCTCGCACGTGTTTTTACTCGACTAGCCTGCGGGATGCATCCTCCGCACGTGTTTTTACTCGACTAGCCTGCGGGATGCATCCTCTCGCACGTGTTTTTACTCGACTAGCCTGCGGGATGCATCCCCTCGCACGTGTTTTTACTGGACTAGCCTGCGGGATGCATCCTCTCGCACGTGTTTTTACTCGACTAGCCTGCGGGATGCATCCTCTCGCACGTGTTTTTACTGGACTAGCCTGCGGGATGCATCCTCTCGCACGTGTTTTTACTCGACTAGCCTGCGGGATGCATCCTCTCGCACGTGTTTTTACTCGACCAGCCTGCGGGATGCACCCTCTCGCACGTGTTTTTACTCGACTAGCCTGCGGGATGCATGCTCTCGCACGTGTTTTTACTCGACTAGCCTGCGGGATGTATCCTCTCGCACGTGTTTTTACTCCACTAGCCTGCGGGATGCATCCTCTCGCACGTGTTTTTACTCGACTAGCCTGCGGAATGCATCCTCTCGCACGTGTTTTTGCTCGGCTAGCCTGCGGGATGCATCCTCTCGCACGTGTTTTTACTCGACTAGCCTGCGGGATGCATCCTCCAGCACGTGTTTTTACTCGACTAGCCTGCGGGATGCATCCTCTCGCACGTGTTTTAACTCGACTAGCCTGCGGGATGCATCCTCTCGCACGTGTTTTTACTGGACTAGCCTGCGGGATGCATCCTCTCGCACGTATTTTTACAGGACTAGCCTGCGGGATGCATCCTCTCGCACGTGTTTTTACTCGACTAGCCTGCGGGATGCATCCTCTCGCACGTGTTTTTACTGGACTAGCCTGCGGGATGCATCCTCTCGCACGTGTTTTTACTCGACTAGCCTGCGGGATGCATCCTCTCGCACGTGTTTTTACTGGACTAGCCTGCGGGATGCATCCTCTCGCACGTGTTTTTACTCGACTAGCCTGCGGGATGCATCCTCTCGCACGTGTTTTTACTCGACTAGCCTGCGGGACGCACCCTCTCGCACGTGTTTTTACTCGACTAGCCTGCGGGATGCATCCTCTCGCACGTGTTTTTACGCGACTAGCCTGCGGGATGCATCCTCTCGCACGTGTTTTTATTCGACTAGCCTGCGGGATGCATCCTCACGCACGTGTTTTACTCGACTAGCCTGCAGGATGCATCCTCTCGCACGTGTTTTTACTCGACTAGCCTGCGGGATGCATCCTCCCGCACATGTTTTTACTCGTCTAGCCTGCGGGATGCATCCTCTCGCACGTGTTTTTACTCGACTAGCCAGCGGGATGCATCCTCTCGCACGTGTTTTTACGCGACTAGCCTGCGGGATGCATCCTCTCTCACGTGTTTATATTCGACTAGCCTGCGGGATGCATCCTCTCGCACGTGTTTTTGCTCGACTATCCTGCGGGATGCATCCTCTCGCACGTGTTTTTGCTCGACTAGCCTGCGGGATGCATCCTCTCGCACGTGATTTTACTCGACTAGCCTGCGGGATGCATCCTCCCGCACGTGTTTTTACTCGACTAGCCTGCGGGATGCATCCTCTCGCACGTGTTTTTACTCGACTAGCCTGCGGGATGTATCCTCTCGCACGTGTTTTTACTCGACTAGCCTGCGGGATGCATCCTCTCGCACGTGTTTTTGCTCGACTAGCCTGCGGGATGCATCCTCTCGCACGTGTTTTTGCTCGACTAGCCATGCGCATCCCAAAAAACCTGCGCATGCGCATCCCAAAAAACCTGCGCATGCGCATCCCACAAAACCTGCGCATGCGCATCCCAAAAAACCTCGCACGTGTTTTTACTCGACTAGCCTGCGGGATGCATCCTCTCGCACGTGTTTTTACTGGACTAGCCTGCGGGATGCATCCTCTCGCACGTGTTTTTACTCGACTAGCCTGCGGGATGCATCCTCTCGCACGTGTTTTTACTCGACTAGCCTGCGGGATGCATCCTCTCGCACGTGTTTTTACTCGACTAGCCTGCGGGATGCATCCTCTCGCACGTGTTTTTACTCGACTAGCCTGCGGAAAGCATCCTCTCGCATGTGTTTTTACTCGACTAGCCTGCGGGAAGCATCCTCTTGCACGTGTTTTTACTTGACTAGCCTGCGGGATGCATCCTCTCGCACGTGTTTTTACTCGACTTGCCTGCGGGAAGCATCCTCTCGCACGTGTTTTTACACGACTAGCCTGCGGGATGCATCCTCTCGTACGTGTTTTTGCTCGACTAGCCTGCTGGACGCATCCTCTCGCACGTGTTCTTCACTCGACTAGCCTGCGGGATGCATCTTCTCGAACGTGTTTTTGCTCGACTAGCCTGCGGGACGCATCCTCTCGCACGTGTTCTTCACTCGACTAGAGTGCGGGATGCATCCTCACCATCTTTTTTTTGACTCGACTAGCCTGCGGGAAGCATCCACTCGCACGTGTTTTTACTCGACTAGCCTGCGGGATGCATCCTCTCGCACGTGATTTTGCTCGACTAGCCATGCGCATCCCAAAAAACCTGCGCATGCGCATCCCACAAAACCTGCGCATGCGCATCCCAAAAAACCTCGCACGTTTTTTTACTCGACTAGCCTGCGGGATGCATCCTCTCGCACGTGTTTTTACTGGACTAGCCTGCGGGATGCATCCTCTCGCACGTGTTTTTACTGGACTAGCCTGCGGGATGCATCCTCTCGCACGTGTTTTTACTCGACTAGCCTGCGGGATGCATCCTCTCGCTCGTGTTTTTACTCGACTAGCCTGCGGGATGCATCCTCTCGCACGTGTTTTTACTCGACTAGCCTGCGGGATGCATCCTCTCGCACGTGTTTTTACTCGACCAGCCTGCGGGAAGCATCCTCTCGCACATGTTTTTACTCGACTAGCCTGCGGGAAGCATCCTCTTGCACGTGTTTTTACTTGACTAGCCTGCGGGATGCATCCTCTCGCACGTGTTTTTACTCGACTTGCCTGCGGGAAGCATCCTCTCGCACGTGTTTTTACTCGACTAGCCTGCGGGAAGCATCCTCTCGCACGTGTTTTTACACGACTAGCCTGCGGGATGCATCCTCTCGCACGTGTTTTTGCTCGACTAGCCTGCTGGACGCATCCTCTCGCACGTGTTCTTCACTCGACTAGCCTGCGGGATGCATCTTCTCGAACGTGTTTTTGCTCGACTAGCCTGCGGGACGCATCCTCTCGCACGTGTTCTTCACTCGACTAGCCTGCGGGATGCATCCTCACCATGTTTTTTTTGACTCGACTAGCCTGCGGGAAGCATCCACTCGCACGTGTTTTTACTCGACTAGCCTGCGGGATGCATCCTCTCGCACGTGTTTTTGCTCGACTAGCCATGCGCATCCCAAAAAACCTGCGCATGCGCATCCCACAAAACCTGCGCATGCGCATCCCAAAAAACCTCGCACGTGTTTTTACTCGAATAGCCTGCGGGATGCATCCTCTCGCACGTGTTTTTACTGGACTAGCCTGCGGGATGCATCCTCTCGCACGTGTTTTTACTCGACTAGCCTGCGGGATGCATCCTCTCGCTCGTGTTTTTACTCGACTAGCCTGCGGGATGCATCCTCTCGCACGTGTTTTTACTCGACTAGCCTGCGGGATGCATCCTCTCGCACGTGTTTTTACTCGACTAGCCATGCGCATCCCAAAAAACCTGCGCATGCGCATCCCAAAAAACCTGCGCATGCGCATCCCACAAAACCTGCGCATGCGCATCCCACAAAACCTGCGCATGCGCATCCCAAAAAACCTCGCACGTGTTTTTACTCGACTAGCCTGCGGGATGCATCCTCTCGCACGTGTTTTTACTGGACTAGCCTGCGGGATGCATCCTCTCGCACGTGTTTTTACTCGACTAGCCTGCGGGATGCATCCTCTCGCACGTGTTTTTACTCGACTAGCCTGCGGGATGCACCATCTCGCACGTGTTTTTACTCGACTAGCCTGCGGGATGCATCCTCTCGCACGTGTTGTTACGCGACTAGCCTGCGGGATGCATCCTCTCGCACGTGTTTTTATTCGACTAGCCTGCGGGATGCATCCTCACGCACGTGTTTTACTCGACTAGCCTGCAGGATGCATCCTCTCGCACGTGTTTTTACTCGACTAGCCTGCGGGATGCATCCTCCCGCACGTGTTTTTACTCGACTAGCCTGCGGGATGCATCCTCTCGCACGTGTTTTTACGCGACTAGCCTGCGGGATGCACCCTCTCGCACGTCTTTTTACTCGACTAGCCTGCGGGATGCATGCTCTCGCACGTGTTTTTACTCGACTAGCCTGCGGGATGCATGCTCTCGCACGTGTTTTTACTCGACTAGCCTGCGGGATGTATCCTCTCGCACGTGTTTTTACTCCACTAGCCTGCGGGATGCATCCTCTCGCACGTGTTTTTACTCGACTAGCCTGCGGGATGCATCCTCTCGCACGTGTTTTTACTCGACTAGCCTGCGGGATGCATTCTCTCGCACGTGTTTTTACTCGACTAGCCATGCGCATCCCAAAAAACCTGCGCATGCGCATCCCAAAAAACCTGCGCATGCGCATCCCACAAAACCTGCGCATGCGCATCCCACAAAACCTGCGCATGCGCATCCCAAAAAACCTCGCACGTGTTTTTACTCGACTAGCCTGCGGGATGCATCCTCTCGCACGTGTTTTTACTGGACTAGCCTGCGGGATGCATCCTCTCGCACGTGTTTTTACTCGACTAGCCTGCGGGATGCATCCTCTCGCACGTGTTTTTACTCGACTAGCCTGCGGGATGCACCATCTCGCACGTGTTTTTACTCGACTAGCCTGCGGGATGCATCCTCTCGCACGTGTTTTTACGCGACTAGCCTGCGGGATGCATCCTCTCGCACGTGTTTTTATTCGACTAGCCTGCGGGATGCATCCTCACGCACGTGTTTTACTCGACTAGCCTGCAGGATGCATCCTCTCGCACGTGTTTTTACTCGACTAGCCTGCGGGATGCATCCTCCCGCACGTGTTTTTACTCGACTAGCCTGCGGGATGCATCCTCTCGCACGTGTTTTTACTGGACTAGCCTGCGGGATGCATCCTCCCGCACGTGTTTTTACTCGACTAGCCTGCGGGATGCATCCTCTCGCACGTGTTTTTACTGGACTAGCCTGCGGGATGCATCCTCTCGCACGTGTTTTTACTCGACCAGCCTGCGGGATGCACCCTCTCGCACGTGTTTTTACTCGACTAGCCTGCGGGATGCATGCTCTCGCACGTGTTTTTACTCGACTAGCCTGCGGGATGTATCCTCTCGCACGTGTTTTTACTCCACTAGCCTGCTCGATGCATCCTGTCGCACGTGTTTTTACTCGACTAGCCTGCGGGATGCATCCTCACGCACGTGTTTTACTCGACTAGCCTGCGGGATGCATCCTCCCGCACGTGTTTCTACTCGACTAGCCTGCGGGATGCATCCTCTCGCACGTGTTTTTACTCGACTAGCCTGCGGGATGTATCCTCCCGCACGTGTTTTTACTCGACTAGCCTGCGGGATGCATCCTCTCGCACGTATTTTTGCTCGACTAGCCTGCGGGATGCATCCTCTCGCACGTGTTTTTTCTCGACTAGCCTGCGGGATGCATCCTCTCGCACGTGTTTTTACTCGACTAGCCTGCGGGATGCATCCTCTCGCACGTGTTTTTACTGGACTAGCCTGCGGGATGCATCCTCTCGCACGTGTTTTTACTCGACTAGCCTGCGGGATGTATCCTCTCGCACGTGTTTTTACTCCACTAGCCTGCGGGATGCATCCTGTCGCACGTGTTTTTACTCGACTAGCCTGCGGGATGCATCCTCACGCACGTGTTTTACTCGACTAGCCTGCGGGATGCATCCTCCCGCACGTGTTTTTACTCGACTAGCCTGCGGGATGCATCCTCTCGCACGTGTTTTTACTTGACTAGCCTGCGGGATGTATCCTCTCGCACGTGTTTTTACTCGACTAGCCTGCGGGATGCATCCTCTCGCACGTATTTTTGCTCGACTAGCCTGCGGGATGCATCCTCTCGCACGCGTTTTTGCTCGACTAGCCATGCGCATCCCAAAAAACCTGCGCATGCGCATCCCAAAAAACCTGCGCATGCGCATCCCACAAAACCTCGCACGTGTTTTTACTCGACTAGCCTGCGGGATGCATCCTCTCGCACGTGTTTTTACTGGACTAGCCTGCGGGATGCATCCTCTCGCACGTGTTTTTACTCGACTAGCCTGCGGGATGTATCCTCTCGCACGTGTTTTTACTGGACTAGCCTGCGGGATGCATCCTCTCGCACGTGTTTTTACTCGACTAGCCTGCGGGATGCATCCTCTCGCACGTGTTTTTACTCGACTAGCCTGCGGGATGCACCATCTCGCACGTGTTTTTACTCGACTAGCCTGCGGGATGCATCCTCTCGCACGTGTTTTTACGCGACTAGCCTGCGGGATGCATCCTCTCGCACGTGTTTTTATTCGACTAGCCTGCGGGATGCATCCTCACGCACGTGTTTTACTCGACTAGCCTGCGGGATGCATCCTCTCGCACGTGTTTTTACTCGACTAGCCTGCGAGATGTATCCTCTCGCACGTGTTTTTACTCGACTAGCCTGCGGGATGCATCCTCTCGCACGTGTTTTTGCTCGACTAGCCTGCGGGATGCATCCTCTCGCACGTGTTATTGCTCGACTAGCCATGCGCGTCCCAAAAAACCTGCGCATGCGCATCCCAAAAAACCTGCGCATGCGCATCCCACAAAACCTGCGCATACGCATCCCACAAAACCTCGCACGTGTTTTTACTCGACTAGCCGGCGGGATGCATCCTCCCGCACGTGTTTTTACTCGACTAGCCTGCGGGATGCATCCTCTCGCACGTGTTTTTACTGGACTAGCCTGCGGGATGCATCCTCTCGCACGTGTTTTTACTCGACCAGCCTGCGGGATGCACCCTCTCGCACGTGTTTTTACTCGACTAGCCTGCGGGATGCATGCTCTCGCACGTGTTTTTACTCGACTAGCCTGCGGGATGTATCCTCTCGCACGTGTTTTTACTCCACTAGCCTGCGGGATGCATCCTGTCGCACGTGTTTTTACTCGACTAGCCTGCGGGATGCATCCTCACGCACGTGTTTTACTCGACTAGCCTGCGGGATGCATCCTCCCGCACGTGTTTTTACTCGACTAGCCTGCGGGATGCATCCTCTCGCACGTGTTTTTACTTGACTAGCCTGCGGGATGTATCCTCTCGCACGTGTTTTTACTCGACTAGCCTGCGGGATGCATCCTCTCGCACGTATTTTTGCTCGACTAGCCTGCGGGATGCATCCTCTCGCACGCGTTTTTGCTCGACTAGCCATGCGCATCCCAAAAAACCTGCGCATGCGCATCCCAAAAAACCTGCGCATGCGCATCCCACAAAACCTCGCACGTGTTTTTACTCGACTAGCCTGCGGGATGCATCCTCTCGCACGTGTTTTTACTGGACTAGCCTGCGGGATGCATCCTCTCGCACGTGTTTTTACTCGACTAGCCTGCGGGATGCATCCTCTCGCACGTGTTTTTACTGGACTAGCCTGCGGGATGCATCCTCTCGCACGTGTTTTTACTCGACTAGCCTGCGGGATGCATCCTCTCGCACGTGTTTTTACTCGACTAGCCTGCGGGAAGCACCCTCTCGCACGTGTTGTTACTCGACTAGCCTGCGGGATGCATCCTCTCGCACGTGTTTTTACGCGACTAGCCTGCGGGATGCATCCTCTCGCACGTGTTTTTATTCGACTAGCCTGCGGGATGCATTCTCACGCACGTGTTTTACTCGACTAGCCTGCAGGATGCATCCTCTCGCACGTGTTTTTGCTCGACTAGCCTGCGGGATGCATCCTCTCGCACGTGTTTTTGCTCGACTAGCCTGCGGGATGCATCCTTTCGCACGTGTTTTTGCTCGACTAGCCTGCGGGATGCATCCTCTCGCACGTGTTTTACTCGACTAGCCGGCAGGATGCATCCTCTCGCACGTGTTTTTACTCGACTAGCCTGCGGGATGCATCCTCCCGCACGTGTTTTTACTCGACTAGCCTGCGGGATGCATCCTCTCGCACGTATTTTTACTCGACTAACCTGCGGGATGTATCCTCACGCACGTGTTTTTGCTCGACTAGCCTGCGGGATGCATCCTCTCGCACGTGTTTTACTCGACTAGCCTGCAGGATGCATCCTCTCGCACGTGTTTTTACTCGACTAGCCTGCGGGATGCATCCTCTCGCACGTGTTTTTACTCGACTAGCCTGCGGGATGCATGCTCTCGCACGTGTTTTTACTCGACTAGCCTGCGGGATGTATCCTCTCGCACGTGTTTTTACTCCACTAGCCTGCGGGATGCATCCTCTCGCACGTGTTTTTACTCGACTAGCCTGCGGGGTGCATCCTCTCGCACGTGTTTTTACGCGACTAGCCTGCGGGATGCATTTTCTCGCACGTGTTTTTATTCGACTAGCCTGCGGAATGCATCCTCACGCACGTGTTTTACTCGACTAGCCTGCAGGATGCATCCTCTCGCACGTGTTTTTACTCGACTAGCCTGCGGGATGCATCCTCTCGCACGTGTTTTTACTCGACTAGCCTGCGGGATGCATCCTCTCGCACGTGTTTTTACGCGACTAGCTTGCGGGATGCATCCTCTCGCATGTGTTTTTATTCGACTAGCCTGCGGGATGCATCCTCTCGCACGTGTTTTTACTGGACTAGCCTGCGGGATGCATCCTCTCGCACGTGTTTTTACTCGACCAGCCTGCGGGATGCACCCTCTCGCACGTGTTTTTACTCGACTAGCCTGCGGGATGCATGCTCTCGCACGTGTTTTTACTCGACTAGCCTGCGGGATGTATCCTCTCGCACGTGTTTTTACTCCACTAGCCTGCGGGATGCATCCTCTCGCACGTGTTTTTACTCGACTAGCCTGCGGGATGCATCCTCACGCACGTGTTTTACACGACTAGCCTGCGGGATGCATCCTCCCGCACGTGTTTTTACTCGACTAGCCTGCGGGATGCATCCTCTCGCACGTGTTTTTACTGGACTAGCCTGCGGGATGCATCCTCTCGCACGTGTTTTTACTCGACTAGCCTGCGGGATGCATCCTCTCGCACGTGTTTTTACTCGACTAGCCTGCGGGATGCATCCTCTCGCACGTGTTTTTACTCGACTAGCCTGCGGGAAGCATCCTCTCGCACGTGTTTTTACTCGACTAGCCTGCGGGAAGCATCCTCTCGCACGTGTTTTTACTAGACTAGCCTGCGGGATGCATCCTCTCGCACGTGTTTTACTCGACTAGCCTGCAGGATGCATCCTCTCGCACGTGTTTTTACTCGACTAGCCTGCGGGATGCATCCTCTCGCACGTGTTTTTACTCGACTAGCCTGCGGGATGCATGCTCTCGCACGTGTTTTTACTCGACTAGCCTGCGGGATGTATCCTCTCGCACGTGTTTTTACTCCACTAGCCTGCGGGATGCATCCTCTCGCACGTGTTTTTACTCGACTAGCCTGCGGGATGCATCCTCTCGCACGTGTTTTTGCTCGACTAGCCTGCGGGATGCATCCTCTCGCACTTGTTTTTACTCGACTAGCCTGCGGGATGCATCCTCCCGCACGTGTTTTTACTCGACTAGCCTGCGGGATGCATCCTCTCGCACGTGTTTTTACTCGACTAGCCTGCGGGATGTATCCTCTCGCACGTGTTTTTACTCGACTAGCCTGCGGGATGCATCCTCTCGCACGTGTTTTTACTGGACTAGCCTGCGGGATGCATCCTCTCGCACGTGTTTTTACTCGACTAGCCTGCGGGATGCATCCTCTCGCACGTGTTTTTACTCGACTAGCCTGCGGGATGCATCCTCCCGCATGTGTTTTTACTCGACTAGCCTGCGGGATGCATCCTCTCGCACGTATTTTTACTCGACTAACCTACGGGATGTATCCTCACGCACGTGTTGTTGCTCGTCTAGCCTGCGGGATGCATCCTCTCGCACGTGTTTTACTCGACTAGCCTGCAGGATGCATCCTCTCGCACGTGTTTTTACTCGACTAGCCTGCGGGATGCATCCTCTCGCACGTGTTTTTACTCGACTAGCCTGCGGGATGCATGCTCTCGCACGTGTTTTTACTCGACTAGCCTGCGGGATGTATCCTCTCGCACGTGTTTTTACTCCACTAGCCTGCGGGATGCATCCTCTCGCACGTGTTTTTACTCGACTAGCCTGCGGGATGCATCCTCTCGCACGTGTTTTTGCTCGACTAGCCTGCGGGATGCATCCTCTCGCACTTGTTTTTACTCGACTAGCCTGCGGGATGCATCCTCCCGCACGTGTTTTTACTCGACTAGCCTGCGGGATGCATCCTCTCGCACGTGTTTTTACTCGACTAGCCTGCGGGAAGCATCCTCTTGCACGTGTTTTTACTCGACTAGCCATGCGCGTCCCAAAAAACCTGCGCATGCGCATCCCAAAAAACCTGCGCATGCGCATCCCACAAAACCTGCGCATACGCATCCCACAAAACCTCGCACGTGTTTTTACTCGACTAGCCGGCGGGATGCATCCTCTCGCACGTGTTTTTACTCGACTAGCCTGCGGGATGCACCATCTCGCACGTGTTTTTACTCGACTAGCCTGCGGGATGCATCCTCTCGCACGTGTTTTTACGCGACTAGCCTGCGGGATGCACCCTCTCGCACGTGTTTTTACTCGACTAGCCTGCGGGATGCATCCTCACGCACGTGTTTTACTCGACTAGCCTGCAGGATGCATCCTCTCGCACGTGTTTTTACTCGACTAGCCTGCGGGATGCATCCTCCCGCACGTGTTTTTACTCGACTAGCCTGCGGGATGCATCCTCTCGCACGTGTTTTTACGCGACTAGCCTGCGGGATGCACCCTCTCGCACGTGTTTTTACTCGACTAGCCTGCGGGATGCATGCTCTCGCACGTGTTTTTACTCGACTAGCCTGCGGGATGCATGCTCTCGCACGTGTTTTTACTCGACTAGCCTGCGGGATGTATCCTCTCGCACGTGTTTTTACTCCACTAGCCTGCGGGATGCATCCTCTCGCACGTGTTTTTACTCGACTAGCCAGCGGGATGCATCCTCTCGCACGTGTTTTTACTCGACTGGCCTGCGGGATGCATCCTCTCGCACGTGTTTTTGCTCGACTAGCCTGCGGGATGCATCCTCTCGCACGTGTTTTTGCTCGACTAGCCTGCGGGATGCATCCTCTCGCACGTGTTTTTACTCGACTAGCCTGCGGGATGCATCCTCTCGCACGTGTTTTTACTGGACTAGCCTGCGGGATGCATCCTCTCGCACGTGTTTTTACTCGACTAGCCTGCGGGATGCATCCTCTCGCACGTGTTTTTACTCGACTAGCCTGCGGGATGCATCCTCTCGCACGTGTTTTTACTCGACTAGCCTGCGGGAAGCATCCTCTCGCACGTGTTTTTACTCAACTAGCCTGCGGGAAGCATCCTCTCGCACGTGTTTTTACTCGACTAGCCTGCGGGATGCATCCTCTCGCACGTGTTTTTACTCGACTAGCCTGCGGGATGCATGCCGTCGCACGTGTTTTTACTCGACTAGCCTGCGGGATGTATCCTCTCGCACGTGTTTTTACTCCACTAGCCTGCGGGATGCATCCTCTCGCACGTGTTTTTGCTCGACTAGCCTGCGGGATGCATCCTCTCGCACGTGTTTTTACTCGACTAGCCTGCGGGATGCATCCTCTCGCACGTGTTTTTACTGGACTAGCCTGCGGGATGCATCCTCTCGCACGTGTTTTTACTCGACTAGCCTGCGGGTTGCATCCTCTCGCACGTGTTTTTACTCGACTAGCCTGCGGGATGCATCCTCTCGCACGTGTTTTTACTCGACTAGCCTGCGGGAAGCATCCTCTTTTCGCACGTGTTTTTACTCGACTAGCCTGCGGGAAGCATCCTCTCGCACTTGTTTTTACTCGACTAGCCTGCGGGATGCATCCTCTCGCACGTGTTTTTACTGGACTAGCCTGCGGGATGCATCCTCCCGCACGTGTTTTTACTCGACTAGCCTGCGGGATGCATCCTCTCGCACGTGTTTTTACTGGACTAGCCTGCGGGATGCATCCTCTCGCACGTGTTTTTACTCGACCAGCCTGCGGGATGCACCCTCTCGCACGTGTTTTTACTCGACTAGCCTGCGGGATGCATGCTCTCGCACGTGTTTTTACTCGACTAGCCTGCGGGATGTATCCTCTCGCACGTGTTTTTACTCCACTAGCCTGCGGGATGCATCCTGTCGCACGTGTTTTTACTCGACTAGCCTGCGGGATGCATCCTCACGCACGTGTTTTACTCGACTAGCCTGCGGGATGCATCCTCCCGCACGTGTTTTTACTCGACTAGCCTGCGGGATGCATCCTCTCGCACGTGTTTTTACTCGACTAGCCTGCGGGATGTATCCTCCCGCACGTGTTTTTACTCGACTAGCCTGCGGGATGCATCCTCTCGCACGTATTTTTGCTCGACTAGCCTGCGGGATGCATCCTCTCGCACGTGTTTTTTCTCGACTAGCCTGCGGGATGCATCCTCTCGCACGTGTTTTTACTCGACTAGCCTGCGGGATGCATCCTCTCGCACGTGTTTTTACTGGACTAGCCTGCGGGATGCATCCTCTCGCACGTGTTTTTACTCGACTAGCCTGCGGGATGTATCCTCTCGCACGTGTTTTTACTCCACTAGCCTGCGGGATGCATCCTGTCGCACGTGTTTTTACTCGACTAGCCTGCGGGATGCATCCTCACGCACGTGTTTTACTCGACTAGCCTGCGGGATGCATCCTCCCGCACGTGTTTTTACTCGACTAGCCTGCGGGATGCATCCTCTCGCACGTGTTTTTACTTGACTAGCCTGCGGGATGTATCCTCTCGCACGTGTTTTTACTCGACTAGCCTGCGGGATGCATCCTCTCGCACGTATTTTTGCTCGACTAGCCTGCGGGATGCATCCTCTCGCACGCGTTTTTGCTCGACTAGCCATGCGCATCCCAAAAAACCTGCGCATGCGCATCCCAAAAAACCTGCGCATGCGCATCCCACAAAACCTCGCACGTGTTTTTACTCGACTAGCCTGCGGGATGCATCCTCTCGCACGTGTTTTTACTGGACTAGCCTGCGGGATGCATCCTCTCGCACGTGTTTTTACTCGACTAGCCTGCGGGATGTATCCTCTCGCACGTGTTTTTACTGGACTAGCCTGCGGGATGCATCCTCTCGCACGTGTTTTTACTCGACTAGCCTGCGGGATGCATCCTCTCGCACGTGTTTTTACTCGACTAGCCTGCGGGATGCACCATCTCGCACGTGTTTTTACTCGACTAGCCTGCGGGATGCATCCTCTCGCACGTGTTTTTACGCGACTAGCCTGCGGGATGCATCCTCTCGCACGTGTTTTTATTCGACTAGCCTGCGGGATGCATCCTCACGCACGTGTTTTACTCGACTAGCCTGCGGGATGCATCCTCTCGCACGTGTTTTTACTCGACTAGCCTGCGAGATGTATCCTCTCGCACGTGTTTTTACTCGACTAGCCTGCGGGATGCATCCTCTCGCACGTGTTTTTGCTCGACTAGCCTGCGGGATGCATCCTCTCGCACGTGTTTTTGCTCGACTAGCCATGCGCGTCCCAAAAAACCTGCGCATGCGCATCCCAAAGAACCTGCGCATGCGCATCCCACAAAACCTGCGCATACGCATCCCACAAAACCTCGCACGTGTTTTTACTCGACTAGCCGGCGGGATGCATCCTCCCGCACGTGTTTTTACTCGACTAGCCTGCGGGATGCATCCTCTCGCACGTGTTTTTACTGGACTAGCCTGCGGGATGCATCCTCTCGCACGTGTTTTTACTCGACCAGCCTGCGGGATGCACCCTCTCGCACGTGTTTTTACTCGACTAGCCTGCGGGATGCATGCTCTCGCACGTGTTTTTACTCGACTAGCCTGCGGGATGTATCCTCTCGCACGTGTTTTTACTCCACTAGCCTGCTGGATGCATCCTGTCGCACGTGTTTTTACTCGACTAGCCTGCGGGATGCATCCTCACGCACGTGTTTTACTCGACTAGCCTGCGGGATGCATCCTCCCGCACGTGTTTTTACTCGACTAGCCTGCGGGATGCATCCTCTCGCACGTGTTTTTACTTGACTAGCCTGCGGGATGTATCCTCTCGCACGTGTTTTTACTCGACTAGCCTGCGGGATGCATCCTCTCGCACGTATTTTTGCTCGACTAGCCTGCGGGATGCATCCTCTCGCACGCGTTTTTGCTCGACTAGCCATGCGCATCCCAAAAAACCTGCGCATGCGCATCCCAAAAAACCTGCGCATGCGCATCCCACAAAACCTCGCACGTGTTTTTACTCGACTAGCCTGCGGGATGCATCCTCTCGCACGTGTTTTTACTGGACTAGCCTGCGTGATGCATCCTCTCGCACGTGTTTTTACTCGACTAGCCTGCGGGATGCATCCTCTCGCACGTGTTTTTACTGGACTAGCCTGCGGGATGCATCCTCTCGCACGTGTTTTTACTCGACTAGCCTGCGGGATGCATCCTCTCGCACGTGTTTTTACTCGACTAGCCTGCGGGAAGCACCCTCTCGCACGTGTTGTTACTCGACTAGCCTGCGGGATGCATCCTCTCGCACGTGTTTTTACGCGACTAGCCTGCGGGATGCATCCTCTCGCACGTGTTTTTATTCGACTAGCCTGCGGGATGCATTCTCACGCACGTGTTTTACTCGACTAGCCTGCAGGATGCATCCTCTCGCACGTGTTTTTGCTCGACTAGCCTGCGGGATGCATCCTCTCGCACGTGTTTTTGCTCGACTAGCCTGCGGGATGCATCCTTTCGCACGTGTTTTTGCTCGACTAGCCTGCGGGATGCATCCTCTCGCACGTGTTTTACTCGACTAGCCGGCAGGATGCATCCTCTCGCACGTGTTTTTACTCGACTAGCCTGCGGGATGCATCCTCCCGCACGTGTTTTTACTCGACTAGCCTGCGGGATGCATCCTCTCGCACGTATTTTTACTCGACTAACCTGCGGGATGTATCCTCACGCACGTGTTTTTGCTCGATTAGCCTGCGGGATGCATCCTCTCGCACGTGTTTTACTCGACTAGCCTGCAGGATGCATCCTCTCGCACGTGTTTTTACTCGACTAGCCTGCGGGATGCATCCTCTCGCACGTGTTTTTGCTCGACTAGCCATGCGCATCCCAAAAAACCTGCGCATGCGCATCCCAAAAAACCTGCGCATGCGCATCCCACAAAACCTGCGCATGCGCATCCCACAAAACCTCGCACGTGTTTTTACTCGACTAGCCTGCGGGATGCATCCTCTCGCACGTGTTTTTACTGGACTAGCCTGCGGGATGCATCCTCTCGCACGTGTTTTTACTCGACTAGCCTGCGGGATGCATCCTCTCGCACGTGTTTTTACTCGACTAGCCTGCGGGATGCATCCTCTCGCACGTGTTTTTACTCGACTAGCCAGCGGGAAGCATCCTCTCGCACGTGTTTTTACTCGACTAGCCTGCGGGAAGCATCCTCTTGCAAGTGTTTTTACTCGACTAGCCTGCGGGATGCATCCTCTCGCACGTGTTTTTACTCGACTAGCCTGCGGGATGCATCCTCTCGCACGTCTTTTTACTCGACTAGCCTGCGGGATGCACCATCTCGCACGTGTTTTTACTCGACTAGCCTGCGGGATGCATCCTCTCGCACGTGTTTTTACGCGACTAGCCTGCGGGATGCATCCTCTCGCACGTGTTTTTACTGGACTAGCCTGCGGGATGCATCCTCTCGCACGTGTTTTTACTCGACTAGCCTGCGGGATGCACCATCTCGCACGTGTTTTTACTCGACTAGCCTGCGGGATGCATACTCTCGCACGTGTTTTTACGCGACTAGCCAGCGGGATGCATCCTCTCGCACGTGTTTTTATTCGACTAGCCTGCGGGATGCATCCTCACGCACGTGTTTTACTCGACTAGCCTGCAGGATGCATCCTCTCGCACGTGTTTTTACTCGACTAGCCTGCGGGATGCATCCTCCCGCACGTGTTTTTACTCGACTAGCCTGCGTGATGCATCCTCTCGCACGTGTTTTTACGCGACTAGCCTGCGGGATGCATCCTCTCGCATGTGTTTTTATTCGACTAGCCTGCGGGATGCATCCTCACGCACGTGTTTTACTCGACTAGCCTGCGGGATGCACCATCTCGCACGTGTTTTTACTCGACTAGCCTGCGGGATGCATCCTCTCGCACGTGTTTTTACGCGACTAGCCTGCGGGATGCACCATCTCGCACGTGTTTTTACTCGACTAGCCTGCGGGAAGCACCCTCTCGCACGTGTTTTTACGCGACTAGCCTGCGGGATGCATCCTCTCGCACGTGTTTTTACGCGACTAGCCTGCGGGATGCATCCTCTCGCACGTGTTTTTATTCGACTAGCCTGCGGGATGCATTCTCACGCACGTGTTTTACTCGACTAGCCTGCAGGATGCATCCTCTCGCACGTGTTTTTGCTCGACTAGCCTGCGGGATGCATCCTCTCGCACGTGTTTTTGCTCGACTAGCCTGCGGGATGCATCCTTTCGCACGTGTTTTTGCTCGACTAGCCTGCGGGATGCATCCTCTCGCACGTGTTTTACTCGACTAGCCGGCAGGATGCATCCTCTCGCACGTGTTTTTACTCGACTAGCCTGCGGGATGCATCCTCCCGCACGTGTTTTTACTCGACTAGCCTGCGGGATGCATCCTCTCGCACGTATTTTTACTCGACTAACCTGCGGGATGTATCCTCACGCACGTGTTTTTGCTCGATTAGCCTGCGGGATGCATCCTCTCGCACGTGTTTTACTCGACTAGCCTGCAGGATGCATCCTCTCGCACGTGTTTTTACTCGACTAGCCTGCGGGATGCATCCTCTCGCACGTGTTTTTACTCGACTAGCCTGCGGGATGCATGCTCTCGCACGTGTTTTTACTCGACTAGCCTGCGGGATGTATCCTCTCGCACGTGTTTTTACTCCACTAGCCTGCGGGATGCATCCTCTCGCACGTGTTTTTACTCGACTAGCCTGCGGGATGCATCCTCTCGCACGTGTTTTTGCTCGACTAGCCTGCGGGATGCATCCTCTCGCACTTGTTTTTACTCGACTAGCCTGCGGGATGCATCCTCCCGCACGTGTTTTTACTCGACTAGCCTGCGGGATGCATCCTCTCGCACGTGTTTTTACTCGACTAGCCTGCGGGATGTATCCTCTCGCACGTGTTTTTACTCGACTAGCCTGCGGGATGCATCCTCTCGCACGTGTTTTTGCTCGACTAGCCTGCGGGATGCATCCTCTCGCACGTGTTTTTGCTCGACTAGCCATGCGCATCCCAAAAAACCTGCGCATGCGCATCCCAAAAAACCTGCGCATGCGCATCCCACAAAACCTGCGCATGCGCATCCCACAAAACCTCGCACGTGTTTTTACTCGACTAGCCTGCGGGATGCATCCTCTCGCACGTGTTTTTACTGGACTAGCCTGCGGGATGCATCCTCTCGCACGTGTTTTTACTCGACTAGCCTGCGGGATGCATCCTCTCGCACGTGTTTTTACTCGACTAGCCTGCGGGATGCATCCTCTCGCACGTGTTTTTACTCGACTAGCCAGCGGGAAGCATCCTCTCGCACGTGTTTTTACTCGACTAGCCTGCGGGAAGCATCCTCTTGCAAGTGTTTTTACTCGACTAGCCTGCGGGATGCATCCTCTCGCACGTGTTTTTACTCGACTAGCCTGCGGGATGCATCCTCTCGCACGTCTTTTTACTCGACTAGCCTGCGGGATGCACCATCTCGCACGTGTTTTTACTCGACTAGCCTGCGGGATGCATCCTCTCGCACGTGTTTTTACGCGACTAGCCTGCGGGATGCATCCTCTCGCACGTGTTTTTACTGGACTAGCCTGCGGGATGCATCCTCTCGCACGTGTTTTTACTCGACTAGCCTGCGGGATGCACCATCTCGCACGTGTTTTTACTCGACTAGCCTGCGGGATGCATACTCTCGCACGTGTTTTTACGCGACTAGCCAGCGGGATGCATCCTCTCGCACGTGTTTTTATTCGACTAGCCTGCGGGATGCATCCTCACGCACGTGTTTTACTCGACTAGCCTGCAGGATGCATCCTCTCGCACGTGTTTTTACTCGACTAGCCTGCGGGATGCATCCTCCCGCACGTGTTTTTACTCGACTAGCCTGCGTGATGCATCCTCTCGCACGTGTTTTTACGCGACTAGCCTGCGGGATGCATCCTCTCGCATGTGTTTTTATTCGACTAGCCTGCGGGATGCATCCTCACGCACGTGTTTTACTCGACTAGCCTGCGGGATGCACCATCTCGCACGTGTTTTTACTCGACTAGCCTGCGGGATGCATCCTCTCGCACGTGTTTTTACGCGACTAGCCTGCGGGATGCACCATCTCGCACGTGTTTTTACTCGACTAGCCTGCGGGATGCATCCTCTCGCACGTGTTTTTACGCGACTAGCCTGCGGGATGCATCCTCTCGCACGTGTTTTTATTCGACTAGCCTGCGGGATGCATCCTCACGCACGTGTTTTACTCGACTAGCCTGCGGGATGCATCCTCTCGCACGTGTTTTTACTCGACTAGCCTGCGAGATGTATCCTCTCGCACGTGTTTTTACTCGACTAGCCTGCGGGATGCATCCTCTCGCACGTGTTTTTGCTCGACTAGCCTGCGGGATGCATCCTCTCGCACGTGTTTTTGCTCGACTAGCCATGCGCGTCCCAAAAAACCTGCGCATGCGCATCCCAAAAAACCTGCGCATGCGCATCCCACAAAACCTGCGCATACGCATCCCACAAAACCTCGCACGTGTTTTTACTCGACTAGCCGGCGGGATGCATCCTCTCGCACGTGTTTTTACTGGACTAGCCTGCGGGATGCATCCTCTCGCACGTGTTTTTACTCGACTAGCCTGCGGGATGCACCATCTCGCACGTGTTTTTACTCGACTAGCCTGCGGGATGCATCCTCTCGCACGTGTTTTTACTCGACTAGCCTGCGGGATGCACCATCTCGCACGTGTTTTTACTCGACTAGCCTGCGGGATGCATACTCTCGCACGTGTTTTTACGCGACTAGCCAGCGGGATGCATCCTCTCGCACGTGTTTTTATTCGACTAGCCTGCGGGATGCATCCTCACGCACGTGTTTTACTCGACTAGCCTGCAGGATGCATCCTCTCGCACGTGTTTTTACTCGACTAGCCTGCGGGATGCATCCTCCCGCACGTGTTTTTACTCGACTAGCCTGCGTGATGCATCCTCTCGCACGTGTTTTTACGCGACTAGCCTGCGGGATGCATCCTCTCGCATGTGTTTTTATTCGACTAGCCTGCGGGATGCATCCTCACGCACGTGTTTTACTCGACTAGCCTGCGGGATGCACCATCTCGCACGTGTTTTTACTCGACTAGCCTGCGGGATGCATCCTCTCGCACGTGTTTTTACGCGACTAGCCTGCGGGATGCACCATCTCGCACGTGTTTTTACTCGACTAGCCTGCGGGATGCATCCTCTCGCACGTGTTTTTACGCGACTAGCCTGCGGGATGCATCCTCTCGCACGTGTTTTTATTCGACTAGCCTGCGGGATGCATCCTCACGCACGTGTTTTACTCGACTAGCCTGCGGGATGCATCCTCTCGCACGTGTTTTTACTCGACTAGCCTGCGAGATGTATCCTCTCGCACGTGTTTTTACTCGACTAGCCTGCGGGATGCATCCTCTCGCACGTGTTTTTGCTCGACTAGCCTGCGGGATGCATCCTCTCGCACGTGTTTTTGCTCGACTAGCCATGCGCGTCCCAAAAAACCTGCGCATGCGCATCCCAAAAAACCTGCGCATGCGCATCCCACAAAACCTGCGCATACGCATCCCACAAAACCTCGCACGTGTTTTTACTCGACTAGCCGGCGGGATGCATCCTCTCGCACGTGTTTTTACTGGACTAGCCTGCGGGATGCATCCTCTCGCACGTGTTTTTACTCGACTAGCCTGCGGGATGCACCATCTCGCACGTGTTTTTACTCGACTAGCCTGCGGGATGCATCCTCTCGCACGTGTTTTTACGCGACTAGCCTGCGGGATGCATCCTCTCGCACGTGTTTTTATTCGACTAGCCTGCGGGATGCATCCTCACGCACGTGTTTTACTCGACTAGCCTGCAGGATGCATCCTCTCGCACGTGTTTTTACTCGACTAGCCTGCGGGATGCATCCTCCCGCACGTGTTTTTACTCGACTAGCCTGCGGGATGCATCCTCTCGCACGTGTTTTTACGCGACTAGCCTGCGGGATGCATCCTCTCGCATGTGTTTTTATTCGACTAGCCTGCAGGATGCATCCTCTCGCACGTGTTTGTACTCGACTAGCCTGCGGGATGCACCCTCTCGCTCGTGTTTTTACTCGACTAGCCTGCGGGATGCATCCTCTCGCACGTGTTTTTACGCGACTAGCCTGCGGGATGCATCCTCTCGCACGTGTTTTTATTCGACTAGCCTGCGGGATGCATCCTCACGCACGTGTTTTACTCGACTAGCCTGCGGGATGCATCCTCTCGCATGTGTTTTTATTCGACTAGCCTGCGGGATGCATCCTCTCGCACGTGTTTTTACTGGACTAGCCTGCGGGATGCATCCTCTCGCACGTGTTTTTACTCGACCAGCCTGCGGGATGCACCCTCTCGCACGTGTTTTTACTCGACTAGCCTGCGGGATGCATGCTCTCGCACGTGTTTTTACTCGACTAGCCTGCGGGATGTATCCTCTCGCACGTGTTTTTACTCCACTAGCCTGCGGGATGCATCCTCTCGCACGTGTTTTTACTCGACTAGCCTGCGGGATGCATCCTCTCGCACGTGTTTTTACTCGACTAGCCTGCGGGAAGCATCCTCTCGCACGTGTTTTTACTCGACTAGCCTGCGGGAAGCATCCTCTCGCACGTGTTTTTACTAGACTAGCCTGCGGGATGCATCCTCTCGCACGTGTTTTACTCGACTAGCCTGCGGGATGCATCCTCTCGCACGTGTTTTTACTCGACTAGCCTGCGGGATGCATGCTCTTGCACGTGTTTTTACTCGACTAGCCTGCGGGATGTATCCTCTCGCACGTGTTTTTACTCCACTAGCCTGCGGGATGCATCCTCTCGCACGTGTTTTTACCCGACTAGCCTGCGGGATGCATCCTCTCGCACGTGTTTTTGCTCGACTGGCCTGCGGGATGCATCCTCTCGCACTTGTTTTTACTCGACTAGCCTGCGGGATGCATCCTCCCGCACGTGTTTTTACTCGACTAGCCTGCGGTATGCATCCTCTCGCACGTGTTTTTGCTCGACTAGCCTGCGGGATGCATCCTCTCGCACGTGTTTTTGCTCGACTAGCCATGCGCATCCCAAAAAACCTGCGCATGCGCATCCCAAAAAACCTGCGCATGCGCATCCCACAAAACCTGCGCATGCGCATCCCACAAAACCTCGCACGTGTTTTTACTCGACTAGCCTGCGGGATGCATCCTCTCGCACGTGTTTTTACTGGACTAGCCTGCGGGATGCATCCTCTCGCACGTGTTTTTACTCGACTAGCCTGCGGGATGCATCCTCTTGCACGTGTTTTTACTCGACTAGCCTGCGGGATGCATCCTCCCGCACGTGTTTTTACTCGACTAGCCTGCGGGATGCATCCTCTCGCACGTATTTTTACTCGACTAACCTACGGGATGTATCCTCACGCACGTGTTTTTGCTCGACTAGCCTGCGGGATGCATCCTCTCGCACGTGTTTTACTCGACTAGCCTGCAGGATGCATCCTCTCGCACGTGTTTTTACTCGACTAGCCTGCGGGATGCATCCTCTCGCACGTGTTTTTACTCGACTATCCTGCGGGATGCATGCTCTCGCACGTGTTTTTACTCGACTAGCCTGCGGGATGTATCCTCTCGCACGTGTTTTTACTCCACTAGCCTGCGGGATGCATCCTCTCGCACGTGTTTTTACTCGACTAGCCTGCGGGATGCATCCTCTCGCACGTGTTTTTGCTCGACTAGCCTGCGGGATGCATCCTCTCGCACTTGTTTTTACTCGACTAGCCTGCGGGATGCATCCTCCCGCACGTGTTTTTACTCGACTAGCCTGCGGGATGCATCCTCTCGCACGTGTTTTTACTCGACTAGCCTGCGGGAAGCATCCTCTTGCACGTGTTTTTACTCGACTAGCCATGCGCGTCCCAAAAAACCTGCGCATGCGCATCCCAAAAAACCTGCGCATGCGCATCCCACAAAACCTGCGCATACGCATCCCACAAAACCTCGCACGTGTTTTTACTCGACTAGCCGGCGGGATGCATCCTCTCGCACGTGTTTTTACTGGACTAGCCTGCGGGATGCATCCTCTCGCACGTGTTTTTACTCGACTAGCCTGCGGGATGCACCATCTCGCACGTGTTTTTACTCGACTAGCCTGCGGGATGCATCCTCTCGCACGTGTTTTTACGCGACTAGCCTGCGGGATGCATCCTCTCGCACGTGTTTTTATTCGACTAGCCTGCGGGATGCATCCTCACGCACGTGTTTTACTCGACTAGCCTGCATGATGCATCCTCTCGCACGTGTTTTTACTCGACTAGCCTGCGGGATGCATCCTCCCGCACGTGTTTTAACTCGACTAGCCTGCGGGATGCATCCTCTCGCACGTGTTTTTACGCGACTAGCCTGCGGGATGCACCCTCTCGCACGTGTTTTTACTCGACTAGCCTGCGGGATGCATGCTCTCGCACGTGTTTTTACTCGACTAGCCTGCGGGATGCATGCTCTCGCACGTGTTTTTACTCGACTAGCCTGCGGGATGTATCCTCTCGCACGTGTTTTTACTCCACTAGCCTGCGGGATGCATCCTCTCGCACGTGTTTTTACTCGACTAGCCAGCGGGATGCATCCTCTCGCACGTGTTTTTACTCGACTGGCCTGCGGGATGCATCCTCTCGCACGTGTTTTTGCTCGACTAGCCTGCGGGATGCATCCTCTCGCACGTGTTTTTGCTCGACTAGCCTGCGGGATGCATCCTCTCGCACGTGTTTTTACTCGACTAGCCTGCGGGATGCATCCTCTCGCACGTGTTTTTACTGGACTAGCCTGCGGGATGCATCCTCTCGCACGTGTTTTTACTCGACTAGCCTGCGGGATGCATCCTCTCGCACGTGTTTTTACTCGACTAGCCTGCGGGATGCATCCTCTCGCACGTGTTTTTACTCGACTAGCCTGCGGGAAGCATCCTCTCGCACGTGTTTTTACTCAACTAGCCTGCGGGAAGCATCCTCTCGCACGTGTTTTTACTCGACTAGCCTGCGGGATGCATCCTCTCGCACGTGTTTTTACTCGACTAGCCTGCGGGATGCATGCCGTCGCACGTGTTTTTACTCGACTAGCCTGCGGGATGTATCCTCTCGCACGTGTTTTTACTCCACTAGCCTGCGGGATGCATCCTCTCGCACGTGTTTTTGCTCGACTAGCCTGCGGGATGCATCCTCTCGCACGTGTTTTTACTCGACTAGCCTGCGGGATGCATGCTCTCGCACGTGTTTTTACTCGACTAGCCTGCGGGATGTATCCTCTCGCACGTGTTTTTACTCGACTAGCCTGCGGGATGCATCCTGTCGCACGTGTTTTTACTCGACTAGCCTGCGGGATGCATCCTCACGCACGTGTTTTACTCGACTAGCCTGCGGGATGCATCCTCCCGCACGTGTTTTTACTCGACTAGCCTGCGGGATGCATCCTCTCGCACGTGTTTTTACTCGACTAGCCTGCGGGATGTATCCTCTCGCACGTGTTTTTACTCGACTAGCCTGCGGGATGCATCCTCTCGCACGTATTTTTGCTCGACTAGCCTGCGGGATGCATCCTCTCGCACGTGTTTTTTCTCGACTAGCCTGCGGGATGCATCCTCTCGCACGTGTTTTTACTCGACTAGCCTGCGGGATGCATCCTCTCGCACGTGTTTTTACTGGACTAGCCTGCGGGATGCATCCTCTCGCACGTGTTTTTACTCGACTAGCCTGCGGGATGTATCCTCTCGCACGTGTTTTTACTCCACTAGCCTGCGGGATGCATCCTGTCGCACGTGTTTTTACTCGACTAGCCTGCGGGATGCATCCTCACGCACGTGTTTTACTCGACTAGCCTGCGGGATGCATCCTCCCGCACGTGTTTTTACTCGACTAGCCTGCGGGATGCATCCTCTCGCACGTGTTTTTACTTGACTAGCCTGCGGGATGTATCCTCTCGCACGTGTTTTTACTCGACTAGCCTGCGGGATGCATCCTCTCGCACGTATTTTTGCTCGACTAGCCTGCGGGATGCATCCTCTCGCACGCGTTTTTGCTCGACTAGCCATGCGCATCCCAAAAAACCTGCGCATGCGCATCCCAAAAAACCTGCGCATGCGCATCCCACAAAACCTCGCACGTGTTTTTACTCGACTAGCCTGCGGGATGCATCCTCTCGCACGTGTTTTTACTGGACTAGCCTGCGGGATGCATCCTCTCGCACGTGTTTTTACTCGACTAGCCTGCGGGATGCATCCTCTCGCACGTGTTTTTACTGGACTAGCCTGCGGGATGCATCCTCTCGCACGTGTTTTTACTCGACTAGCCTGCGGGATGCATCCTCTCGCACGTGTTTTTACTCGACTAGCCTGCGGGATGCACCATCTCGCACGTGTTTTTACTCGACTAGCCTCCGGGATGCATCCTCTCGCACGTGTTTTTACGCGACTAGCCTGCGGGATGCATCCTCTCGCACGTGTTTTTATTCGACTAGCCTGCGGGATGCATCCTCACGCACGTGTTTTACTCGACTAGCCTGCGGGATGCATCCTCTCGCACGTGTTTTTACTCGACTAGCCTGCGAGATGTATCCTCTCGCACGTGTTTTTACTCGACTAGCCTGCGGGATGCATCCTCTCGCACGTGTTTTTGCTCGACTAGCCTGCGGGATGCATCCTCTCGCACGTGTTTTTGCTCGACTAGCCATGCGCGTCCCAAAAAACCTGCGCATGCGCATCCCACAAAACCTGCGCATACGCATCCCACAAAACCTCGCACGTGTTTTTACTCGACTAGCCGGCGGGATGCATCCTCTCGCACGTGTTTTTACTCGACTAGCCTGCGGGATGCATCCTCTCGCACGTGTTTTTACTCGACTAGCCTGCGGGATGCATCCTCCCGCACGTGTTTTTACTCGACTAGCCTGCGGGATGCATCCTCTCGCACGTATTTTTACTCGACTAACCTACGGGATGTATCCTCACGCACGTGTTTTTGCTCGACTAGCCTGCGGGATGCATCCTCTCGCACGTGTTTTACTCGACTAGCCTGCAGGATGCATCCTCTCGCACGTGTTTTTACTCGACTAGCCTGCGGGATGCATCCTCTCGCACGTGTTTTTACTCGACTAGCCTGCGGGATGTATCCTCTCGCACGTGTTTTTACTCGACTAGCCTGCGGGATGCATCCTCTCGCACGTGTTTTTGCTCGACTAGCCTGCGGGATGCATCCTCTCGCACGTGTTTTTGCTCGACTAGCCATGCGCATCCCAAAAAACCTGCGCATGCGCATCCCAAAAAACCTGCGCATGCGCATCCCACAAAACCTGCGCATGCGCATCCCACAAAACCTCGCACGTGTTTTTACTCGACTAGCCTGCGGGATGCATCCTCTCGCACGTGTTTTTACTGGACTAGCCTGCGGGATGCATCCTCTCGCACGTGTTTTTACTCGACTAGCCTGCGGGATGCATCCTCTCGCACGTGTTTTTACTCGACTAGCCTGCGGGATGCATCCTCTCGCACGTGTTTTTACTCGACTAGCCAGCGGGAAGCATCCTCTCGCACGTGTTTTTACTCGACTAGCCTGCGGGAAGCATCCTCTTGCACGTGTTTTTACTCGACTAGCCTGCGGGATGCATCCTCTCGCACGTGTTTTTACTCGACTAGCCTGCGGGATGCATCCTCTCGCACGTCTTTTTACTCGACTAGCCTGCGGGATGCACCATCTCGCACGTGTTTTTACTCGACTAGCCTGCGGGATGCATCCTCTCGCACGTGTTTTTACGCGACTAGCCTGCGGGATGCATCCTCTCGCACGTGTTTTTACTGGACTAGCCTGCGGGATGCATCCTCTCGCACGTGTTTTTACTCGACTAGCCTGCGGGATGCACCATCTCGCACGTGTTTTTACTCGACTAGCCTGCGGGATGCATACTCTCGCACGTGTTTTTACGCGACTAGCCAGCGGGATGCATCCTCTCGCACGTGTTTTTATTCGACTAGCCTGCGGGATGCATCCTCACGCACGTGTTTTACTCGACTAGCCTGCAGGATGCATCCTCTCGCACGTGTTTTTACTCGACTAGCCTGCGGGATGCATCCTCCCGCACGTGTTTTTACTCGACTAGCCTGCGTGATGCATCCTCTCGCACGTGTTTTTACGCGACTAGCCTGCGGGATGCATCCTCTCGCATGTGTTTTTATTCGACTAGCCTGCGGGATGCATCCTCACGCACGTGTTTTACTCGACTAGCCTGCGGGATGCACCATCTCGCACGTGTTTTTACTCGACTAGCCTGCGGGATGCATCCTCTCGCACGTGTTTTTACGCGACTAGCCTGCGGGATGCACCATCTCGCACGTGTTTTTACTCGACTAGCCTGCGGGATGCATCCTCTCGCACGTGTTTTTACGCGACTAGCCTGCGGGATGCATCCTCTCGCACGTGTTTTTATTCGACTAGCCTGCGGGATGCATCCTCACGCACGTGTTTTACTCGACTAGCCTGCGGGATGCATCCTCTCGCACGTGTTTTTACTCGACTAGCCTGCGAGATGTATCCTCTCGCACGTGTTTTTACTCGACTAGCCTGCGGGATGCATCCTCTCGCACGTGTTTTTGCTCGACTAGCCTGCGGGATGCATCCTCTCGCACGTGTTTTTGCTCGACTAGCCATGCGCGTCCCAAAAAACCTGCGCATGCGCATCCCAAAAAACCTGCGCATGCGCATCCCACAAAACCTGCGCATACGCATCCCACAAAACCTCGCACGTGTTTTTACTCGACTAGCCGGCGGGATGCATCCTCTCGCACGTGTTTTTACTGGACTAGCCTGCGGGATGCATCCCCTCGCACGTGTTTTTACTCGACTAGCCTGCGGGATGCACCATCTCGCACGTGTTTTTACTCGACTAGCCTGCGGGATGCATCCTCTCGCACGTGTTTTTACGCGACTAGCCTGCGGGATGCATCCTCTCGCACGTGTTTTTATTCGACTAGCCTGCGGGATGCATCCTCACGCACGTGTTTTACTCGACTAGCCTGCAGGATGCATCCTCTCGCACGTGTTTTTACTCGACTAGCCTGCGGGATGCATCCTCCCGCACGTGTTTTTACTCGACTAGCCTGCGGGATGCAT
Organism: Lasioglossum baleicum; assembly: GCF_051020765.1. Classification (NCBI taxonomy): domain Eukaryota; kingdom Metazoa; phylum Arthropoda; class Insecta; order Hymenoptera; family Halictidae; genus Lasioglossum; species Lasioglossum baleicum. The sequence goes on along the minus strand of NW_027469201.1, from coordinate 264,501 downwards.
CCTCTCGCACGTGTTTTTACGCGACTAGCCTGCGGGATGCATCCTCTCGCATGTGTTTTTATTCGACTAGCCTGCAGGATGCATCCTCTCGCACGTGTTTGTACTCGACTAGCCTGCGGGATGCACCCTCTCGCTCGTGTTTTTACTCGACTAGCCTGCGGGATGCATCCTCTCGCACGTGTTTTTACGCGACTAGCCTGCGGGATGCATCCTCTCGCACGTGTTTTTATTCGACTAGCCTGCGGGATGCATCCTCACGCACGTGTTTTACTCGACTAGCCTGCGGGATGCATCCTCTCGCATGTGTTTTTATTCGACTAGCCTGCGGGATGCATCCTCTCGCACGTGTTTTTACTGGACTAGCCTGCGGGATGCATCCTCTCGCACGTGTTTTTACTCGACCAGCCTGCGGGATGCACCCTCTCGCACGTGTTTTTACTCGACTAGCCTGCGGGATGCATGCTCTCGCACGTGTTTTTACTCGACTAGCCTGCGGGATGTATCCTCTCGCACGTGTTTTTACTCCACTAGCCTGCGGGATGCATCCTCTCGCACGTGTTTTTACTCGACTAGCCTGCGGGATGCATCCTCACGCACGTGTTTTACTCGACTAGCCTGCGGGATGCATCCTCCCGCACGTGTTTTTACCCGACTAGCCTGCGGGATGCATCCTCTCGCACGTGTTTTTACTGGACTAGCCTGCGGGAAGCATCCTCTCGCACGTGTTTTTACTAGACTAGCCTGCGGGATGCATCCTCTCGCACGTGTTTTACTCGACTAGCCTGCAGGATGCATCCTCTCGCACGTGTTTTTACTCGACTAGCCTGCGGGATGCATCCTCTCGCACGTGTTTTTACTCGACTAGCCTGCGGGATGCATGCTCTTGCACGTGTTTTTACTCGACTAGCCTGCGGGATGTATCCTCTCGCACGTGTTTTTACTCCACTAGCCTGCGGGATGCATCCTCTCGCACGTGTTTTTACCCGACTAGCCTGCGGGATGCATCCTCTCGCACGTGTTTTTGCTCGACTAGCCTGCGGGATGCATCCTCTCGCACTTGTTTTTACTCGACTAGCCTGCGGGATGCATCCTCCCGCACGTGTTTTTACTCGACTAGCCTGCGGTATGCATCCTCTCGCACGTGTTTTTACTCGACTAGCCTGCGGGATGTATCCTCTCGCACGTGTTTTTACTCGACTAGCCTGCGGGATGCATCCTCTCGCACGTGTTTTTGCTCGACTAGCCTGCGGGATGCATCCTCTCGCACCTGTTTTTGCTCGACTAGCCATGCGCATCCCAAAAAACCTGCGCATGCGCATCCCAAAAAACCTGCGCATGCGCATCCCACAAAACCTGCGCATGCGCATCCCACAAAACCTCGCACGTGTTTTTACTCGACTAGCCTGCGGGATGCATCCTCTCGCACGTGTTTTTACTGGACTAGCCTGCGGGATGCATCCTCTCGCACGTGTTTTTACTCGACTAGCCTGCGGGATGCATCCTCTCGCACGTGTTTTTACTCGACTAGCCTGCGGGATGCATCCTCCCGCACGTGTTTTTACTCGACTAGCCTGCGGGATGCATCCTCTCGCACGTATTTTTACTCGACTAACCTACGGGATGTATCCTCACGCACGTGTTTTTGCTCGACTAGCCTGCGGGATGCATCCTCTCGCACGTGTTTTACTCGACTAGCCTGCAGGATGCATCCTCTCGCACGTGTTTTTACTCGACTAGCCTGCGGGATGCATCCTCTCGCACGTGTTTTTACTCGACTATCCTGCGGGATGCATGCTCTCGCACGTGTTTTTACTCGACTAGCCTGCGGGATGTATCCTCTCGCACGTGTTTTTACTCCACTAGCCTGCGGGATGCATCCTCTCGCACGTGTTTTTACTCGACTAGCCTGCGGGATGCATCCTCTCGCACGTGTTTTTGCTCGACTAGCCTGCGGGATGCATCCTCTCGCACTTGTTTTTACTCGACTAGCCTGCGGGATGCATCCTCCCGCACGTGTTTTTACTCGACTAGCCTGCGGGATGCATCCTCTCGCACGTGTTTTTACTCGACTAGCCTGCGGGAAGCATCCTCTTGCACGTGTTTTTACTCGACTAGCCATGCGCGTCCCAAAAAACCTGCGCATGCGCATCCCAAAAAACCTGCGCATGCGCATCCCACAAAACCTGCGCATACGCATCCCACAAAACCTCGCACGTGTTTTTACTCGACTAGCCGGCGGGATGCATCCTCTCGCACGTGTTTTTACTGGACTAGCCTGCGGGATGCATCCTCTCGCACGTGTTTTTACTCGACTAGCCTGCGGGATGCACCATCTCGCACGTGTTTTTACTCGACTAGCCTGCGGGATGCATCCTCTCGCACGTGTTTTTACGCGACTAGCCTGCGGGATGCATCCTCTCGCACGTGTTTTTATTCGACTAGCCTGCGGGATGCATCCTCACGCACGTGTTTTACTCGACTAGCCTGCAGGATGCATCCTCTCGCACGTGTTTTTACTCGACTAGCCTGCGGGATGCATCCTCCCGCACGTGTTTTAACTCGACTAGCCTGCGGGATGCATCCTCTCGCACGTATTTTACGCGACTAGCCTGCGGGATGCACCCTCTCGCACGTGTTTTTACTCGACTAGCCTGCGGGATGCATGCTCTCGCACGTGTTTTTACTCGACTAGCCTGCGGGATGCATGCTCTCGCACGTGTTTTTACTCGACTAGCCTGCGGGATGTATCCTCTCGCACGTGTTTTTACTCCACTAGCCTGCGGGATGCATCCTCTCGCACGTGTTTTTACTCGACTAGCCAGCGGGATGCATCCTCTCGCACGTGTTTTTACTCGACTGGCCTGCGGGATGCATCCTCTCGCACGTGTTTTTGCTCGACTAGCCTGCGGGATGCATCCTCTCGCACGTGTTTTTGCTCGACTAGCCTGCGGGATGCATCCTCTCGCACGTGTTTTTACTCGACTAGCCTGCGGGATGCATCCTCTCGCACGTGTTTTTACTGGACTAGCCTGCGGGATGCATCCTCTCGCACGTGTTTTTACTCGACTAGCCTGCGGGATGCATCCTCTCGCACGTGTTTTTACTCGACTAGCCTGCGGGATGCATCCTCTCGCACGTGTTTTTACTCGACTAGCCTGCGGGAAGCATCCTCTCGCACGTGTTTTTACTCAACTAGCCTGCGGGAAGCATCCTCTCGCACGTGTTTTTACTCGACTAGCCTGCGGGATGCATCCTCTCGCACGTGTTTTTACTCGACTAGCCTGCGGGATGCATGCCGTCGCACGTGTTTTTACTCGACTAGCCTGCGGGATGTATCCTCTCGCACGTGTTTTTACTCCACTAGCCTGCGGGATGCATCCTCTCGCACGTGTTTTTGCTCGACTAGCCTGCGGGATGCATCCTCTCGCACGTGTTTTTACTCGACTAGCCTGCGGGATGCATGCTCTCGCACGTGTTTTTACTCGACTAGCCTGCGGGATGTATCCTCTCGCACGTGTTTTTACTCGACTAGCCTGCGGGATGCATCCTGTCGCACGTGTTTTTACTCGACTAGCCTGCGGGATGCATCCTCACGCACGTGTTTTACTCGACTAGCCTGCGGGATGCATCCTCCCGCACGTGTTTTTACTCGACTAGCCTGCGGGATGCATCCTCTCGCACGTGTTTTTACTCGACTAGCCTGCGGGATGTATCCTCTCGCACGTGTTTTTACTCGACTAGCCTGCGGGATGCATCCTCTCGCACGTATTTTTGCTCGACTAGCCTGCGGGATGCATCCTCTCGCACGTGTTTTTTCTCGACTAGCCTGCGGGATGCATCCTCTCGCACGTGTTTTTACTCGACTAGCCTGCGGGATGCATCCTCTCGCACGTGTTTTTACTGGACTAGCCTGCGGGATGCATCCTCTCGCACGTGTTTTTACTCGACTAGCCTGCGGGATGTATCCTCTCGCACGTGTTTTTACTCCACTAGCCTGCGGGATGCATCCTGTCGCACGTGTTTTTACTCGACTAGCCTGCGGGATGCATCCTCACGCACGTGTTTTACTCGACTAGCCTGCGGGATGCATCCTCCCGCACGTGTTTTTACTCGACTAGCCTGCGGGATGCATCCTCTCGCACGTGTTTTTACTTGACTAGCCTGCGGGATGTATCCTCTCGCACGTGTTTTTACTCGACTAGCCTGCGGGATGCATCCTCTCGCACGTATTTTTGCTCGACTAGCCTGCGGGATGCATCCTCTCGCACGCGTTTTTGCTCGACTAGCCATGCGCATCCCAAAAAACCTGCGCATGCGCATCCCAAAAAACCTGCGCATGCGCATCCCACAAAACCTCGCACGTGTTTTTACTCGACTAGCCTGCGGGATGCATCCTCTCGCACGTGTTTTTACTGGACTAGCCTGCGGGATGCATCCTCTCGCACGTGTTTTTACTCGACTAGCCTGCGGGATGCATCCTCTCGCACGTGTTTTTACTGGACTAGCCTGCGGGATGCATCCTCTCGCACGTGTTTTTACTCGACTAGCCTGCGGGATGCATCCTCTCGCACGTGTTTTTACTCGACTAGCCTGCGGGATGCACCATCTCGCACGTGTTTTTACTCGACTAGCCTCCGGGATGCATCCTCTCGCACGTGTTTTTACGCGACTAGCCTGCGGGATGCATCCTCTCGCACGTGTTTTTATTCGACTAGCCTGCGGGATGCATCCTCACGCACGTGTTTTACTCGACTAGCCTGCGGGATGCATCCTCTCGCACGTGTTTTTACTCGACTAGCCTGCGAGATGTATCCTCTCGCACGTGTTTTTACTCGACTAGCCTGCGGGATGCATCCTCTCGCACGTGTTTTTGCTCGACTAGCCTGCGGGATGCATCCTCTCGCACGTGTTTTTGCTCGACTAGCCATGCGCGTCCCAAAAAACCTGCGCATGCGCATCCCACAAAACCTGCGCATACGCATCCCACAAAACCTCGCACGTGTTTTTACTCGACTAGCCGGCGGGATGCATCCTCCCGCACGTGTTTTTACTCGACTAGCCTGCGGGATGCATCCTCTCGCACGTGTTTTTACTGGACTAGCCTGCGGGATGCATCCTCTCGCACGTGTTTTTACTCGACCAGCCTGCGGGATGCACCCTCTCGCACGTGTTTTTACTCGACTAGCCTGCGGGATGCATGCTCTCGCACGTGTTTTTACTCGACTAGCCTGCGGGATGTATCCTCTCGCACGTGTTTTTACTCCACTAGCCTGCGGGATGCATCCTGTCGCACGTGTTTTTACTCGACTAGCCTGCGGGATGCATCCTCACGCACGTGTTTTACTCGACTAGCCTGCGGGATGCATCCTCCCGCACGTGTTTTTACTCGACTAGCCTGCGGGATGCATCCTCTCGCACGTGTTTTTACTTGACTAGCCTGCGGGATGTATCCTCTCGCACGTGTTTTTACTCGACTAGCCTGCGGGATGCATCCTCTCGCACGTATTTTTGCTCGACTAGCCTGCGGGATGCATCCTCTCGCACGCGTTTTTGCTCGACTAGCCATGCGCATCCCAAAAAACCTGCGCATGCGCATCCCAAAAAACCTGCGCATGCGCATCCCACAAAACCTCGCACGTGTTTTTACTCGACTAGCCTGCGGGATGCATCCTCTCGCACGTGTTTTTACTGGACTAGCCTGCGGGATGCATCCTCTCGCACGTGTTTTTACTCGACTAGCCTGCGGGATGCATCCTCTCGCACGTGTTTTTACTCGACTAGCCTGCGGGATGCATCCTCTCGCACGTGTTTTTACTCGACTAGCCTGCGGGATGCATCCTCTCGCACGTGTTTTTACTGGACTAGCCTGCGGGATGCATCCTCTCGCACGTATTTTTACTCGACTAACCTACGGGATGTATCCTCACGCACGTGTTTTTGCTCGACTAGCCTGCGGGATGCATCCTCTCGCACGTGTTTTACTCGACTAGCCTGCAGGATGCATCCTCTCGCACGTGTTTTTACTCGACTAGCCTGCGGGATGCATCCTCTCGCACGTGTTTTTACTCGACTAGCCTGCGGGATGCATGCTCTCGCACGTGTTTTTACTCGACTAGCCTGCGGGATGTATCCTCTCGCACGTGTTTTTACTCCACTAGCCTGCGGGATGCATCCTCTCGCACGTGTTTTTACTCGACTAGCCTGCGGGATGCATCCTCTCGCACGTGTTTTTGCTCGACTAGCCTGCGGGATGCATCCTCTCGCACTTGTTTTTACTCGACTAGCCTGCGGGATGCATCCTCCCGCACGTGTTTTTACTCGACTAGCCTGCGGGATGCATCCTCTCGCACGTGTTTTTACTCGACTAGCCTGCGGGAAGCATCCTCTTGCACGTGTTTTTACTCGACTAGCCATGCGCGTCCCAAAAAACCTGCGCATGCGCATCCCAAAAAACCTGCGCATGCGCATCCCACAAAACCTGCGCATACGCATCCCACAAAACCTCGCACGTGTTTTTACTCGACTAGCCGGCGGGATGCATCCTCTCGCACGTGTTTTTACTGGACTAGCCTGCGGGATGCATCCTCTCGCACGTGTTTTTACTCGACTAGCCTGCGGGATGCACCATCTCGCACGTGTTTTTACTCGACTAGCCTGCGGGATGCATCCTCTCGCACGTGTTTTTACGCGACTAGCCTGCGGGATATATCCTCTCGCACGTGTTTTTATTCGACTAGCCTGCGGGATGCATCCTCACGCACGTGTTTTACTCGACTAGCCTGCAGGATGCATCCTCTCGCACGTGTTTTTACTCGACTAGCCTGCGGGATGCATCCTCCCGCACGTGTTTTTACTCGACTAGCCTGCGGGATGCATCCTCTCGCACGTGTTTTTACGCGACTAGCCTGCGGGATGCACCCTCTCGCACGTGTTTTTACTCGACTAGCCTGCGGGATGCATGCTCTCGCACGTGTTTTTACTCGACTAGCCTGCGGGATGCATCCTCTCGCACGTGTTTTTGCTCGACTAGCCTGCGGGATGCATCCTCTCGCACGTGTTTTTGCTCGACTAGCCTGCGGGATGCATCCTCTCGCACGTGTTTTTACTCGACTAGCCTGCGGGATGCATCCTCTCGCACGTGTTTTTACTGGACTAGCCTGCGGGATGCATCCTCTCGCACGTGTTTTTACTCGACTAGCCTGCGGGATGCATCCTCTCGCACGTGTTTTTACTCGACTAGCCTGCGGGATGCATCCTCTCGCACGTGTTTTTACTCGACTAGCCTGCGGGAAGCATCCTCTCGCACGTGTTTTTACTCAACTAGCCTGCGGGAAGCATCCTCTCGCACGTGTTTTTACTCGACTAGCCTGCGGGATGCATCCTCTCGCACGTGTTTTTACTCGACTAGCCTGCGGGATGCATGCCGTCGCACGTGTTTTTACTCGACTAGCCTGCGGGATGTATCCTCTCGCACGTGTTTTTACTCCACTAGCCTGCGGGATGCATCCTCTCGCACGTGTTTTTGCTCGACTAGCCTGCGGGATGCATCCTCTCGCACGTGTTTTTACTCGACTAGCCTGCGGGATGCATCCTCTCGCACGTGTTTTTACTGGACTAGCCTGCGGGATGCATCCTCTCGCACGTGTTTTTACTCGACTAGCCTGCGGGATGCATCCTCTCGCACGTGTTTTTACTCGACTAGCCTGCGGGATGCATCCTCTCGCACGTGTTTTTACTCGACTAGCCTGCGGGAAGCATCCTCTCGCACGTGTTTTTACTCGACTAGCCTGCGGGAAGCATCCTCTCGCACTTGTTTTTACTCGACTAGCCTGCGGGATGCATCCTCTCGCACGTGTTTTTACTGGACTAGCCTGCGGGATGCATCCTCCCGCACGTGTTTTTACTCGACTAGCCTGCGGGATGCATCCTCTCGCACGTGTTTTTACTGGACTAGCCTTGCGGGATGCATCCTCTCGCACGTGTTTTTACTCGACCAGCCTGCGGGATGCACCCTCTCGCACGTGTTTTTACTCGACTAGCCTGCGGGATGCATGCTCTCGCACGTGTTTTTACTCGACTAGCCTGCGGGATGTATCCTCTCGCACGTGTTTTTACTCCACTAGCCTGCGGGATGCATCCTGTCGCACGTGTTTTTACTCGACTAGCCTGCGGGATGCATCCTCACGCACGTGTTTTACTCGACTAGCCTGCGGGATGCATCCTCCCGCACGTGTTTTTACTCGACTAGCCTGCGGGATGCATCCTCTCGCACGTGTTTTTACTCGACTAGCCTGCGGGATGTATCCTCTCGCACGTGTTTTTACTCGACTAGCCTGCGGGATGCATCCTCTCGCACGTATTTTTGCTCGACTAGCCTGCGGGATGCATCCTCTCGCACGTGTTTTTTCTCGACTAGCCTGCGGGATGCATCCTCTCGCACGTGTTTTTACTCGACTAGCCTGCGGGATGCATCCTCTCGCACGTGTTTTTACTGGACTAGCCTGCGGGATGCATCCTCTCGCACGTGTTTTTACTCCACTAGCCTGCGGGATGCATCCTCTCGCACGTGTTTTTGCTCGACTAGCCTGCGGGATGCATCCTCTCGCACGTGTTTTTACTCGACTAGCCTGCGGGATGCATCCTCTCGCACGTGTTTTTACTGGACTAGCCTGCGGGATGCATCCTCTCGCACGTGTTTTTACTCGACTAGCCTGCGGGATGCATCCTCTCGCACGTGTTTTTACTCGACTAGCCTGCGGGATGCATCCTCTCGCACGTGTTTTTACTCGACTAGCCTGCGGGAAGCATCCTCTCGCACGTGTTTTTACTCGACTAGCCTGCGGGATGCATCCTCTCGCACGTGTTTTTACTGGACTAGCCTGCGGGATGCATCCTCTCGCACGTGTTTTTACTCGACCAGCCTGCGGGATGCACCCTCTCGCACGTGTTTTTACTCGACTAGCCTGCGGGATGCATGCTCTCGCACGTGTTTTTACTCGACTAGCCTGCGGGATGTATCCTCTCGCACGTGTTTTTACTCCACTAGCCTGCGGGATGCATCCTGTCGCACGTGTTTTTACTCGACTAGCCTGCGGGATGCATCCTCACGCACGTGTTTTACTCGACTAGCCTGCGGGATGCATCCTCCCGCACGTGTTTTTACTCGACTAGCCTGCGGGATGCATCCTCTCGCACGTGTTTTTACTCGACTAGCCTGCGGGATGTATCCTCTCGCACGTGTTTTTACTCGACTAGCCTGCGGGATGCATCCTCTCGCACGTATTTTTGCTCGACTAGCCTGCGGGATGCATCCTCTCGCACGTGTTTTTTCTCGACTAGCCTGCGGGATGCATCCTCTCGCACGTGTTTTTACTCGACTAGCCTGCGGGATGCATCCTCTCGCACGTGTTTTTACTGGACTAGCCTGCGGGATGCATCCTCTCGCACGTGTTTTTACTCGACTAGCCTGCGGGATGTATCCTCTCGCACGTGTTTTTACTCCACTAGCCTGCGGGATGCATCCTGTCGCACGTGTTTTTACTCGACTAGCCTGCGGGATGCATCCTCACGCACGTGTTTTACTCGACTAGCCTGCGGGATGCATCCTCCCGCACGTGTTTTTACTCGACTAGCCTGCGGGATGCATCCTCTCGCACGTGTTTTTACTTGACTAGCCTGCGGGATGTATCCTCTCGCACGTGTTTTTACTCGACTAGCCTGCGGGATGCATCCTCTCGCACGTATTTTTGCTCGACTAGCCTGCGGGATGCATCCTCTCGCACGCGTTTTTGCTCGACTAGCCATGCGGGATGCATCCTCTCGCACGTATTTTTACTCGACTAACCTACGGGATGTATCCTCACGCACGTGTTTTTGCTCGACTAGCCTGCGGGATGCATCCTCTCGCACGTGTTTTACTCGACTAGCCTGCAGGATGCATCCTCTCGCACGTGTTTTTACTCGACTAGCCTGCGGGATGCATCCTCTCGCACGTGTTTTTACTCGACTAGCCTGCGGGATGCATGCTCTCGCACGTGTTTTTACTCGACTAGCCTGCGGGATGTATCCTCTCGCACGTGTTTTTACTCCACTAGCCTGCGGGATGCATCCTCTCGCACGTGTTTTTACTCGACTAGCCTGCGGGATGCATCCTCTCGCACGTGTTTTTGCTCGACTAGCCTGCGGGATGCATCCTCTCGCACTTGTTTTTACTCGACTAGCCTGCGGGATGCATCCTCCCGCACGTGTTTTTACTCGACTAGCCTGCGGGATGCATCCTCTCGCACGTGTTTTTACTCGACTAGCCTGCGGGAAGCATCCTCTTGCACGTGTTTTTACTCGACTAGCCATGCGCGTCCCAAAAAACCTGCGCATGCGCATCCCAAAAAACCTGCGCATGCGCATCCCACAAAACCTGCGCATACGCATCCCACAAAACCTCGCACGTGTTTTTACTCGACTAGCCGGCGGGATGCATCCTCTCGCACGTGTTTTTACTGGACTAGCCTGCGGGATGCATCCTCTCGCACGTGTTTTTACTCGACTAGCCTGCGGGATGCACCATCTCGCACGTGTTTTTACTCGACTAGCCTGCGGGATGCATCCTCTCGCACGTGTTTTTACGCGACTAGCCTGCGGGATGCATCCTCTCGCACGTGTTTTTATTCGACTAGCCTGCGGGATGCATCCTCACGCACGTGTTTTACTCGACTAGCCTGCAGGATGCATCCTCTCGCACGTGTTTTTACTCGACTAGCCTGCGGGATGCATCCTCCCGCACGTGTTTTTACTCGACTAGCCTGCGGGATGCATCCTCTCGCACGTGTTTTTACGCGACTAGCCTGCGGGATGCACCCTCTCGCACGTGTTTTTACTCGACTAGCCTGCGGGATGCATGCTCTCGCACGTGTTTTTACTCGACTAGCCTGCGGGATGCATCCTCTCGCACGTGTTTTTGCTCGACTAGCCTGCGGGATGCATCCTCTCGCACGTGTTTTTGCTCGACTAGCCTGCGGGATGCATCCTCTCGCACGTGTTTTTACTCGACTAGCCTGCGGGATGCATCCTCTCGCACGTGTTTTTACTGGACTAGCCTGCGGGATGCATCCTCTCGCACGTGTTTTTACTCGACTAGCCTGCGGGATGCATCCTCTCGCACGTGTTTTTACTCGACTAGCCTGCGGGATGCATCCTCTCGCACGTGTTTTTACTCGACTAGCCTGCGGGAAGCATCCTCTCGCACGTGTTTTTACTCAACTAGCCTGCGGGAAGCATCCTCTCGCACGTGTTTTTACTCGACTAGCCTGCGGGATGCATCCTCTCGCACGTGTTTTTACTCGACTAGCCTGCGGGATGCATGCCGTCGCACGTGTTTTTACTCGACTAGCCTGCGGGATGTATCCTCTCGCACGTGTTTTTACTCCACTAGCCTGCGGGATGCATCCTCTCGCACGTGTTTTTGCTCGACTAGCCTGCGGGATGCATCCTCTCGCACGTGTTTTTACTCGACTAGCCTGCGGGATGCATCCTCTCGCACGTGTTTTTACTGGACTAGCCTGCGGGATGCATCCTCTCGCACGTGTTTTTACTCGACTAGCCTGCGGGATGCATCCTCTCGCACGTGTTTTTACTCGACTAGCCTGCGGGATGCATCCTCTCGCACGTGTTTTTACTCGACTAGCCTGCGGGAAGCATCCTCTCGCACGTGTTTTTACTCGACTAGCCTGCGGGAAGCATCCTCTCGCACTTGTTTTTACTCGACTAGCCTGCGGGATGCATCCTCTCGCACGTGTTTTTACTGGACTAGCCTGCGGGATGCATCCTCCCGCACGTGTTTTTACTCGACTAGCCTGCGGGATGCATCCTCTCGCACGTGTTTTTACTGGACTAGCCTTGCGGGATGCATCCTCTCGCACGTGTTTTTACTCGACCAGCCTGCGGGATGCACCCTCTCGCACGTGTTTTTACTCGACTAGCCTGCGGGATGCATGCTCTCGCACGTGTTTTTACTCGACTAGCCTGCGGGATGTATCCTCTCGCACGTGTTTTTACTCCACTAGCCTGCGGGATGCATCCTGTCGCACGTGTTTTTACTCGACTAGCCTGCGGGATGCATCCTCACGCACGTGTTTTACTCGACTAGCCTGCGGGATGCATCCTCCCGCACGTGTTTTTACTCGACTAGCCTGCGGGATGCATCCTCTCGCACGTGTTTTTACTCGACTAGCCTGCGGGATGTATCCTCTCGCACGTGTTTTTACTCGACTAGCCTGCGGGATGCATCCTCTCGCACGTATTTTTGCTCGACTAGCCTGCGGGATGCATCCTCTCGCACGTGTTTTTTCTCGACTAGCCTGCGGGATGCATCCTCTCGCACGTGTTTTTACTCGACTAGCCTGCGGGATGCATCCTCTCGCACGTGTTTTTACTGGACTAGCCTGCGGGATGCATCCTCTCGCACGTGTTTTTACTCCACTAGCCTGCGGGATGCATCCTCTCGCACGTGTTTTTGCTCGACTAGCCTGCGGGATGCATCCTCTCGCACGTGTTTTTACTCGACTAGCCTGCGGGATGCATCCTCTCGCACGTGTTTTTACTGGACTAGCCTGCGGGATGCATCCTCTCGCACGTGTTTTTACTCGACTAGCCTGCGGGATGCATCCTCTCGCACGTGTTTTTACTCGACTAGCCTGCGGGATGCATCCTCTCGCACGTGTTTTTACTCGACTAGCCTGCGGGAAGCATCCTCTCGCACGTGTTTTTACTCGACTAGCCTGCGGGAAGCATCCTCTCGCACTTGTTTTTACTCGACTAGCCTGCGGGATGCATCCTCCCGCACGTGTTTTTACTGGACTAGCCTGCGGGATGCATCCTCCCGCACGTGTTTTTACTCGACTAGCCTGCGGGATGCATCCTCTCGCACGTGTTTTTACTGGACTAGCCTGCGGGATGCATCCTCTCGCACGTGTTTTTACTCGACCAGCCTGCGGGATGCACCCTCTCGCACGTGTTTTTACTCGACTAGCCTGCGGGATGCATGCTCTCGCACGTGTTTTTACTCGACTAGCCTGCGGGATGTATCCTCTCGCACGTGTTTTTACTCCACTAGCCTGCGGGATGCATCCTGTCGCACGTGTTTTTACTCGACTAGCCTGCGGGATGCATCCTCACGCACGTGTTTTACTCGACTAGCCTGCGGGATGCATCCTCCCGCACGTGTTTTTACTCGACTAGCCTGCGGGATGCATCCTCTCGCACGTGTTTTTACTCGACTAGCCTGCGGGATGTATCCTCTCGCACGTGTTTTTACTGGACTAGCCTGCGGGATGCATCCTCTCGCACGTGTTTTTACTCGACTAGCCTGCGGGATGTATCCTCTCGCACGTGTTTTTACTCCACTAGCCTGCGGGATGCATCCTCTCGCACGTGTTTTTACTGGACTAGCCTGCGGGATGCATCCTCTCGCACGTGTTTTTACTCGACTAGCCTGCGGGATGTATCCTCTCGCACGTGTTTTTACTCCACTAGCCTGCGGGATGCATCCTGTCGCACGTGTTTTTACTCGACTAGCCTGCGGGATGCATCCTCACGCACGTGTTTTACTCGACTAGCCTGCGGGATGCATCCTCCCGCACGTGTTTTTACTCGACTAGCCTGCGGGATGCATCCTCTCGCACGTGTTTTTACTCGACTAGCCTGCGGGATGCATCCTCTCGCACGTATTTTTGCTCGACTAGCCTGCGGGATGCATCCTCTCGCACGCGTTTTTGCTCGACTAGCCATGCGCATCCCAAAAAACCTGCGCATGCGCATCCCAAAAAACCTGCGCATGCGCATCCCACAAAACCTCGCACGTGTTTTTACTCGACTAGCCTGCGGGATGCATCCTCTCGCACGTGTTTTTACTGGACTAGCCTGCGGGATGCATCCTCTCGCACGTGTTTTTACTCGACTAGCCTGCGGGATGCATCCTCTCGCACGTGTTTTTACTGGACTAGCCTGCGGGATGCATCCTCTCGCACGTGTTTTTACTCGACTAGCCTGCGGGATGCATCCTCTCGCACGTGTTTTTACTCGACTAGCCTGCGGGATGCACCATCTCGCACGTGTTTTTACTCGACTAGCCTGCGGGATGCATCCTCTCGCACGTGTTTTTACGCGACTAGCCTGCGGGATGCATCCTCTCGCACGTGTTTTTATTCGACTAGCCTGCGGGATGCATCCTCACGCACGTGTTTTACTCGACTAGCCTGCGGGATGCATCCTCTCGCACGTGTTTTTACTCGACTAGCCTGCGAGATGTATCCTCTCGCACGTGTTTTTACTCGACTAGCCTGCGGGATGCATCCTCTCGCACGTGTTTTTGCTCGACTAGCCTGCGGGATGCATCCTCTCGCACGTGTTTTTGCTCGACTAGCCATGCGCGTCCCAAAAAACCTGCGCATGCGCATCCCAAAAAACCTGCGCATGCGCATCCCACAAAACCTGCGCATACGCATCCCACAAAACCTCGCACGTGTTTTTACTCGACTAGCCGGCGGGATGCATCCTCCCGCACGTGTTTTTACTCGACTAGCCTGCGGGATGCATCCTCTCGCACGTGTTTTTACTGGACTAGCCTGCGGGATGCATCCTCTCGCACGTGTTTTTACTCGACCAGCCTGCGGGATGCACCCTCTCGCACGTGTTTTTACTCGACTAGCCTGCGGGATGCATGCTCTCGCACGTGTTTTTACTCGACTAGCCTGCGGGATGTATCCTCTCGCACGTGTTTTTACTCCACTAGCCTGCGGGATGCATCCTGTCGCACGTGTTTTTACTCGACTAGCCTGCGGGATGCATCCTCACGCACGTGTTTTACTCGACTAGCCTGCGGGATGCATCCTCCCGCACGTGTTTTTACTCGACTAGCCTGCGGGATGCATCCTCTCGCACGTGTTTTTACTTGACTAGCCTGCGGGATGTATCCTCTCGCACGTGTTTTTACTCGACTAGCCTGCGGGATGCATCCTCTCGCACGTATTTTTGCTCGACTAGCCTGCGGGATGCATCCTCTCGCACGCGTTTTTGCTCGACTAGCCATGCGCATCCCAAAAAACCTGCGCATGCGCATCCCAAAAAACCTGCGCATGCGCATCCCACAAAACCTCGCACGTGTTTTTACTCGACTAGCCTGCGGGATGCATCCTCTCGCACGTGTTTTTACTGGACTAGCCTGCGGGATGCATCCTCTCGCACGTGTTTTTACTCGACTAGCCTGCGGGATGCATCCTCTCGCACGTGTTTTTACTGGACTAGCCTGCGGGATGCATCCTCTCGCACGTGTTTTTACTCGACTAGCCTGCGGGATGCATCCTCTCGCACGTGTTTTTACTCGACTAGCCTGCGGGAAGCACCCTCTCGCACGTGTTGTTACTCGACTAGCCTGCGGGATGCATCCTCTCGCACGTGTTTTTACGCGACTAGCCTGCGGGATGCATCCTCTCGCACGTGTTTTTATTCGACTAGCCTGCGGGATGCATTCTCACGCACGTGTTTTACTCGACTAGCCTGCAGGATGCATCCTCTCGCACGTGTTTTTGCTCGACTAGCCTGCGGGATGCATCCTCTCGCACGTGTTTTTGCTCGACTAGCCTGCGGGATGTATCCTCTCGCACGTGTTTTTACTCGACTAGCCTGCGGGATGCATGCTCTCGCACGTGTTTTTACTCGACTAGCCTGCGGGATGTATCCTCTCGCACGTGTTTTTACTCGACTAGCCTGCGGGATGCATCCTCTCGCACGTATTTTTACTCGACTAACCTGCGGGATGTATCCTCACGCACGTGTTTTTGCTCGACTAGCCTGCGGGATGCATCCTCTCGCACGTGTTTTACTCGACTAGCCTGCAGGATGCATCCTCTCGCACGTGTTTTTACTCGACTAGCCTGCGGGATGCATCCTCTCGCACGTGTTTTTACTCGACTAGCCTGCGGGATGCATGCTCTCGCACGTGTTTTTACTCGACTAGCCTGCGGGATGTATCCTCTCGCACGTGTTTTTACTCCACTAGCCTGCGGGATGCATCCTCTCGCACGTGTTTTTACTCGACTAGCCTGCGGGATGCATCCTCTCGCACGTGTTTTTGCTCGACTAGCCTGCGGGATGCATCCTCTCGCACTTGTTTTTACTCGACTAGCCTGCGGGATGCATCCTCCCGCACGTGTTTTTACTCGACTAGCCTGCGGGATGCATCCTCTCGCACGTGTTTTTACTCGACTAGCCTGCGGGATGTATCCTCTCGCACGTGTTTTTACTCGACTAGCCTGCGGGATGCATCCTCTCGCACGTGTTTTTGCTCGACTAGCCTGCGGGATGCATCCTCTCGCACGTGTTTTTGCTCGACTAGCCATGCGCATCCCAAAAAACCTGCGCATGCGCATCCCAAAAAACCTGCGCATGCGCATCCCACAAAACCTGCGCATGCGCATCCCACAAAACCTCGCACGTGTTTTTACTCGACTAGCCTGCGGGATGCATCCTCTCGCACGTGTTTTTACTGGACTAGCCTGCGGGATGCATCCTCTCGCACGTGTTTTTACTCGACTAGCCTGCGGGATGCATCCTCTCGCACGTGTTTTTACTCGACTAGCCTGCGGGATGCATCCTCTCGCACGTGTTTTTACTCGACTAGCCAGCGGGAAGCATCCTCTCGCACGTGTTTTTACTCGACTAGCCTGCGGGAAGCATCCTCTTGCACGTGTTTTTACTCGACTAGCCTGCGGGATGCATCCTCTCGCACGTGTTTTTACTCGACTAGCCTGCGGGATGCATCCTCTCGCACGTCTTTTTACTCGACTAGCCTGCGGGATGCACCATCTCGCACGTGTTTTTACTCGACTAGCCTGCGGGATGCATCCTCTCGCACGTGTTTTTACGCGACTAGCCTGCGGGATGCATCCTCTCGCACGTGTTTTTACTGGACTAGCCTGCGGGATGCATCCTCTCGCACGTGTTTTTACTCGACTAGCCTGCGGGATGCACCATCTCGCACGTGTTTTTACTCGACTAGCCTGCGGGATGCATACTCTCGCACGTGTTTTTACGCGACTAGCCTGCGGGATGCATCCTCTCGCACGTGTTTTTATTCGACTAGCCTGCGGGATGCATCCTCACGCACGTGTTTTACTCGACTAGCCTGCAGGATGCATCCTCTCGCACGTGTTTTTACTCGACTAGCCTGCGGGATGCATCCTCCCGCACGTGTTTTTACTCGACTAGCCTGCGTGATGCATCCTCTCGCACGTGTTTTTACGCGACTAGCCTGCGGGATGCATCCTCTCGCATGTGTTTTTATTCGACTAGCCTGCGGGATGCATCCTCACGCACGTGTTTTACTCGACTAGCCTGCGGGATGCACCATCTCGCACGTGTTTTTACTCGACCAGCCTGCGGGATGCATCCTCCGGCACGTGTTTTTACGCGACTAGCCTGCGGGATGCACCATCTCGCACGTGTTTTTACTCGACTAGCCTGCGGGATGCATCCTCTCGCACGTGTTTTTACGCGACTAGCCTGCGGGATGCATCCTCTCGCACGTGTTTTTGCTCGACTAGCCTGCGGGATGCATCCTCTCGCACGTGTTTTTGCTCGACTAGCCATGCGCGTCCCAAAAAACCTGCGCATGCGCATCCCAAAAAACCTGCGCATGCGCATCCCACAAAACCTGCGCATACGCATCCCACAAAACCTCGCACGTGTTTTTACTCGACTAGCCTGCGGGATGCATCCTCTCGCACGTGTTTTCACGCGACTAGCCTGCGGGATGCATCCTCTCGCACGTGTTTTTATTCGACTAGCCTGCGGGATGCATCCTCACGCACGTGTTTTACTCGACTAGCCTGCAGGATGCATCCTCTCGCACGTGTTTTTACTCGACTAGCCTGCGGGATGCATCCTCCCGCACGTGTTTTTACTCGACTAGCCTGCGGGATGCATCCTCTCGCACGTGTTTTTACGCGACTAGCCTGCGGGATGCATCCTCTCGCATGTGTTTTTATTCGACTAGCCTGCAGGATGCATCCTCTCGCACGTGTTTGTACTCGACTAGCCTGCGGGATGCACCCTCTCGCTCGTGTTTTTACTCGACTAGCCTGCGGGATGCATCCTCTCGCACGTGTTTTTACGCGACTAGCCTGCGGGATGCATCCTCTCGCACGTGTTTTTATTCGACTAGCCTGCGGGATGCATCCTCACGCACGTGTTTTACTCGACTAGCCTGCAGGATGCATCCTCTCGCACGTGTTTTTACTCGACTAGCCTGCGGGATGCATCCTTCCGCACGTGTTTTTACTCGACTAGCCTGCGGGATGCATCCTCTCGCACGTGTTTTTGCTCGACTAGCCTGCGGGGTGCATCCTCTCGCACGTGTTTTTGCTCGACTAGCCTGCGGGATGCATCCTCTCGCACGTGTTTTTGCTCGACTAGCCTGCGGGATGCATCCTCTCGCACGTGTTTTTGCTCGACTAGCCTGCGGGGTGCATCCTCTCGCACGTGTTTTTGCTCGACTAGCCTGCGGGATGCATCCTCTCGCACGTGTTTTTGCTCGACTAGCCTGCGGGATGCATCCTCTCGCACGTGTTTTTACTCGACTAGCCTGCGGGATGCATCCTCTCGCACGTGTTTTTACTCGACTAGCCTGCGGGATGCACCCTCTCGCACGTGTTTTTACTCGACTAGCCTGCGGGATGCATGCTCTCGCACGTGTTTTTACTCGACTAGCCTGCGGGATGCATGCTCTCGCACGTGTTTTTACTCGACTAGCCTGCGGGATGTATCCTCTCGCACGTGTTTTTACTCCACTAGCCTGCGGGATGCATCCTCTCGCACGTGTTTTTACTCGACTAGCCTGCGGGATGTATCCTCTCGCACGTGTTTTTACTCGACTAGCCTGCGGGATGCATCCTCTCGCACGTGTTTTTGCTCGACTAGCCTGCGGGATGCATCCTCTCGCACGTGTTTTTGCTCGACTAGCCATGCGCATCCCAAAAAACCTGCGCATGCGCATCCCAAAAAACCTGCGCATGCGCATCCCACAAAACCTGCGCATGCGCATCCCACAAAACCTCGCACGTGTTTTTACTCGACTAGCCTGCGGGATGCATCCTCTCGCACGTGTTTTTACTGGACTAGCCTGCGGGATGCATCCTCTCGCACGTGTTTTTACTCGACTAGCCTGCGGGATGCATCCTCTCGCACGTGTTTTTACTCGACTAGCCTGCGGGATGCATCCTCTCGCACGTGTTTTTACTCGACTAGCCAGCGGGAAGCATCCTCTCGCACGTGTTTTTACTCGACTAGCCTGCGGGAAGCATCCTCTTGCACGTGTTTTTACTCGACTAGCCTGCGGGATGCATCCTCTCGCACGTGTTTTTACTCGACTAGCCTGCGGGATGCATCCTCTCGCACGTCTTTTTACTCGACTAGCCTGCGGGATGCACCATCTCGCACGTGTTTTTACTCGACTAGCCTGCGGGATGCATCCTCTCGCACGTGTTTTTACGCGACTAGCCTGCGGGATGCATCCTCTCGCACGTGTTTTTACTGGACTAGCCTGCGGGATGCATCCTCTCGCACGTGTTTTTACTCGACTAGCCTGCGGGATGCACCATCTCGCACGTGTTTTTACTCGACTAGCCTGCGGGATGCATACTCTCGCACGTGTTTTTACGCGACTAGCCTGCGGGATGCATCCTCTCGCACGTGTTTTTATTCGACTAGCCTGCCGGATGCATCCTCACGCACGTGTTTTACTCGACTAGCCTGCAGGATGCATCCTCTCGCACGTGTTTTTACTCGACTAGCCTGCGGGATGCATCCTCCCGCACGTGTTTTTACTCGACTAGCCTGCGTGATGCATCCTCTCGCACGTGTTTTTACGCGACTAGCCTGCGGGATGCATCCTCTCGCATGTGTTTTTATTCGACTAGCCTGCGGGATGCATCCTCACGCACGTGTTTTACTCGACTAGCCTGCGGGATGCACCATCTCGCACGTGTTTTTACTCGACCAGCCTGCGGGATGCATCCTCCGGCACGTGTTTTTACGCGACTAGCCTGCGGGATGCACCATCTCGCACGTGTTTTTACTCGACTAGCCTGCGGGATGCATCCTCTCGCACGTGTTTTTACGCGACTAGCCTGCGGGATGCATCCTCTCGCACGTGTTTTTACTCGACTAGCCTGCGGGAAGCATCCTCTTGCACGTGTTTTTGCTCGACTAGCCATGCGCGTCCCAAAAAACCTGCGCATGCGCATCCCAAAAAACCTGCGCATGCGCATCCCACAAAACCTGCGCATACGCATCCCACAAAACCTCGCACGTGTTTTTACTCGACTAGCCGGCGGGATGCATCCTCTCGCACGTGTTTTTACTGGACTAGCCTGCGGGATGCATCCTCTCGCACGTGTTTTTACTCGACTAGCCTGCGGGATGCACCATCTCGCACGTGTTTTTACTCGACTAGCCTGCGGGATGCATCCTCTCGCACGTGTTTTCACGCGACTAGCCTGCGGGATGCATCCTCTCGCACGTGTTTTTATTCGACTAGCCTGCGGGATGCATCCTCACGCACGTGTTTTACTCGACTAGCCTGCAGGATGCATCCTCTCGCACGTGTTTTTACTCGACTAGCCTGCGGGATGCATCCTCCCGCACGTGTTTTTACTCGACTAGCCTGCGGGATGCATCCTCTCGCACGTGTTTTTACGCGACTAGCCTGCGGGATGCATCCTCTCGCATGTGTTTTTATTCGACTAGCCTGCAGGATGCATCCTCTCGCACGTGTTTGTACTCGACTAGCCTGCGGGATGCACCCTCTCGCTCGTGTTTTTACTCGACTAGCCTGCGGGATGCATCCTCTCGCACGTGTTTTTACGCGACTAGCCTGCGGGATGCATCCTCTCGCACGTGTTTTTATTCGACTAGCCTGCGGGATGCATCCTCACGCACGTGTTTTACTCGACTAGCCTGCAGGATGCATCCTCTCGCACGTGTTTTTACTCGACTAGCCTGCGGGATGCATCCTTCCGCACGTGTTTTTACTCGACTAGCCTGCGGGATGCATCCTCTCGCACGTGTTTTTGCTCGACTAGCCTGCGGGGTGCATCCTCTCGCACGTGTTTTTGCTCGACTAGCCTGCGGGATGCATCCTCTCGCACGTGTTTTTGCTCGACTAGCCTGCGGGATGCATCCTCTCGCACGTGTTTTTACTCGACTAGCCTGCGGGATGCATCCTCTCGCACGTGTTTTTACTCGACTAGCCTGCGGGATGCACCCTCTCGCACGTGTTTTTACTCGACTAGCCTGCGGGATGCATGCTCTCGCACGTGTTTTTACTCGACTAGCCTGCGGGATGCATGCTCTCGCACGTGTTTTTACTCGACTAGCCTGCGGGATGTATCCTCTCGCACGTGTTTTTACTCCACTAGCCTGCGGGATGCATCCTCTCGCACGTGTTTTTACTCGACTAGCCAGCGGGATGCATCCTCTCGCACGTGTTTTTACTCGACTGGCCTGCGGGATGCATCCTCTCGCACGTGTTTTTGCTCGACTAGCCTGCGGGATGCATCCTCTCGCACGTGTTTTTGCTCGACTAGCCTGCGGGATGCATCCTCTCGCACGTGTTTTTACTCGACTAGCCTGCGGATGCAACCTCTCGCACGTGTTTTTACTGGACTAGCCTGCGGGATGCATCCTCTCGCACGTGTTTTTACTCGACTAGCCTGCGGGATGCATCCTCTCGCACGTGTTTTTATTCGACTAGCCTGCGGGATGCATCCTCTCGCACGTGTTTTTACTCGACTAGCCTGCGGGAAGCATCCTCTCGTACGTGTTTTTACTCAACTAGCCTGCGGGAAGCATCCTCTCGCACGTGTTTTTACTCGACTAACCTGCGGGATGCATCCTCTCCCACGTGTTTTTACTCGACTAGCCTGCGGGATGCATGCCGTCGCACGTGTTTTTACTCGACTAGCCTGCGGGATGTATCCTCTCGCACGTGTTTTTACTCCACTAGCCTGCGGGATGCATCCTCTCGCACGTGTTTTTGCTCGACTAGCCTGCGGGATGCATCCTCTCGCACGTGTTTTTACTCGACTAGCCTGCGGGATGCATCCTCTCGCACGTGTTTTTACTGGACTAGCCTGCGGGATGCATCCTCTCGCACGTGTTTTTACTCGACTAGCCTGCGGGATGCATCCTCTCGCACGTGTTTTTACTCGACTAGCCTGCGGGATGCATCCTCTCGCACGTGTTTTTACTCGACTAGCCTGCGGGAAGCATCCTCTCGCACGTGTTTTTACTCGACTAGCCTGCGGGAAGCATCCTCTCGCACGTGTTTTTACTCGACTAGCCTGCGGGATGCATCCTCTCGCACGTGTTTTACTCGACTAGCCTGCAGGATGCATCCTCTCGCACGTGTTTTTACTCGACTAGCCTGCGGGATGCATCCTCCGCACGTGTTTTTACTCGACTAGCCTGCGGGATGCATCCTCTCGCACGTGTTTTTACTCGACTAGCCGGCGGGATGCATCCTCTCGCACGTGTTTTTACTGGACTAGCCTGCGGGATGCATCCTCTCGCACGTGTTTTTACTCGACTAGCCTGCGGGATGCACCATCTCGCACGTGTTTTTACTCGACTAGCCTGCGGGATGCATCCTCTCGCACGTGTTTTTATTCGACTAGCCTGCGGGATGCATCCTCACGCACGTGTTTTACTCGACTAGCCTGCAGGATGCATCCTCTCGCACGTGTTTTTACTCGACTAGCCTGCGGGATGCATCCTCCCGCACGTGTTTTTACTGGACTAGCCTGCGGGATGCATCCTCTCGCATGTGTTTTTATTCGACTAGCCTGCAGGATGCATCCTCTCGCACGTGTTTGTACTCGACTAGCCTGCGGGATGCACCCTCTCGCTCGTGTTTTTACTCGACTAGCCTGCGGGATGCATCCTCTCGCACGTGTTTTTACGCGACTAGCCTGCGGGATGCATCCTCTCGCACGTGTTTTTATTCGACTAGCCTGCGGGATGCATCCTCACGCACGTGTTTTACTCGACTAGCCTGCAGGATGCATCCTCTCGCACGTGTTTTTACTCGACTAGCCTGCGGGATGCATCCTTCCGCACGTGTTTTTACTCGACTAGCCTGCGGGATGCATCCTCTCGCACGTGTTTTTGCTCGACTAGCCTGCGGGGTGCATCCTCTCGCACGTGTTTTTGCTCGACTAGCCTGCGGGATGCATCCTCTCGCACGTGTTTTTGCTCGACTAGCCTGCGGGATGCATCCTCTCGCACGTGTTTTTACTCGACTTGCCTGCGGGATGCATCCTCTCGCACGTGTTTTTACTCGACTAGCCTGCGGGATGCACCCTCTCGCACGTGTTTTTACTCGACTAGCCTGCGGGATGCATGCTCTCGCACGTGTTTTTACTCGACTAGCCTGCGGGATGCATGCTCTCGCACGTGTTTTTACTCGACTAGCCTGCGGGATGTATCCTCTCGCACGTGTTTTTACTCCACTAGCCTGCGGGATGCATCCTCTCGCACGTTTTTTTACTCGACTAGCCAGCGGGATGCATCCTCTCGCACGTGTTTTTACTCGACTGGCCTGCGGGATGCATCCTCTCGCACGTGTTTTTGCTCGACTAGCCTGCGGGATGCATCCTCTCGCACGTGTTTTTGCTCGACTAGCCTGCGGGATGCATCCTCTCGCACGTGTTTTTACTCGACTAGCCTGCGGGATGCAACCTCTCGCACGTGTTTTTACTGGACTAGCCTGCGGGATGCATCCTCTCGCACGTGTTTTTACTCGACTAGCCTGCGGGATGCATCCACTCGCACGTGTTTTTACTCGACTAGCCTGCGGGATGCATCCTCTCGCACGTGTTTTTACTCGACTAGCCTGCGGGAAGCATCCTCTCGTACGTGTTTTTACTCAACTAGCCTGCGGGAAGCATCCTCTCGCACGTGTTTTTACTCGACTAACCTGCGGGATGCATCCTCTCGCACGTGTTTTTACTCGACTAGCCTGCGGGATGCATGCCGTCGCACGTGTTTTTACTCGACTAGCCTGCGGGATGTATCCTCTCGCACGTGTTTTTACTCCACTAGCCTGCGGGATGCATCCTCTCGCACGTGTTTTTGCTCGAGTAGCCTGCGGGATGCATCCTCTCGCACGTGTTTTTACTCGACTAGCCTGCGGGATGCATCCTCTCGCACGTGTTTTTACTGGACTAGCCTGCGGGATGCATCCTCTCGCACGTGTTTTTACTCGACTAGCCTGCGGGATGCATCCTCTCGCACGTGTTTTTACTCGACTAGCCTGCGGGATGCATCCTCTCGCACGTGTTTTTACTCGACTAGCCTGCGGGAAGCATCCTCTCGCACGTGTTTTTACTCGACTAGCCTGCGGGAAGCATCCTCTCGCACGTGTTTTTACTCGACTAGCCTGCGGGATGCATCCTCTCGCACGTGTTTTACTCGACTAGCCTGCAGGATGCATCCTCTCGCACGTGTTTTTACTCGACTAGCCTGCGGGATGCATCCTCCGCACGTGTTTTTACTCGACTAGCCTGCGGGATGCATCCTCTCGCACGTGTTTTTACTCGACTAGCCTGCGGGATGCATCCTCCCGCACGTGTTTTTACTCGACTAGCCTGCGGGATGCATCCTCTCGCACGTGTTTTTACGCGACTAGCCTGCGGGATGCACCCTCTCGCACGTGTTTTTACTCGACTAGCCTGCGGGATGCATGCTCTCGCACGTGTTTTTACTCGACTAGCCTGCGGGATGCATGCTCTCGCACGTGTTTTTACTCGACTAGCCTGCGGGATGTATCCTCTCGCACGTGTTTTTACTCGACTGGCCTGCGGGATGCATCCTCTCGCACGTGTTTTTGCTCGACTAGCCTGCGGGATGCATCCTCTCGCACGTGTTTTTGCTCGACTAGCCTGCGGGATGCATCCTCTCGCACGTGTTTTTACTCGACTAGCCTGCGGGATGCATCCTCTCGCACGTGTTTTTACTGGACTAGCCTGCGGGATGCATCCTCTCGCACGTGTTTTTACTCGACTAGCCTGCGGGATGCATCCTCTCGCACGTGTTTTTACTCGACTAGCCTGCGGGATGCAACCTCTCGCACGCGTTTTTGCTCGACTAGCCATGCGCATCCCAAAAAACCTGCGCATGCGCATCCCAAAAAACCTGCGCATGCGCATCCCACAAAACCTGCGCATGCGCATCCCACAAAACCTCGCACGTGTTTTTACTAGACTAGCCTGCGGGATGCA
Organism: Lasioglossum baleicum; assembly: GCF_051020765.1. Lineage (NCBI taxonomy): Eukaryota > Metazoa > Arthropoda > Insecta > Hymenoptera > Halictidae > Lasioglossum > Lasioglossum baleicum. The sequence goes on along the minus strand of NW_027469201.1, from coordinate 239,173 downwards.
TCCTCTCGCACGTGTTTTTACTGGACTAGCCTGCGGGATGCATCCTCTCGCACGTGTTTTTACTCGACTAGCCTGCGGGATGCATCCTCTCGCACGTGTTTTTACTGGACTAGCCTGCGGGATGCATCCTCTCGCACGTGTTTTTACTCGACTAGCCTGCGGGATGCATCCTCTCGCACGTGTTTTTACTCGACTAGCCTGCGGGAAGCACCCTCTCGCACGTGTTTTTACTCGACTAGCCTGCGGGGTGCATCCTCTCGCACGTGTTTTTACGCCACTAGCCTGCGGGATGCATTTTCTCGCACGTGTTTTTATTCGACTAGCCTGCGGAATGCATCCTCACGCACGTGTTTTACTCGACTAGCCTGCAGGATGCATACTCTCGCACGTGTTTTTACTCGACTAGCCTGCGGGATGCATCATCTCGCACGTGTTTTTACTCGACTAGCATGCGGGATGCATCCTCTCGCACGTGTTTTTACGCGACTAGCCTGCGGGATGCATCCTCTCGCATGTGTTTTTATTCGACTAGCCTGCGGGATGCATCCTCTCGCACGTGTTTTTACTGGACTAGCCTGCGGGATGCATCCTCTCGCACGTGTTTTTACTCGACCAGCCTGCGGGATGCACCCTCTCGCACGTGTTTTTACTCGACTAGCCTGCGGGATGCATCCTCTCGCACGTGTTTTTACTGGACTAGCCTGCGGGATGCATCCTCTCGCACGTGTTTTTACTCGACTAGCCTGCGGGATGCATCCTCTCGCACGTGTTTTTACTCGACTAGCCTGCGGGAAGCACCCTCTCGCACGTGTTTTTACTCGACTAGCCTGCGGGGTGCATCCTCTCGCACGTGTTTTTACGCGACTAGCCTGCGGGATGCATTTTCTCGCACGTGTTTTTACTGGACTAGCCTGCGGGATGCATCCTCTCGCACGTGTTTTTACTCGACTAGCCTGCGGGATGCATCCTCTCGCACGTGTTTTTACTCGACTAGCCTGCGGGAAGCACCCTCTCGCACGTGTTTTTACTCGACTAGCCTGCGGGAAGCACCCTCTCGCACGTGTTTTTACTCGACTAGCCTGCGGGGTGCATCCTCTCGCACGTGTTTTTACGCGACTAGCCTGCGGGATGCATTTTCTCGCACGTGTTTTTATTCGACTAGCCTGCGGAATGCATCCTCACGCACGTGTTTTACTCGACTAGCCTGCAGGATGCATACTCTCGCACGTGTTTTTACTCGACTAGCCTGCGGGATGCATCATCTCGCACGTGTTTTTACTCGACTAGCATGCGGGATGCATCCTCTCGCACGTGTTTTTACGCGACTAGCCTGCGGGATGCATCCTCTCGCATGTGTTTTTATTCGACTAGCCTGCGGGATGCATCCTCTCGCACGTGTTTTTACTGGACTAGCCTGCGGGATGCATCCTCTCGCACGTGTTTTTACTCGACCAGCCTGCGGGATGCACCCTCTCGCACGTGTTTTTACTCGACTAGCCTGCGGGATGCATCCTCTCGCACGTGTTTTTACTGGACTAGCCTGCGGGATGCATCCTCTCGCACGTGTTTTTACTCGACTAGCCTGCGGGATGCATCCTCTCGCACGTGTTTTTACTCGACTAGCCTGCGGGAAGCACCCTCTCGCACGTGTTTTTACTCGACTAGCCTGCGGGGTGCATCCTCTCGCACGTGTTTTTACGCGACTAGCCTGCGGGATGCATTTTCTCGCACGTGTTTTTACTGGACTAGCCTGCGGGATGCATCCTCTCGCACGTGTTTTTACTCGACTAGCCTGCGGGATGCATCCTCTCGCACGTGTTTTTACTCGACTAGCCTGCGGGAAGCACCCTCTCGCACGTGTTTTTACTCGACTAGCCTGCGGGGTGCATCCTCTCGCACGTGTTTTTACGCTACTAGCCTGCGGGATGCATCCTCTCGCACGTGTTTTTACTCGACTAGCCTGCGGGAAGCATCCTCTCGCACGTGTTTTTACTCGACTAGCCTGCGGGAAGCATCCTCTCGCACGTGTTTTTACTCGACTAGCCTGCGGGATGCATCCTCTCGCACGTGTTTTACTCGACTAGCCTGCAGGATGCATCCTCTCGCACGTGTTTTTACTCGACTAGCCTGCGGGATGCATCCTCCGCACGTGTTTTTACTCGACTAGCCTGCGGGATGCATCCTCTCGCACGTGTTTTTACTCGACTAGCCTGCGGGATGTATCCTCTCGCACGTGTTTTTGCTCGACTAGCCTGCGGGATGCATCCTCTCGCACGTGTTTTTGCTCGACTAGCCTGCGGGATGCATCCCCCCGCACGTGTTTTTACTCGACTAGCCTGCGGGATGCATCCTCTCGCACGTGTTTTTACTGGACTAGCCTGCGGGATGCATCCTCCCGCACGTGTTTTTACTCGACTAGCCTGCGGGATGCATCCTCTCGCACGTGTTTTTACTGGACTAGCCTGCGGGATGCATCCTCTCGCACGTGTTTTTACTCGACTAGCCTGCGGGATGCATCCTCGCGCACGTGTTTTTACTCGACTAGCCTGCGGGAAGCACCCTCTCGCACGTGTTTTTACTCGACTAGCCTGCGGGGTGCATCCTCTCGCACGTGTTTTTACGCGACTAGCCTGCGGGATGCATTTTCTCGCACGTGTTTTTATTCGACTAGCCTGCGGAATGCATCCTCACGCACGTGTTTTACTCGACTAGCCTGCAGGATGCATACTCTCGCACGTGTTTTTACTCGACTAGCCTGCGGGATGCATCATCTCGCACGTGTTTTTACTCGACTAGCATGCGGGATGCATCCTCTCGCACGTGTTTTTACGCGACTAGCCTGCGGGATGCATCCTCTCGCATGTGTTTTTACTGGACTAGCCTGCGGGATGCATCCTCTCGCACGTGTTTTTACTGGACTAGCCTGCGGGATGCATCCTCTCGCACGTGTTTTTACTCGACCAGCCTGCGGGATGCACCCTCTCGCACGTGTTTTTACTCGACTAGCCTGCGGGATGCATCCTCTCGCACGTGTTTTTACTGGACTAGCCTGCGGGATGCACCCTCTCGCACGTGTTTTTACTCGACTAGCCTGCGGGATGCATGCTCTCGCACGTGTTTTTACTCGACTAGCCTGCGGGATGTATCCTCTCGCACGTGTTTTTACTCCACTAGCCTGCGGGATGCATCCTCTCGCACGTGTTTTTACTCGACTAGCCTGCGGGATGCATCCTCTCGCACGTGTTTTTACTGGACTAGCCTGCGGGATGCATCCTCTCGCACGTGTTTTTACTCGACTAGCCTGCGGGATGCATCCTCTCGCACGTGTTTTTGCTCGACTAGCCTGCGGGATGCATCCTCTCGCACGTGTTTTTACTCGACTAGCCTGCGGGATGCATCCTCTCGCACGTGTTTTTACTGGACTAGCCTGCGGGATGCATCCTCTCGCACGTGTTTTTACTCGACTAGCCTGCGGGATGCATCCTCTCGCACGTGTTTTTACTGGACTAGCCTGCGGGATGCATCCTCTCGCACGTGTTTTTACTCGACTAGCCTGCGGGATGCATCCTCTCGCACGTGTTTTTACTCGACTAGCCTGCGGGAAGCACCCTCTCGCACGTGTTTTTACTCGACTAGCCTGCGGGGTGCATCCTCTCGCACGTGTTTTTACGCCACTAGCCTGCGGGATGCATTTTCTCGCACGTGTTTTTATTCGACTAGCCTGCGGAATGCATCCTCACGCACGTGTTTTACTCGACTAGCCTGCAGGATGCATACTCTCGCACGTGTTTTTACTCGACTAGCCTGCGGGATGCATCATCTCGCACGTGTTTTTACTCGACTAGCATGCGGGATGCATCCTCTCGCACGTGTTTTTACGCGACTAGCCTGCGGGATGCATCCTCTCGCATGTGTTTTTATTCGACTAGCCTGCGGGATGCATCCTCTCGCACGTGTTTTTACTGGACTAGCCTGCGGGATGCATCCTCTCGCACGTGTTTTTACTCGACCAGCCTGCGGGATGCACCCTCTCGCACGTGTTTTTACTCGACTAGCCTGCGGGATGCATCCTCTCGCACGTGTTTTTACTGGACTAGCCTGCGGGATGCATCCTCTCGCACGTGTTTTTACTCGACTAGCCTGCGGGGTGCATCCTCTCGCACGTGTTTTTACGCGACTAGCCTGCGGGATGCATTTTCTCGCACGTGTTTTTACTGGACTAGCCTGCGGGATGCATCCTCTCGCACGTGTTTTTACTCGACTAGCCTGCGGGATGCATCCTCTCGCACGTGTTTTTACTCGACTAGCCTGCGGGAAGCACCCTCTCGCACGTGTTTTTACTCGACTAGCCTGCGGGGTGCATCCTCTCGCACGTGTTTTTACGCGACTAGCCTGCGGGATGCATCCTCTCGCACGTGTTTTTACTCGACTAGCCTGCGGGAAGCATCCTCTCGCACGTGTTTTTACTCGACTAGCCTGCGGGAAGCATCCTCTCGCACGTGTTTTTACTCGACTAGCCTGCGGGATGCATCCTCTCGCACGTGTTTTACTCGACTAGCCTGCAGGATGCATCCTCTCGCACGTGTTTTTACTCGACTAGCCTGCGGGATGCATCCTCCGCACGTGTTTTTACTCGACTAGCCTGCGGGATGCATCCTCTCGCACGTGTTTTTACTCGACTAGCCTGCGGGATGTATCCTCTCGCACGTGTTTTTGCTCGACTAGCCTGCGGGATGCATCCTCTCGCACGTGTTTTTGCTCGACTAGCCTGCGGGATGCATCCCCCCGCACGTGTTTTTACTCGACTAGCCTGCGGGATGCATCCTCTCGCACGTGTTTTTACTGGACTAGCCTGCGGGATGCATCCTCCCGCACGTGTTTTTACTCGACTAGCCTGCGGGATGCATCCTCTCGCACGTGTTTTTACTGGACTAGCCTGCGGGATGCATCCTCTCGCACGTGTTTTTACTCGACTAGCCTGCGGGATGCATCCTCGCGCACGTGTTTTTACTCGACTAGCCTGCGGGAAGCACCCTCTCGCACGTGTTTTTACTCGACTAGCCTGCGGGGTGCATCCTCTCGCACGTGTTTTTACGCGACTAGCCTGCGGGATGCATTTTCTCGCACGTGTTTTTATTCGACTAGCCTGCGGAATGCATCCTCACGCACGTGTTTTACTCGACTAGCCTGCAGGATGCATACTCTCGCACGTGTTTTTACTCGACTAGCCTGCGGGATGCATCATCTCGCACGTGTTTTTACTCGACTAGCATGCGGGATGCATCCTCTCGCACGTGTTTTTACGCGACTAGCCTGCGGGATGCATCCTCTCGCATGTGTTTTTACTGGACTAGCCTGCGGGATGCATCCTCTCGCACGTGTTTTTACTGGACTAGCCTGCGGGATGCATCCTCTCGCACGTGTTTTTACTCGACCAGCCTGCGGGATGCACCCTCTCGCACGTGTTTTTACTCGACTAGCCTGCGGGATGCATCCTCTCGCACGTGTTTTTACTGGACTAGCCTGCGGGATGCACCCTCTCGCACGTGTTTTTACTCGACTAGCCTGCGGGATGCATGCTCTCGCACGTGTTTTTACTCGACTAGCCTGCGGGATGTATCCTCTCGCACGTGTTTTTACTCCACTAGCCTGCGGGATGCATCCTCTCGCACGTGTTTTTACTCGACTAGCCTGCGGGATGCATCCTCACGCACGTGTTTTACTCGACTAGCCTGCGGGATGCATCCTCCCGCACGTGTTTTTACTCGACTAGCCTGCGGGATGCATCCTCTCGCACGTATTTTTGCTCGACTAGCCTGCGGGATGCATCCTCTCGCACGCGTTTTTGCTCGACTAGCCATGCGCATCCCAAAAAACCTGCGCATGCGCATCCCAAAAAACCTGCGCATGCGCATCCCACAAAACCTGCGCATGCGCATCCCACAAAACCTCGCACGTGTTTTTACTAGACTAGCCTGCGGGATGCATCCTCTCGCACGTGTTTTTGCTCGACTAGCCTGCGGGATGCATCCTCTCGCACGTGTTTTTACTCGACTAGCCTGCGGGATGCATCCTCTCGCACGTGTTTTTACTGGACTAGCCTGCGGGATGCATCCTCTCGCACGTGTTTTTACTCGACTAGCCTGCGGGATGCATCCTCTCGCACGTGTTTTTACTCGACTAGCCTGCGGGATGCAACCTCTCGCACGCGTTTTTGCTCGACTAGCCATGCGCATCCCAAAAAACCTGCGCATGCGCATCCCAAAAAACCTGCGCATGCGCATCCCACAAAACCTGCGCATGCGCATCCCACAAAACCTCGCACGTGTTTTTACTAGACTAGCCTGCGGGATGCATCCTCTCGCACGTGTTTTTACTGGACTAGCCTGCGGGATGCATCCTCTCGCACGTGTTTTTACTCGACTAGCCTGCGGGATGCATCCTCTCGCACGTGTTTTTACTGGACTAGCCTGCGGGATGCATCCTCTCGCACGTGTTTTTACTCGACTAGCCTGCGGGATGCATCCTCTCGCACGTGTTTTTACTCGACTAGCCTGCGGGAAGCACCCTCTCGCACGTGTTTTTACTCGACTAGCCTGCGGGGTGCATCCTCTCGCACGTGTTTTTACGCCACTAGCCTGCGGGATGCATTTTCTCGCACGTGTTTTTATTCGACTAGCCTGCGGAATGCATCCTCACGCACGTGTTTTACTCGACTAGCCTGCAGGATGCATACTCTCGCACGTGTTTTTACTCGACTAGCCTGCGGGATGCATCATCTCGCACGTGTTTTTACTCGACTAGCATGCGGGATGCATCCTCTCGCACGTGTTTTTACGCGACTAGCCTGCGGGATGCATCCTCTCGCATGTGTTTTTATTCGACTAGCCTGCGGGATGCATCCTCTCGCACGTGTTTTTACTGGACTAGCCTGCGGGATGCATCCTCTCGCACGTGTTTTTACTCGACCAGCCTGCGGGATGCACCCTCTCGCACGTGTTTTTACTCGACTAGCCTGCGGGATGCATCCTCTCGCACGTGTTTTTACTGGACTAGCCTGCGGGATGCATCCTCTCGCACGTGTTTTTACTCGACTAGCCTGCGGGATGCATCCTCTCGCACGTGTTTTTACTCGACTAGCCTGCGGGAAGCACCCTCTCGCACGTGTTTTTACTCGACTAGCCTGCGGGGTGCATCCTCTCGCACGTGTTTTTACGCGACTAGCCTGCGGGATGCATTTTCTCGCACGTGTTTTTACTGGACTAGCCTGCGGGATGCATCCTCTCGCACGTGTTTTTACTCGACTAGCCTGCGGGATGCATCCTCTAGCACGTGTTTTTACTCGACTAGCCTGCGGGAAGCACCCTCTCGCACGTGTTTTTACTCGACTAGCCTGCGGGAAGCACCCTCTCGCACGTGTTTTTACTCGACTAGCCTGCGGGGTGCATCCTCTCGCACGTGTTTTTACGCGACTAGCCTGCGGGATGCATTTTCTCGCACGTGTTTTTATTCGACTAGCCTGCGGAATGCATCCTCACGCACGTGTTTTACTCGACTAGCCTGCAGGATGCATACTCTCGCACGTGTTTTTACTCGACTAGCCTGCGGGATGCATCATCTCGCACGTGTTTTTACTCGACTAGCATGCGGGATGCATCCTCTCGCACGTGTTTTTACGCGACTAGCCTGCGGGATGCATCCTCTCGCATGTGTTTTTATTCGACTAGCCTGCGGGATGCATCCTCTCGCACGTGTTTTTACTGGACTAGCCTGCGGGATGCATCCTCTCGCACGTGTTTTTACTCGACCAGCCTGCGGGATGCACCCTCTCGCACGTGTTTTTACTCGACTAGCCTGCGGGATGCATCCTCTCGCACGTGTTTTTACTCGACTAGCCTGCGGGAAGCACCCTCTCGCACGTGTTTTTACTCGACTAGCCTGCGGGGTGCATCCTCTCGCACGTGTTTTTACGCGACTAGCCTGCGGGATGCATTTTCTCGCACGTGTTTTTACTGGACTAGCCTGCGGGATGCATCCTCTCGCACGTGTTTTTACTCGACTAGCCTGCGGGATGCATCCTCTCGCACGTGTTTTTACTCGACTAGCCTGCGGGAAGCACCCTCTCGCACGTGTTTTTACTCGACTAGCCTGCGGGGTGCATCCTCTCGCACGTGCTTTTACGCGACTAGCCTGCGGGATGCATCCTCTCGCACGTGTTTTTACTCGACTAGCCTGCGGGAAGCATCCTCTCGCACGTGTTTTTACTCGACTAGCCTGCGGGAAGCATCCTCTCGCACGTGTTTTTACTCGACTAGCCTGCGGGATGCATCCTCTCGCACGTGTTTTACTCGACTAGCCTGCGGGATGCATCCTCTCGCACGTGTTTTTACTCGACTAGCCTGCGGGAAGCACCCTCTCGCACGTGTTTTTACTCGACTAGCCTGCGGGGTGCATCCTCTCGCACGTGTTTTTACTCGACTAGCCTGCGGGATGCATCCTCTCGCACGTGTTTTTACTCGACTAGCCTGCGGGAAGCACCCTCTCGCACGTGTTTTTACTCGACTAGCCTGCGGGGTGCATCCTCTCGCACGTGTTTTTACGCGACTAGCCTGCGGGATGCATCCTCTCGCACGTGTTTTTACTCGACTAGCCTGCGGGAAGCATCCTCTCGCACGTGTTTTTACTCGACTAGCCTGCGGGAAGCATCCTCTCGCACGTGTTTTTACTCGACTAGCCTGCGGGATGCATCCTCTCGCACGTGTTTTACTCGACTAGCCTGCAGGATGCATCCTCTCGCACGTGTTTTTACTCGACTAGCCTGCGGGATGCATCCTCCGCACGTGTTTTTACTCGACTAGCCTGCGGGATGCATCCTCGCGCACGTGTTTTTACTCGACTAGCCTGCGGGATGCATCCTCTCGCACGTGTTTTTACTGGACTAGCCTGCGGGATGCATCCTCTCGCACGTGTTTTTACTCGACTAGCCTGCGGGATGCATCCTCGCGCACGTGTTTTTACTCGACTAGCCTGCGGGAAGCACCCTCTCGCACGTGTTTTTACTCGACTAGCCTGCGGGGTGCATCCTCTCGCACGTGTTTTTACGCGACTAGCCTGCGGGATGCATTTTCTCGCACGTGTTTTTATTCGACTAGCCTGCGGAATGCATCCTCACGCACGTGTTTTACTCGACTAGCCTGCAGGATGCATACTCTCGCACGTGTTTTTACTCGACTAGCCTGCGGGATGCATCATCTCGCACGTGTTTTTACTCGACTAGCATGCGGGATGCATCCTCTCGCACGTGTTTTTACGCGACTAGCCTGCGGGATGCATCCTCTCGCATGTGTTTTTACTGGACTAGCCTGCGGGATGCATCCTCTCGCACGTGTTTTTACTGGACTAGCCTGCGGGATGCATCCTCTCGCACGTGTTTTTACTCGACCAGCCTGCGGGATGCACCCTCTCGCACGTGTTTTTACTCGACTAGCCTGCGGGATGCATCCTCTCGCACGTGTTTTTACTGGACTAGCCTGCGGGATGCACCCTCTCGCACGTGTTTTTACTCGACTAGCCTGCGGGATGCATGCTCTCGCACGTGTTTTTACTCGACTAGCCTGCGGGATGTATCCTCTCGCACGTGTTTTTACTCCACTAGCCTGCGGGATGCATCCTCTCGCACGTGTTTTTACTCGACTAGCCTGCGGGATGCATCCTCACGCACGTGTTTTACTCGACTAGCCTGCGGGATGCATCCTCCCGCACGTGTTTTTACTCGACTAGCCTGCGGGATGCATCCTCTCGCACGTATTTTTGCTCGACTAGCCTGCGGGATGCATCCTCTCGCACGCGTTTTTGCTCGACTAGCCATGCGCATCCCAAAAAACCTGCGCATGCGCATCCCAAAAAACCTGCGCATGCGCATCCCACAAAACCTGCGCATGCGCATCCCACAAAACCTCGCACGTGTTTTTACTAGACTAGCCTGCGGGATGCATCCTCTCGCACGTGTTTTTACTGGACTAGCCTGCGGGATGCATCCTCTCGCACGTGTTTTTACTCGACTAGCCTGCGGGATGCATGCTCTCGCACGTGTTTTTACTGGACTAGCCTGCGGGATGCATCCTCTCGCACGTGTTTTTACTCGACTAGCCTGCGGGATGCATCCTCTCGCACGTGTTTTTACTCGACTAGCCTGCGGGAAGCACCCTCTCGCACGTGTTTTTACTCGACTAGCCTGCGGGGTGCATCCTCTCGCACGTGTTTTTACGCGACTAGCCTGCGGGATGCATTTTCTCGCACGTGTTTTTATTCGACTAGCCTGCGGAATGCATCCTCACGCACGTGTTTTACTCGACTAGCCTGCAGGATGCATACTCTCGCACGTGTTTTTACTCGACTAGCCTGCGGGATGCATCATCTCGCACGTGTTTTTACTCGACTAGCATGCGGGATGCATCCTCTCGCACGTGTTTTTACGCGACTAGCCTGCGGGATGCATCCTCTCGCATGTGTTTTTATTCGACTAGCCTGCGGGATGCATCCTCTCGCACGTGTTTTTACTGGACTAGCCTGCGGGATGCATCCTCTCGCACGTGTTTTTACTCGACCAGCCTGCGGGATGCACCCTCTCGCACGTGTTTTTACTCGACTAGCCTGCGGGATGCATCCTCTCGCACGTGTTTTTACTGGACTAGCCTGCGGGATGCATCCTCTCGCACGTGTTTTTACTCGACTAGCCTGCGGGATGCATCCTCTCGCACGTGTTTTTACTCGACTAGCCTGCGGGAAGCACCCTCTCGCACGTGTTTTTACTCGACTAGCCTGCGGGGTGCATCCTCTCGCACGTGTTTTTACGCGACTAGCCTGCGGGATGCATTTTCTCGCACGTGTTTTTACTGGACTAGCCTGCGGGATGCATCCTCTCGCACGTGTTTTTACTCGACTAGCCTGCGGGATGCATCCTCTCGCACGTGTTTTTACTCGACTAGCCTGCGGGAAGCACCCTCTCGCACGTGTTTTTACTCGACTAGCCTGCGGGGTGCATCCTCTCGCACGTGTTTTTACGCGACTAGCCTGCGGGATGCATTTTCTCGCACGTGTTTTTATTCGACTAGCCTGCGGAATGCATCCTCACGCACGTGTTTTACTCGACTAGCCTGCAGGATGCATCCTCTCGCACGTGTTTTTACTCGACTAGCCTGCGGGATGCATCCTCTCGCACGTGTTTTTACTCGACTAGCCTGCGGGATGCATCCTCTCGCACGTGTTTTTACGCGACTAGCCTGCGGGATGCATCCTCTCGCATGTGTTTTTATTCGACTAGCCTGCGGGATGCATCCTCTCGCACGTGTTTTTACTGGACTAGCCTGCGGGATGCATCCTCTCGCACGTGTTTTTACTCGACCAGCCTGCGGGATGCACCCTCTCGCACGTGTTTTTACTCGACTAGCCTGCGGGATGCATGCTCTCGCACGTGTTTTTACTCGACTAGCCTGCGGGATGTATCCTCTCGCACGTGTTATTACTCCACTAGCCTGCGGGATGCATCCTCTCGCACGTGTTTTTACTCGACTAGCCTGCGGGATGCATCCTCACGCACGTGTTTTACTCGACTAGCCTGCGGGATGCATCCTCCCGCACGTGTTTTTACTCGACTAGCCTGCGGGATGCATCCTCTCGCACGTGTTTTTACTCGACTAGCCTGCGGGATGTATCCTCTCGCACGTGTTTTTACTCGACTAGCCTGCGGGATGCATCCTCTCGCACGTATTTTTGCTCGACTAGCCTGCGGGATGCATCCTCTCGCACGCGTTTTTGCTCGACTAGCCATGCGCATCCCACAAAACCTGCGCATGCGCATCCCACAAAACCTCGCACGTGTTTTTACTCGACTAGCCTGCGGGATGCATCCTCTCGCACGTGTTTTTAATGGACTAGCCTGCGGGATGCATCCTCTCGCACGTGTTTTTACTCGACTAGCCTGCGGGATGCATCCTCTCGCACGTGTTTTTACTGGACTAGCCTGCGGGATGCATCCTCTCGCACGTGTTTTTACTCGACTAGCCTGCGGGATGCATCCTCTCGCACGTGTTTTTACTCGACTAGCCTGCGGGAAGCACCCTCTCGCACGTGTTTTTACTCGACTAGCCTGCGGGATGCATCCTCTCGCACGTGTTTTTATTCGACTAGCCTGCGGGATGCATCCTCACGCACGTGTTTTACTCGACTAGCCTGCAGGATGCATCCTCTCGCACGTGTTTTTACTCGACTAGCCTGCGGGATGCATCCTCTCGCACGTGTTTTTACTCGACTAGCCTGCGGGATGCATCCTCTCGCACGTGTTTTTACGCGACTAGCCTGGGGGATGCATCCTCCGCACGTGTTTTTACTCGACTAGCCTGCGGGATGCATCCTCTCGCACGTGTTTTTACTCGACTAGCCGGCGGGATGCATCCTCTCGCACGTGTTTTTACTGGACTAGCCTGCGGGATGCATCCTCTCGCACGTGTTTTTACTCGACTAGCCTGCGGGATGCACCATCTCGCACGTGTTTTTACTCGACTAGCCTGCGGGATGCATCATCTCGCACGTGTTTTTACGCGACTAGCCTGCGGGATGCATCCTCTCGCACGTGTTTTTATTCGACTAGCCTGCGGGATGCATCCTCACGCACGTGTTTTACTCGACTAGCCTGCAGGATGCATCCTCTCGCACGTGTTTTTACTCGACTAGCCTGCGGGATGCATCCTCCCGCACGTGTTTTTACTCGACTAGCCTGCGGGATGCATCCTCTCGCACGTGTTTTTACGCGACTAGCCTGCGGGATGCATCCTCTCGCATGTGTTTTCATTCGACTAGCCTGCAGGATGCATCCTCTCGCACGTGTTTGTACTCGACTAGCCTGCGGGATGCACCCTCTCGCTCGTGTTTTTACTCGACTAGCCTGCGGGATGCATCCTCTCGCACGTGTTTTTACGCGACTAGCCTGCGGGATGCATCCTCTCGCACGTGTTTTTATTCGACTAGCCTGCGGGATGCATCCTCACGCACGTGTTTTACTCGACTAGCCTGCAGGATGCATCCTCTCGCACGTGTTTTTACTCGACTAGCCTGCGGGATGCATCCTTCCGCACGTGTTTTTACTCGACTAGCCTGCGGGATGCATCCTCTCGCACGTGTTTTTGCTCGACTAGCCTGCGGGGTGCATCCTCTCGCACGTGTTTTTGCTCGACTAGCCTGCGGGATGCATCCTCTCGCACGTGTTTTTGCTCGACTAGCCTGCGGGATGCATCCTCTCGCACGTGTTTTTACTCGACTAGCCTGCGGGATGCATCCTCTCGCACGTGTTTTTACTCGACTAGCCTGCGGGATGCACCCTCTCGCACGTGTTTTTACTCGACTAGCCTGCGGGATGCATGCTCTCGCACGTGTTTTTACTCGACTAGCCTGCGGGATGCATGCTCTCGCACGTGTTTTTACTCGACTAGCCTGCGGGATGTATCCTCTCGCACGTGTTTTTACTCCACTAGCCTGCGGGATGCATCCTCTCGCACGTGTTTTTACTCGACTAGCCAGCGGGATGCATCCTCTCGCACGTGTTTTTACTCGACTGGCCTGCGGGATGCATCCTCTCGCACGTGTTTTTGCTCGACTAGCCTGCGGGATGCATCCTCTCGCACGTGTTTTTGCTCGACTAGCCTGCGGGATGCATCCTCTCGCACGTGTTTTTACTCGACTAGCCTGCGGGATGCAACCTCTCGCACGTGTTTTTACTGGACTAGCCTGCGGGATGCATCCTCTCGCACGTGTTTTTACTCGACTAGCCTGCGGGATGCATCCACTCGCACGTGTTTTTACTCGACTAGCCTGCGGGATGCATCCTCTCGCACGTGTTTTTACTCGACTAGCCTGCGGGAAGCATCCTCTCGTACGTGTTTTTACTCAACTAGCCTGCGGGAAGCATCCTCTCGCACGTGTTTTTACTCGACTAACCTGCGGGATGCATCCTCTCGCACGTGTTTTTACTCGACTAGCCTGCGGGATGCATGCCGTCGCACGTGTTTTTACTCGACTAGCCTGCGGGATGTATCCTCTCGCACGTGTTTTTACTCCACTAGCCTGCGGGATGCATCCTCTCGCACGTGTTTTTGCTCGACTAGCCTGCGGGATGCATCCTCTCGCACGTGTTTTTACTCGACTAGCCTGCGGGATGCATCCTCTCGCACGTGTTTTTACTGGACTAGCCTGCGGGATGCATCCTCTCGCACGTGTTTTTACTCGACTAGCCTGCGGGATGCATCCTCTCGCACGTGTTTTTACTCGACTAGCCTGCGGGATGCATCCTCTCGCACGTGTTTTTACTCGACTAGCCTGCGGGAAGCATCCTCTCGCACGTGTTTTTACTCGACTAGCCTGCGGGAAGCATCCTCTCGCACGTGTTTTTACTCGACTAGCCTGCGGGATGCATCCTCTCGCACGTGTTTTACTCGACTAGCCTGCAGGATGCATCCTCTCGCACGTGTTTTTACTCGACTAGCCTGCGGGATGCATCCTCCGCACGTGTTTTTACTCGACTAGCCTGCGGGATGCATCCTCTCGCACGTGTTTTTACTCGACTAGCCTGCGGGATGTATCCTCTCGCACGTGTTTTTGCTCGACTAGCCTGCGGGATGCATCCTCTCGCACGTGTTTTTGCTCGACTAGCCTGCGGGATGCATCCCCCCGCACGTGTTTTTACTCGACTAGTCTGCGGGATGCATCCTCTCGCACGTGTTTTTACTGGACTAGCCTGCGGGATGCATCCTCCCGCACGTGTTTTTACTCGACTAGCCTGCGGGATGCATCCTCTCGCACGTGTTTTTACTGGACTAGCCTGCGGGATGCATCCTCTCGCACGTGTTTTTACTCGACCAGCCTGCGGGATGCACCCTCTCGCACGTGTTTTTACTCGACTAGCCTGCGGGATGCATGCTCTGGCACGTGTTTTTACTCGACTAGCCTGCGGGATGTATCCTCTCGCACGTGTTTTTACTCCACTAGCCTGCGGGATGCATCCTCTCGCACGTGTTTTTACTCGACTAGCCTGCGGGATGCATCCTCACGCACGTGTTTTACTCGACTAGCCTGCGGGATGCATCCTCCCGCACGTGTTTTTACTCGACTAGCCTGCGGGATGCATCCTCTCGCACGTATTTTTGCTCGACTAGCCTGCGGGATGCATCCTCTCGCACGCGTTTTTGCTCGACTAGCCATGCGCATCCCAAAAAACCTGCGCATGCGCATCCCAAAAAACCTGCGCATGCGCATCCCACAAAACCTGCGCATGCGCATCCCACAAAACCTCGCACGTGTTTTTACTAGACTAGCCTGCGGGATGCATCCTCTCGCACGTGTTTTTACTGGACTAGCCTGCGGGATGCATCCTCTCGCACGTGTTTTTACTCGACTAGCCTGCGGGATGCATCCTCTCGCACGTGTTTTTACTGGACTAGCCTGCGGGATGCATCCTCTCGCACGTGTTTTTACTCGACTAGCCTGCGGGATGCATCCTCTCGCACGTGTTTTTACTCGACTAGCCTGCGGGAAGCACCCTCTCGCACGTGTTTTTACTCGACTAGCCTGCGGGGTGCATCCTCTCGCACGTGTTTTTACGCGACTAGCCTGCGGGATGCATTTTCTCGCACGTGTTTTTATTCGACTAGCCTGCGGAATGCATCCTCACGCACGTGTTTTACTCGACTAGCCTGCAGGATGCATCCTCTCGCACGTGTTTTTACTCGACTAGCCTGCGGGATGCATCATCTCGCACGTGTTTTTACTCGACTAGCATGCGGGATGCATCCTCTCGCACGTGTTTTTACGCGACTAGCCTGCGGGATGCATCCTCTCGCATGTGTTTTTATTCGACTAGCCTGCGGGATGCATCCTCTCGCACGTGTTTTTACAGGACTAGCCTGCGGGATGCATCCTCTCGCACGTGTTTTTACTCGACCAGCCTGCGGGATGCACCCTCTCGCACGTGTTTTTACTCGACTAGCCTGCGGGATGCATCCTCTCGCACGTGTTTTTACTGGACTAGCCTGCGGGATGCATCCTCTCGCACGTGTTTTTACTCGACTAGCCTGCGGGATGCATCCTCTCGCACGTGTTTTTACTCGACTAGCCTGCGGGAAGCACCCTCTCGCACGTGTTTTTACTCGACTAGCCTGCGGGGTGCATCCTCTCGCACGTGTTTTTACGCGACTAGCCTGCGGGATGCATTTTCTCGCACGTGTTTTTACTGGACTAGCCTGCGGGATGCATCCTCTCGCACGTGTTTTTACTCGACTAGCCTGCGGGAAGCACCCTCTCGCACGTGTTTTTACTCGACTAGCCTGCGGGGTGCATCCTCTCGCACGTGTTTTTACGCGACTAGCCTGCGGGATGCATTTTCTCGCACGTGTTTTTATTCGACTAGCCTGCGGAATGCATCCTCACGCACGTGTTTTACTCGACTAGCCTGCAGGATGCATCCTCTCGCACGTGTTTTTACTCGACTAGCCTGCGGGATGCATCCTCTCGCACGTGTTTTTACTCGACTAGCCTGCGGGATGCATCCTCTCGCACGTGTTTTTACGCGACTAGCCTGCGGGATGCATCCTCTCGCATGTGTTTTTATTCGACTAGCCTGCGGGATGCATCCTCTCGCACGTGTTTTTACTGGACTAGCCTGCGGGATGCATCCTCTCGCACGTGTTTTTACTCGACCAGCCTGCGGGATGCACCCTCTCGCACGTGTTTTTACTCGACTAGCCTGCGGGATGCATGCTCTCGCACGTGTTTTTACTCGACTAGCCTGCGGGATGTATCCTCTCGCACGTGTTTTTACTCCACTAGCCTGCGGGATGCATCCTCTCGCATGTGTTTTTATTCGACTAGCCTGCGGGATGCATCCTCTCGCACGTGTTTTTACTGGACTAGCCTGCGGGATGCATCCTCTCGCACGTGTTTTTACTCGACCAGCCTGCGGGATGCACCCTCTCGCACGTGTTTTTACTCGACTAGCCTGCGGGATGCATGCTCTCGCACGTGTTTTTACTCGACTAGCCTGCGGGATGCATCCTCACGCACGTGTTTTACTCGACTAGCCTGCGGGATGCATCCTCCCGCACGTGTTTTTACTCGACTAGCCTGCGGGATGCATCCTCTCGCACGTGTTTTTACTCGACTAGCCTGCGGGATGTATCAAAACCTGCGCATGCGCATCCCAAAAAACCTGCGCATGCGCATCCCACAAAACCTGCGCATGCGCATCCCACAAAACTTCGCACGTGTTTTTACTCGACTAGCCTGCGGGATGCATCCTCTCGCACGTGTTTTTAATGGACTAGCCTGCGGGATGCATCCTCTCGCACGTGTTTTTACTCGACTAGCCTGCGGGATGCATCCTCTCGCACGTGTTTTTACTGGACTAGCCTGCGGGATGCATCCTCTCGCACGTGTTTTTACTCGACTAGCCTGCGGGATGCATCCTCTCGCACGTGTTTTTACTCGACTAGCCTGCGGGAAGCACCCTCTCGCACGTGTTTTTATTCGACTAGCCTGCGGGATGCATCCTCACGCACGTGTTTTACTCGACTAGCCTGCAGGATGCATCCTCTCGCACGTGTTTTTACTCGACTAGCCTGCGGGATGCATCCTCTCGCACGTGTTTTTACTCGACTAGCCTGCGGGATGCATCCTCTCGCACGTGTTTTTACGCGACTAGCCTGCGGGATGCATCCTCTCGCACGTGTTTTTATTCGACTAGCCTGCGGGATGCATCCTCTCGCACGTGTTTTTACTCGACTAGCCTGCAGGATGCATCCTCTCGCACGTGTTTTTGCTCGACTAGCCTGCGGGATGCATCCTCTCGCACGTGTTTTTACTCGACTAGCCTGCGGGAAGCATCCTCTCGCACGTGTTTTTACTCGACTAGCCTGCGGGAAGCATCCTCTCGCACGTGTTTTAACTCGACTAGCCTGCGGGATGACTCCTCTCGCACGTGTTTTACTCGACTAGCCTGCGGGATGCATCCTCTCGCACGTGTTTTTGCTCGACTAACCTGCGGGATGCATCCTCTCGCACGTGTTTTTGCTCGACTAGCCTGCGGGATGCATCCTCTCGCACGTGTTTTTGCTCGACTAGCCTGCGGGATGTATCCTCTCGCACGTGTTTTTGCTCGACTAGCCTGCGGGATGCATCCTCTCGCACGTGTTTTTACTCGACTAGCCTGCGGGAAGCATCCTCTCGCACGTGTTTTTACTCGACTAGCCTGCGGGAAGCATCCTCTCGCACGTGTTTTTACTCGACTAGCCTGCGGGATGCATCCTCTCGCACGTGTTTTACTCGACTAGCCTGCGGGATGCATCCTCTCGCACGTGTTTTTGCTCGACTAGCCTGCGGGATGCATCCTCTCGCACGTGTTTTTGCTCGACTAGCCTGCGGGATGCATCCTCTCGCACGTGTTTTTGCTCGACTAGCCTGCGGGATGTATCCTCTCGCACGTGTTTTTGCTCGACTAGCCTGCGGGATGCATCCTCTCGCACGTGTTTTTACTCGACTAGCCTGCGGGATGCATCCTCTCGCACGTGTTTTTACTGGACCAGCCTGCGGGATGCATCCTCTCGCACGTGTTTTTACTCCACTAGCCTGCGCGATGCATCCTCTCGCACGTGTTTTTACTCGACTAGCCTGCGGGATGCATCCTCACGCACGTGTTTTACTCGACTAGCCTGCGGGATGCATCCTCCCGCACGTGTTTTTACTCGACTAGCCTGCGGGATGCATCCTCTCGCACGTGTTTTTACTCGACTAGCCTGCGGGATGTATCCTCTCGCACGTGTTTTTACTCGACTAGCCTGCGGGATGCATCCTCTCGCACGTGTTTTTGCTCGACTAGCCTGCGGGCTGCATCCTCTCGCACGCGTTTTTGGTCGACTAGCCATGCGCATCCCAAAAAACCTGCGCATGCGCATCCCACAAAACCTGCGCATGCGCATCCCACAAAACCTCGCACGTGTTTTTACTCGACTAGCCTGCGGGATGCATCCTCTCGCACGTGTTTTTGCTCGACTAGCCTGCGGGATGCACCCTCTCGCACGTGTTTTTACTCGACTAGCCTGCGGGAAGCATCCTCTCGCACGTGTTTTTACTCGACTAGCCTGCGGGAAGCATCCTCTCGCACGTGTTTTAACTCGACTAGCCTGCGGGATGACTCCTCTCGCACGTGTTTTACTCGACTAGCCTGCGGGATGCATCCTCTCGCACGTGTTTTTGCTCGACTAACCTGCGGGATGCATCCTCTCGCACGTGTTTTTGCTCGACTAGCCTGCGGGATGCATCCTCTCGCACGTGTTTTTGCTCGACTAGCCTGCGGGATGTATCCTCTCGCACGTGTTTTTGCTCGACTAGCCTGCGGGATGCATCCTCTCGCACGTGTTTTTACTCGACTAGCCTGCGGGAAGCATCCTCTCGCACGTGTTTTTACTCGACTAGCCTGCGGGAAGCATCCTCTCGCACGTGTTTTTACTCGACTAGCCTGCGGGATGCATCCTCTCGCACGTGTTTTACTCGACTAGCCTGCGGGATGCATCCTCTCGCACGTGTTTTTGCTCGACTAGCCTGCGGGATGCATCCTCTCGCACGTGTTTTTGCTCGACTAGCCTGCGGGATGCATCCTCTCGCACGTGTTTTTGCTCGACTAGCCTGCGGGATGTATCCTCTCGCACGTGTTTTTGCTCGACTAGCCTGCGGGATGCATCCTCTCGCACGTGTTTTTACTCGACTAGCCTGCGGGATGCATCCTCTCGCACGTGTTTTTACTGGACCAGCCTGCGGGATGCATCCTCTCGCACGTGTTTTTACTCCACTAGCCTGCGCGATGCATCCTCTCGCACGTGTTTTTACTCGACTAGCCTGCGGGATGCATCCTCACGCACGTGTTTTACTCGACTAGCCTGCGGGATGCATCCTCCCGCACGTGTTTTTACTCGACTAGCCTGCGGGATGCATCCTCTCGCACGTGTTTTTACTCGACTAGCCTGCGGGATGTATCCTCTCGCACGTGTTTTTACTCGACTAGCCTGCGGGATGCATCCTCTCGCACGTGTTTTTGCTCGACTAGCCTGCGGGCTGCATCCTCTCGCACGCGTTTTTGGTCGACTAGCCATGCGCATCCCAAAAAACCTGCGCATGCGCATCCCACAAAACCTGCGCATGCGCATCCCACAAAACCTCGCACGTGTTTTTACTCGACTAGCCTGCGGGATGCATCCTCTCGCACGTGTTTTTGCTCGACTAGCCTGCGGGATGCACCCTCTCGCACGTGTTTTTACTCGACTAGCCTGCGGGATGCATCCTCTCGCACGTGTTTTTACGCGACTAGCCTGCGGGATGCATCCTCTCGCACGTGTTTTTACTCGACTAGCCTGCGGGAAGCACCCTCTCGCACGTGTTTTTACTCGACTAGCCTGCGGGATGCATCCTCTCGCACGTGTTTTTACGCGACTAGCCTGCGGGATGCATCCTCTCGCACGTGTTTTTATTCGACTAGCCTGCGGGATGCATCCTCACGCACGTGTTTTACTCGACTAGCCGGCAGGATGCATCCTCTCGCACGTGTTTTTACTCGACTAGCCTGCGGGATGCATCCTCCCGCACATGTTTTTACTCGACTAGCCTGCGGGATGCATCCTCTCGCACGTGTTTTTATTCGACTAGCCTGCGGGATGCATCCTCACGCACGTGTTTTACTCGACTAGCCTGCGGGATGCATCCTCTCGCACGTGTTTTTGCTCGACTAGCCTGCGGGATGCATCCTCTCGCACGTGTTTTTGCTCGACTAGCCATGCGCATCCCAAAAAACCTGCGCATGCGCATCCCACAGAACCTGCGCATGCGCATTCCACAAAACCTGCGCATACGCATCCCACAAAACCTCGCACGTGTTTTTACTCGACTAGCCGGCGGGATGCATCCTCTCGCACGTGATTTTACTGGACTAGCCTGCGGGATGCATCCTCTCGCACGTGTTTTTACTCGACTAGCCTGCGGGATGCATCCTCTCGCACGTGTTTTTACTCGACTAGCCTGCGGGATGCATCCTCTCGCACGTGTTTTTACTCGACTAGCCTGCGGGAAGCATCCTCTTGCACGTGTTTTTACTCGACTAGCCTGCGGGATGCATCCTCTCGCATGTGTTTTTACTCGACTAGCCTGCGGGATGCATCCTCTCGCACGTCTTTTTACTCGACTAGCCTGCGGGATGTATCCTCTCGCACGTGTTTTTACTCGACTAGCCTGCGGGATGCATCCTCTCGCACGTGTTTTTGCTCGACTAGCCTGCGGGATGCATCCTCTCGCACGTGTTTTTGCTCGACTAGCCATGCGCATCCCAAAAAACCTGCGCATGCGCATCCCAAAAAACCTGCGCATGCGCATCCCACAAAACCTGCGCACGCGCATCCCACAAAACCTCGCACGTGTTTTTACTCGACTAGCCGGCGGGATGCATCCTCTCGCACGTGTTTTTACTGGACTAGCCTGCGGGATGCATCCTCTCGCACGTGCTTTTGCTCGACTAGCCTGCGGGATGCATCCTCTCGCACGTGTTTTTGCTCGACTAGCCTGCGGGATGCATCCTCTCGCACGTGTTTTTACTCGACTAGCCTGCGGGATGCATCCTCTCGCACGTGTTTTTACGCGACTAGCCTGCGGGATGCATCCTCTCGCACGTGTTTTTGCTCGACTAGCCTGCGGGATGCATCCTCTCGCACGTGTTTTTACTCGACTAGCCTGCGGGATGCATCCTCTCGCACGTGTTTTTACTCGACTAGCCTGCGGGATGCATCCTCTCGCACGTGTTTTTACTCGACTAGCCTGCGGGATGCATCCTCTCGCACGTGTTTTTACTCGAATAGCCTGCGGGAAGCATCCTCTCGCACGCGTTTTTACTCGACTAGCCTGCGGGAAGCATCCTCTCGCACGTGTTTTTACTCGACTAGCCTGCGGGATGCATCCTCTCGCACGTGTTTTTACTCGACTAGCCTGCGGGATGCATCCTCTCGCACGTGTTTTTACTCGACTAGCCTGCGGGAAGCACCCTCTCGCACGTGTTTTTACTCGACTAGCCTGCGGGGTGCATCCTCTCGCACGTGTTTTTACGCGACTAGCCTGCGGGATGCATTTTCTCGCACGTGTTTTTACTGGACTAGCCTGCGGGATGCATCCTCTCGCACGTGTTTTTACTCGACTAGCCTGCGGGATGCATCCTCTCGCACGTGTTTTTACTCGACTAGCCTGCGGGAAGCACCCTCTCGCACGTGTTTTTACTCGACTAGCCTGCGGGGTGCATCCTCTCGCACGTGTTTTTACGCGACTAGCCTGCGGGATGCATTTTCTCGCACGTGTTTTTATTCGACTAGCCTGCGGAATGCATCCTCACGCACGTGTTTTACTCGACTAGCCTGCAGGATGCATCCTCTCGCACGTGTTTTTACTCGACTAGCCTGCGGGATGCATCCTCTCGCACGTGTTTTTACTCGACTAGCCTGCGGGATGCATCCTCTCGCACGTGTTTTTACTCGACTAGCCTGCAGGATGCATCCTCTCGCACGTGTTTTTACTCGACTAGCCTGCGGGATGCATCCTCTCGCACGTGTTTTTACTCGACTAGCCTGCGGGATGCATCCTCTCGCACGTGTTTTTACTCGACTAGCATGCGGGATGCATCCTCTCGCACGTGTTTTTACGCGACTAGCCTGCGGGATGCACCCTCTCGCACGTGTTTTTACTCGACTAGCCTGCGGGATGCATCCTCTCGCACGTGTTTTTACTGGACTAGCCTGCGGGATGCATCCTCTCGCACGTGTTTTTACTCGACTAGCCTGCGGGATGCATCCTCTCGCACGTGTTTTTACTCGACTAGCCTGCGGGAAGCACCCTCTCGCACGTGTTTTTACTCGACTAGCCTGCGGGGTGCATCCTCTCGCACGTGTTTTTACGCGACTAGCCTGCGGGATGCATTTTCTCGCACGTGTTTTTACTGGACTAGCCTGCGGGATGCATCCTCTCGCACGTGTTTTTACTCGACTAGCCTGCGGGGTGCATCCTCTCGCACGTGTTTTTACGCGACTAGCCTGCGGGATGCATTTTCTCGCACGTGTTTTTATTCGACTAGCCTGCGGAATGCATCCTCACGCACGTGTTTTACTCGACTAGCCTGCAGGATGCATCCTCTCGCACGTGTTTTTACTCGACTAGCCTGCGGGATGCATCCTCTCGCACGTGTTTTTACTCGACTAGCCTGCGGGATGCATCCTCTCGCACGTGTTTTTACTCGACTAGCATGCGGGATGCATCCTCTCGCACGTGTTTTTACGCGACTAGCCTGCGGGATGCATCCTCTCGCACGTGTTTTTACTCGACTAGCCTGCGGGATGCATCCTCTCGCACGTGTTTTTACTCGACTAGCCTGCGGGATGCATCCTCTCGCACGTGTTTTTACTCGACTAGCATGCGGGATGCATCCTCTCGCACGTGTTTTTACGCGACTAGCCTGCGGGATGCACCCTCTCGCACGTGTTTTTACTCGACTAGCCTGCGGGATGCATCCTCTCGCACGTGTTTTTACTGGACTAGCCTGCGGGATGCATCCTCTCGCACGTGTTTTTACTCGACTAGCCTGCGGGATGCATCCTCTCGCACGTGTTTTTACTCGACTAGCCTGCGGGAAGCACCCTCTCGCACGTGTTTTTACTCGACTAGCCTGCGGGGTGCATCCTCTCGCACGTGTTTTTACGCGACTAGCCTGCGGGATGCATTTTCTCGCACGTGTTTTTACTGGACTAGCCTGCGGGATGCATCCTCTCGCACGTGTTTTTACTCGACTAGCCTGCGGGGTGCATCCTCTCGCACGTGTTTTTACGCGACTAGCCTGCGGGATGCATTTTCTCGCACGTGTTTTTATTCGACTAGCCTGCGGAATGCATCCTCACGCACGTGTTTTACTCGACTAGCCTGCAGGATGCATCCTCTCGCACGTGTTTTTACTCGACTAGCCTGCGGGATGCATCCTCTCGCACGTGTTTTTACTCGACTAGCCTGCGGGATGCATCCTCTCGCACGTGTTTTTACGCGACTAGCCTGCGGGATGCATCCTCCCTCATGTGTTTTTATTCGACTAGCCTGCGGGATGCATCCTCTCGCACGTGTTTTTACTGGACTAGCCTGCGGGATGCATCCTCTCGCACGTGTTTTTACTCGACCAGCCTGCGGGATGCACCCTCTCGCACGTGTTTTTACGCGACTAGCCTGCGGGATGCATGCTCTCGCACGTGTTTTTACTCGACTAGCCTGCGGGATGTATCCTCTCGCACGTGTTTTTACTCCACTAGCCTGCGGGGTGCATCCTCTCGCACGTGTTTTTACGCGACTAGCCTGCGGGATGCATTTTCTCGCACGTGTTTTTATTCGACTAGCCTGCGGAATGCATCCTCACGCACGTGTTTTACTCGACTAGCCTGCAGGATGCATCCTCTCGCACGTGTTTTTACTCGACTAGCCTGCGGGATGCATCCTCTCGCACGTGTTTTTACTCGACTAGCCTGCGGGATGCATCCTCTCGCACGTGTTTTTACGCGACTAGCCTGCGGGATGCATCCTCCCTCATGTGTTTTTATTCGACTAGCCTGCGGGATGCATCCTCTCGCACGTGTTTTTACTGGACTAGCCTGCGGGATGCATCCTCTCGCACGTGTTTTTACTCGACCAGCCTGCGGGATGCACCCTCTCGCACGTGTTTTTACGCGACTAGCCTGCGGGATGCATGCTCTCGCACGTGTTTTTACTCGACTAGCCTGCGGGATGTATCCTCTCGCACGTGTTTTTACTCCACTAGCCTGCGGGATGCATCCTCTCGCACGTGTTTTTACTCGACTAGCCTGCGGGATGCATCCTCGCGCACGTGTTTTACTCGACTAGCCTGCGGGATGCATCCTCCCGCACGTGTTTTTACTCGACTAGCCTGCGGGATGCATCCTCTCGCACGTGTTTTTACTCGACTAGCCTGCGGGATGTATCCTCTCGCACGTGTTTTTACTCGACTAGCCTGCGGGATGCATCCTCTCGCACGTATTTTTGCTCGACTAGCCTGCGGGATGCATCCTCTCGCACGCGTTTTTGCTCGAATAGCCATGCGCATCCCAAAAAACCTGCGCATGCGCATCCCAAAAAACCTGCGCATGCGCATCCCACAAAACCTGCGCATGCGCATCCCACAAAACCTCGCACGGGTTTTTTTACTCGACTAGCCTGCGGGATGCATCCTCTCGCACGTGTTTTTAATGGACTAGCCTGCGGGATGCATCCTCTCGCACGTGTTTTTACTCGACTAGCCTGCGGGATGCATCCTCTCGCACGTGTTTTTACTGGACTAGCCTGCGGGATGCATCCTCTCGCACGTGTTTTTACTCGACTAGCCTGCGGGATGCATCCTCTCGCACGTGTTTTTACTCGACTAGCCTGCGGGATGCATCCTCTCGCACGTGTTTTTACGCGACTAGCCTGCGGGATGCATCCTCTCGCACGTGTTTTTACTCGACTAGCCTGCGGGATGCATCCTCCCGCACGTGTTTTTACTCGACTAGCCTGCGGGATGCATCCTCTCGCACGTGTTTTTGCTCGACTAGCCTGCGGGATGCATCCTCTCGCACGTGTTTTTACTCGACTAGCCTGCGGGATACATCCTCCCGCACGTGTTTTTACTCGACTAGCCTGCGGGATGCATCCTCTCGCACGTGTTTTTACTCGACTAGCCTGCGGGATGTATCCTCTCGCACGTGTTTTTACTCGACTAGCCTGCGGGATGCATCCTCTCGCACGTGTTTTTGCTCGACTAGCCTGCGGGATGCATCCTCTCGCACGTGTTTTTGCTCGACTAGCCATGCGCATCCCAAAAAACCTGCGCATGCGCATCCCACAAAACCTGCGCATGCGCATCCCACAAAACCTGCGCATGCGCATCCCACAAAACCTGCGCATGCGCATCCCAGAAAACCTCGCACGTGTTTTTACTCGACTAGCCTGCGGGATGCATCCTCTCGCACGTGTTTTTACTCGACTAGCCTGCGGGATGCATCCTCTCGCACGTGTTTTTACTCGACTAGCCTGCGGGAAGCACCCTCTCGCACGTGTTTTTACTCGACTAGCCTGCGGGGTGCATCCTCTCGCACGTGTTTTTACGCGACTAGCCTGCGGGATGCATTTTCTCGCACGTGTTTTTATTCGACTAGCCTGCGGAATGCATCCTCACGCACGTGTTTTACTCGACTAGCCTGCGGGATGCATCCTCTCGCACGTGTTTTTACGCGACTAGCCTGCGGGATGCATCCTCTCGCACGTGTTTTTGCTCGACTAGCCTGCGGGATGCATCCTCTCGCACGTGTTTTTACTCGACTAGCCTGCGGGATGCATCCTCTCGCACGTGTTTTTACTCGACTAGCCTGCGGGATGCATCCTCTCGCACGTGTTTTTACTCGACTAGCCTGCGGGATGCATCCTCTCGCACGTGTTTTTACTCGAATAGCCTGCGGGAAGCATCCTCTCGCACGCGTTTTTACTCGACTAGCCTGCGGGAAGCATCCTCTCGCACGTGTTTTTACTGGACTAGCCTGCGGGATGCATCCTCTCGCACGTGTTTTTGCTCGACTAGCCTGCGGGATGCATCCTCTCGCACGTGTTTTTACTCGACTAGCCTGCGGGATGCATCCTCTCGCACGTGTTTTTACTCGACTAGCCATGCGCATCCCATAAAACCTGCGCATGCGCATCCCAAAAAACCTGCGCATGCGCATCCCACAAAACGTCGCACGTGTTTTTACTCGACTAGCCTGCGGGATGCATCCTCTCGCACGTGTTTTTACTCGACTAGCCTGCGGGATGTATCCTCTCGCACGTGTTTTTACTCGACTAGCCTGCGGGATGCATCATCTCGCACGTGTTTTTGCTCGACTAGCCTGCGGGATGCATCCTCTCGCACGTGTTTTTGCTCGACTAGACTGCGGGATGCATCCTCTCGCACGTGTTTTTGCTCGACTAGCCTGCGGGATGCATCCTCACGCACGTGTTTTACTCTGCTAGCCTGCGGGATGCATCCTCTCGCACGCGTTTTTACTCGACTAGCCTGCGGGAAGCATCCTCTCGCACGTGTTTTTACTCGACTAGCCTGCGGGATGCATCCTCTCGCACGTGTTTTTGCTCGACCAGCCTGCGGTATGCATCCTCTCGCACGTGTTTTTGCTCGACTAGCCTGCGGGATGCATCCTCTCGCACGTGTTTTACTCGACTAGCCTGCAGGATGCATCCTCTCGCACGTGTTTTTACTCGACTAGCCTGCGGGATGCATCCTCCCGCACGTGTTTTTACTCGACTAGCCTGCGGGATGCATCCTCTCGCACGTGTTTTTGCTCGACTAGCCTGCGGGATGCATCCTCCCGCACGTGTTTTTACTCGACTAGCCTGCGGGATGCATCCTCTCGCACGTGTTTTTACTGGACTAACCTGCGGGATGCATCCTCTCGCACGTGTTTTTACTCGACCAGCCTGCGGGATGCACCCTCTCGCACGTGTTTTTACTCGACTAGCCTGCGGGATGCATGCTCTCGCACGTGTTTTTACTCGACTAGCCTTCGGGATGTATCCTCTCGCACGTGTTTTTACTCCACTAGCCTGCGGGATGCATCCTCTCGCACGTGTTTTTACTCGACTAGCCTGCGGGATGCATCCTCTCGCACGTGTTTTTACTCGACTAGCCTGCGGGATGCATCCTCTCGCACGTGTTTTTACTCGACTAGCCTGCGGGATGCATCCTCTCGCACGTGTTTTTACTCGACTAGCCTGCGGGATGCATCCTCTCGCACGTGTTTTTACTCGATTAGCCTGCGGGATGCATCCTCTCGCACGTGTTTTTACTCGACAAGCCATGCGCATCCCAAAAAACCTACGCATGCGCATCCCAAAAAACCTGCGCATGCGCATCCCACAAAACCTCGCACGTGTTTTTACTCGACTAGCCTGCGGGATGCATCCTCCCGCACGTGTTTTTACTCGACTAGCCTGCGGGATGCATCCTCTCGCACGTGTTTTTGCTCGAATAGCCTGCGGGATGCATCCTCTCGCACGTGTTTTTGCTCGACTAGCCTGCGGGATGCATCCTCTCGCACGTGTTTTTGCTCGACTAGCCTGCGGGATGCATCCTCCCGCACGTGTTTTTACTCGACTAGCCTGCGGGATGCATCCTCTCGCACGTGTTTTTACTCGACTAGCCTGCGGGATGTATCCTCTCGCACGTGTTTTTACTCGACTAGCCTGCGGGATGCATCCTCTCGCACGTGTTTTTGCTCGACTAGCCTGCGGGATGCATCCTCTCGCACGTGTTTTTGCTCGACTAGCCATGCGCATCCCAAAAAACCTGCGCATGCGCATCCCAAAAAACCTGCGCATGCGCATCCCACAAAACCTGCGCATGCGCATCCCACAAAACCTGCGCATGCGCATCCCACAAAACCTCGCACGTGTTTTTACTCGACTAGCCTGCGGGATGCATCCTCTCGCACGTGTTTTTACTCGACTAGCCTGCGGGATGCATCCTCTCGCACGTGTTTTTACTCGACTAGCCTGCGGGATGCATCCTCTCGCACGTGTTTTTACTCGACTAGCCTGCGGGAAGCATCATGTCGCACGTGTTTTTACTCGACTAGCCTGCGGGATGCATCCTCTCGCACGTGTTTTTGCTCGACTAGCCCGCGGGATGCATCCTCTCGCACGTGTTTTTGCTCGACTAGCCTGCGGGATGCATCCTCTCGCACGTGTTGTTGCTCGACTAGCCTGCGGGATGCATCCTCTCGCACGTGTTTTTGCTCGACTAGCCTGCGGGATGCATCCTCTCGCACGTGTTTTACTCGACTAGCCTGCAGGATGCATCCTCTCGCACGTGTTTTTACTCGACTAGCCTGCGGGATGCATCCTCCCGCACGTGTTTTTACTCGACTAGCCTGCGGTATGCATCCTCTCGCACGAGTTTTTACTCGACTAGCCTGCGGGATGTATCCTCTCGCACGTGTTTTTACTCGACTAGCCTGCGGGATGCATCATCTCGCACGTGTTTTTGCTCGACTAGCCTGCGGGATGCATCCTCTCGCACGTGTTTTTGCTCGACTAGCCTGCGGGATGCATCCTCTCGCACGTGTTTTTGCTCGACTAGCCTGCGGGATGCATCCTCCCGCACGTGTTTTTACTCGACTAGCCTGCGGGATGCATCCTCTCGCACGTGTTTTTACTGGACTAGCCTGCGGGATGCATCCTCTCGCACGTGTTTTTACTCGACCAGCCTGCGGGATGCACCCTCTCGCACGTGTTTTTACTCGACTAGCCTGCGGGATGCATGCTCTCGCACGTGTTTTTACTCGACTAGCCTGCGGGATGCATCCTCTCGCACGTGTTTTTACTCGACTAGCCTGCGGGATGCATCCTCTCGCACGTGTTTTTACTCGACTAGCCTGCGGGATGCATCCTCTCGCACGTGTTTTTACTCGACTAGCCATGCGCATCCCAAAAAACCTGCGCATGCGCATCCCAAAAAACCTGCGCATGCGCATCCCACAAAACCTCGCACGTGTTTTTACTCGACTAGCCTACGGGATGCATCCTCCCGCACGTGTTTTTACTCGACTAGCCTGCGGGATGCATCCTCTCGCACGTGTTTTTGCTCGACTAGCCTGCGGGATGCATCCTCTCGCACGTGTTTTTACTCGACTAGCCTGCGGGATGCATCCTTCCGCACGAGTTTTTACTCGACTAGCCTGCGGGATGCATCCTCTCGCACGTGTTTTTACTCGACTAGCCTGCGGGATGTATCCTCTCGCACGTGTTTTTACTCGACTAGCCTGCGGGATGCATCCTCTCGCACGTGTTTTTGCTCGACTAGCCTGCGGGATGCATCCTCTCGCACGTGTTTTTGCTCGACTAGCCATGCGCATCCCAAAAAACCTGCGCATGCGCATCCCAAAAAACCTGCGCATGCGCATCCCACAAAACCTGCGCATGCGCATCCCACAAAACCTGCGCATGCGCATCCCAAAAAACCTCGCACGTGTTTTTACTCGACTAGCCTGCGGGATGCATCCTCTCGCACGTGTTTTTACTGGACTAGCCTGCGGGATGCATCCTCTCGCACGTGTTTTTACTCGACTAGCCTGCGGGATGCATCCTCTCGCACGTGTTTTTACTCGACTAGCCTGCGGGATGCATCCTCCCGCACGTGTTTTTACTCGACTAGCCTGCGGGATGCATCCTCTCGCACGTGTTTTTACTCGACTAGCCTGCGGAAAGCATCCTCTCGCACGTGTTTTTACTCGACTAGCCTGCGGGAAGCATCCTCTTGCACGTGTTTTTACTTGACTAGCCTGCGGGATGCATCCTCTCGCACGTGTTTTTACTCGACTTGCCTGCGGGATGCATCCTCCCGCACGTGTTTTTACTCGACTAGCCTGCGGGATGCATCCTCTCGCACGTGTTTTTACTCGACTAGCCTGCGGGATGCATCCTCTCGCACGTGTTTTTGCTCGACTAGCCTGCGGGATGCATCCTCTCGCACGTGTTTTTACTCGACTAGCCTGCGGGATGCATCCTCCCGCACGTGTTTTTACTCGACTAGCCTGCGGGATGCATCCTCTCGCACGTGTTTTTACTCGACTAGCCTGCGGGATGTATCCTCTCGCACGTCTTTTTACTCGACTAGCCTGCGGGATGCATCCTCTCGCACGTGTTTTTGCTCGACTAGCCTGCGGGATGCATCCTCTCGCACGTGTTTTTGCTCGACTAGCCATGCGCATCCCAAAAAACCTGCGCATGCGCATCCCACAAAACCTGCGCATGCGCATCCCACAAAACCTGCGCATGCGCATCCCACAAAACCTGCGCATGCGCATCCCAAAAAACCTCGCACGTGTTTTTACTCGACTAGCCTGCGGGATGCATCCTCTCGCACGTGTTTTTACTCGACTAGCCTGCGGAAAGCATCCTCTCGCACGTGTTTTTACTCGACTAGCCTGCGGGAAGCATCCTCTTGCACGTGTTTTTACTTGACTAGCCTGCGGGATGCATCCTCTCGCACGTGTTTTTACTCGACTTGCCTGCGGGAAGCATCCTCTCGCACGTGTTTTTACACGACTAGCCTGCGGGATGCATCCTCTCCCACGTGTTTTTGCTCGACTAGCCTGCGGGACGCATCCTCTCGCACGTGTTCTTCACTCGACTAGCCTGCGGGATGCATCCTCTCGAACGTGTTTTTGCTCGACTAGCCTGCGGGACGCATCCTCTCGCACGTGTTCTTCACTCGACTAGCCTGCGGGATGCATCCTCTCGAACGTGTTTTTACTCGACTAGCCTGCGGGAAGCATCCACTCGCACGTGTTTTTACTCGACTAGCCTGCGGGATGCATCCTCTCGCACGTGTTTTTGCTCGACTAGCCATGCGCATCCCAAAAAACCTGCGCATGCGCATCCCACAAAACCTGCGCATGCGCATCCCAAAAAACCTCGCACGTGTTTTTACTCGACTTGCCTGCGGGATGCATCCTCTCGCACGTGTTTTTACTGGACTAGCCTGCGGGATGCATCCTCTCGCACGTGTTTTTACTCGACTAGCCTGCGGGATGCATCCTCTCGCACGTGTTTTTACTCGACTAGCCTGCGGGATGCATCCTCTCGCACGTGTTTTTACTCGACTAGCCTGCGGGATGCATCCTCTCGCTCGTGTTTTTACTCGACTAGCCTGCGGGATGCATCCTCTCGCACGTGTTTTTACTCGACTAGCCTGCGGGATGTATCCTCTCGCACGTGTTTTTACTCGACTAGCCTGCGGGATGCATCCTCTCGCACGTGTTTTTACTCGACTAGCCTGCGGGATGCATCCTCTCGCTCGTGTTTTTACTCGACTAGCCTGCGGGATGCATCCTCTCGCACGTGTTTTTACTCGACTAGCCTGCGGAAAGCATCCTCTCGCACGTGTTTTTACTCGACTAGCCTGCGGGAAGCATCCTCTTGCACGTGTTTTTACTTGACTAGCCTGCGGGACGCATCCTCTCGCACGTGTTCTTCACTCGACTAGCCTGCGGGATGCATCCTCTCGAACGTGTTTTTGCTCGACTAGCCTGCGGGACGCATCCTCTCGCACGTGTTCTTCACTCGACTAGCCTGCGGGATGCATCCTCTCGAACGTGTTTTTACTCGACTAGCCTGCGGGAAGCATCCACTCGCACGTGTTTTTACTCGACTAGCCTGCGGGATGCATCCTCTCGCACGTGTTTTTGCTCGACTAGCCATGCGCATCCCAAAAAACCTGCGCATGCGCATCCCACAAAACCTGCGCATGCGCATCCCAAAAAACCTCGCACGTGTTTTTACTCGACTAGCCTGCGGGATGCATCCTCTCGCACGTGTTTTTACTGGACTAGCCTGCGGGATGCATCCTCTCGCACGTGTTTTTACTCGACCAGCCTGCGGGATGCATCCTCTCGCACGTGTTTTTACTCGACTAGCCTGCGGGATGCATCCTCTCGCACGTGTTTTTACTCGACTAGCCTGCGGGATGCATCCTCTCGCACGTGTTTTTACTCGACTAGCCTGCGGGAAGCATCCTCTCGCACATGTTTTTACTCGACTAGCCTGCGGGAAGCATCCTCTTGCACGTGTTTTTACTTGACTAGCCTGCGGGATGCATCCTCTCGCACGTGTTTTTACTCGACTTGCCTGCGGGAAGCATCCTCTCGCACGTGTTTTTACTCGACTAGCCTGCGGGAAGCATCCTCTCGCACGTGTTTTTACTCGACTAGCCTGCGGGATGCATCCTCTCGCACGTGTTTTTACTCGACTAGCCTGCGGGATGCATCCTCTCGCACGTGTTTTTACTCGACTAGCCTGCGGGATGCATCCTCTCGCACGTGTTTTTACTCGACTAGCCTGCGGGATGCATCCTCTCGCACGTGTTTTTACTCGACTAGCCTGCGGGATGCATTCTCTCGCACGTGTTTTTACTCGACTAGCCATGCGCATCCCAAAAAACCTGCGCATGCGCATCCCAAAAAACCTGCGCATGCGCATCCCAAAAAACCTGCGCATGCGCATCCCACAAAACCTCGCACGTGTTTTTACTCGACTAGCCTGCGGGATGCATCCTCCCGCACGTGTTTTTACTCGACTAGCCTGCGGGATGCATCCTCTCGCACGTGTTCTTGCTCGACTAGCCTGCGGGATGCATCCTCTCGCACGTGTTTTTACTCGACTAGCCTGCGGGATGCATCCTCCCGCACGTGTTTTTACTCGACTAGCCTGCGGGATGCATCCTCTCGCACGTGTTTTTACTCGACTAGCCTGCGGGATGTATCCTCTCGCACGTGTTTTTACTCGACTAGCCTGCGGGATGCATCCTCTCGCACGTGTTTTTGCTCGACTAGCCTGCGGGATGCATCCTCTCGCACGTGTTTTTGCTCGACTAGCCATGCGCATCCCAAAAAACCTGCGCATGCGCATCCCACAAAACCTGCGCATGCGCATCCCACAAAACCTGCGCATGCGCATCCCACAAAACCTGCGCATGCGCATCCCAAAAAACCTCGCACGTGTTTTTACTCGACTAGCCTGCGGGATGCATCCTCTCGCACGTGTTTTTACTCGACTAGCCTGCGGGATGCATCCTCTCGCACGTGTTTTTACTCGACTAGCCTGCGGAAAGCATCCTCTCGCACGTGTTTTTACTCGACTAGCCTGCGGGAAGCATCCTCTTGCACGTGTTTTTACTTGACTAGCCTGCGGGATGAATCCTCTCGCACGTGTTTTTACTCGACTTGCCTGCGGGAAGCATCCTCTCGCACGTGTTTTTACACGACTAGCCTGCGGGATGCATCCTCTCGCACGTGTTTTTGCTCGACTAGCCTGCGGGACGCATCCTCTCGCACGTGTTCTTCACTCGACTAGCCTGCGGGATGCATCCTCTCGAACGTGTTTTTGCTCGACTAGCCTGCGGGACGCATCCTCTCGCACGTGTTCTTCACTCGACTAGCCTGCGGGATGCATCCTCTCGAACGTGTTTTTACTCGACTAGCCTGCGGGAAGCATCCACTCGCACGTGTTTTTACTCGACTAGCCTGCGGGATGCATCCTCTCGCACGTGTTTTTGCTCGACTAGCCATGCGCATCCCAAAAAACCTGCGCATGCGCATCCCACAAAACCTGCGCATGCGCATCCCAAAAAACCTCGCACGTGTTTTTACTCGACTTGCCTGCGGGATGCATCCTCTCGCACGTGTTTTTACTGGACTAGCCTGCGGGATGCATCCTCTCGCACGTGTTTTTCTCGACTAGCCTGCGGGATGCATCCTCTCGCACGTGTTTTTACTCGACTAGCCTGCGGGATGCATCCTCTCGCTCGTGTTTTTACTCGACTAGCCTGCGGGATGCATCCTCTCGCACGTGTTTTTACTCGACTAGCCTGCGGGAAGCATCCTCTCGCACATGTTTTTACTCGACTAGCCTGCGGGAAGCATCCTCTTGCACGTGTTTTTACTTGACTAGCCTGCGGGATGCATCCTCTCGCACGTGTTTTTACTCGACTTGCCTGCGGGAAGCATCCTCTCGCACGTGTTTTTACACGACTAGCCTGCGGGATGCATCCTCTCGCACGTGTTTTTGCTCGACTAGCCTGCTGGACGCATCCTCTCGCACGTGTTCTTCACTCGACTAGCCTGCGGGATGCATCCTCTCGAACGTGTTTTTGCTCGACTAGCCTGCGGGACGCATCCTCTCGCACGTGTTCTTCACTCGACTAGCCTGCGGGATGCATCCTCTCGAACGTGTTTTTACTCGACTAGCCTGCGGGAAGCATCCACTCGCACGTGTTTTTACTCGACTAGCCTGCGGGATGCATCCTCTCGCACGTGTTTTTGCTCGACTAGCCATGCGCATCCCAAAAAACCTGCGCATGCGCATCCCACAAAACCTGCGCATGCGCATCCCAAAAAACCTCGCACGTGTTTTTACTCGACTAGCCTGCGGGATGCATCCTCTCGCACGTGTTTTTACTGGACTAGCCTGCGGGATGCATCCTCTCGCACGTGTTTTTACGCGACTAGCCTGCGGGATGCATCCTCTCGCACGTGTTTTTACTCGACTAGCCTGCGGGAAGCACCCTCTCGCACGTGTTTTTACTCGACTAGCCTGCGGGATGCATCCTCTCGCACGTGTTTTTACGCGACTAGCCTGCGGGATGCATCCTCTCGCACGTGTTTTTATTCGACTAGCCTGCGGGATGCATCCTCACGCACGTGTTTTACTCGACTAGCCTGCAGGATGCATCCTCTCGCACGTGTTTTTACTCGACTAGCCTGCGGGATGCATCCTCCCGCACATGTTTTTACTCGACTAGCCTGCGGGATGCATCCTCTCGCACGTGTTTTTATTCGACTAGCCTGCGGGATGCATCCTGACGCACGTGTTTTACTCGACTAGCCTGCGAGATGCATCCTCTCGCACGTGTTTTTGCTCGACTAGCCTGCGGGATGCATCCTCTCGCACGTGTTTTTGCTCGACTAGCCATGCGCATCCCAAAAAACCTGCGCATGCGCATCCCACAGAACCTGCGCATGCGCATTCCACAAAACCTGCGCATACGCATCCCACAAAACCTCGCACGTGTTTTTACTCGACTAGCCGGCGGGATGCATCCTCTCGCACGTGATTTTACTGGACTAGCCTGCGGGAAGCATCCTCTCGCATGTGTTTTTACTCGACTAGCCTGCGGGAAGCATCCTCTCGCACGTGTTTTTACTCGACCAGCCTGCGGGATGCATCCTCTCGCACGTGTTTTTACTCGACTAGCCTGCGGGATGCATCCTCTCGCACGTGTTTTTACTCGACTAGCCTGCGGGATGCATCCTCTCGCACGTGTTTTTACTCGACTAGCCTGCGGGAAGCATCCACTCGCACATGTTTTTACTCGACTAGCCTGCGGGAAGCATCCTCTTGCACGTGTTTTTACTTGACTAGCCTGCGGGATGCATCCCCTCGCACGTGTTTTTACTCGACTTGCCTGCGGGAAGCATCCTCTCGCACGTGTTTTTACTCGACTAGCCTGCGGGAAGCATCCTCTCGCACGTGTTTTTACTCGACTAGCCTGCGGGATGCATCCTCTCGCACGTGTTTTTACTCGACTAGCCTGCGGGATGCATCCTCTCGCACGTGTTTTTACTCGACTAGCCTGCGGGATGCATCCTCTCGCACGTGTTTTTACTCGACTAGCCTGCGGGATGCATCCTCTCGCACGTGTTTTTACTCGACTAGCCTGCGGGATGCATTCTCTCGCACGTGTTTTTACTCGACTAGCCATGCGCATCCCAAAAAACCTGCGCATGCGCATCCCAAAAAACCTGCGCATGCGCATCCCACAAAACCTCGCACGTGTTTTTACTCGACTAGCCTGCGGGATGCATCCTCCCGCACGTGTTTTTACTCGACTAGCCTGCGGGATGCATCCTCTCGCACGTGTTTTTGCTCGACTAGCCTGCGGGATGCATCCTCTCGCACGTGTTTTTACTCGACTAGCCTGCGGGATGCATCCTCCCGCACGTGTTTTTACTCGACTAGCCTGCGGGATGCATCCTCTCGCACGTGTTTTTACTCGACTAGCCTGCGGGATGTATCCTCTCGCACGTGTTTTTACTCGACTAGCCTGCGGGATGCATCCTCTCGCACGTGTTTTTGCTCGACTAGCCATGCGCATCCCAAAAAACCTGCGCATGCGCATCCCACAAAACCTGCGCATGCGCATCCCACAAAACCTGCGCATGCGCATCCCACAAAACCTGCGCATGCGCATCCCAAAAAACCTCGCACGTGTTTTTACTCGACTAGCCTGCGGGATGCATCCTCTCGCACGTGTTTTTACTCGACTAGCCTGCGGGATGCATCCTCTCGCACGTGTTTTTACTCGACTAGCCTGCGGAAAGCATCCTCTCGCACGTGTTTTTACTCGACTAGCCTGCGGGAAGCATCCTCTTGCACGTGTTTTTACTTGACTAGCCTGCGGGATGCATCCTCTCGCACGTGTTTTTACTCGACTTGCCTGCGGGAAGCATCCTCTCGCACGTGTTTTTACACGACTAGCCTGCGGGATGCATCCTCTCGCACGTGTTTTTGCTCGACTAGCCTGCGGGACGCATCCTCTCGCACGTGTTCTTCACTCGACTAGCCTGCGGGATGCATCCTCTCGAACGTGTTTTTGCTCGACTAGCCTGCGGGACGCATCCTCTCGCACGTGTTCTTCACTCGACTAGCCTGCGGGATGCATCCTCTCGAACGTGTTTTTACTCGACTAGCCTGCGGGAAGCATCCACTCGCACGTGTTTTTACTCGACTAGCCTGCGGGATGCATCCTCTCGCACGTGTTTTTGCTCGACTAGCCATGCGCATCCCAAAAAACCTGCGCATGCGCATCCCACAAAACCTGCGCATGCGCATCCCAAAAAACCTCGCACGTGTTTTTACTCGACTTGCCTGCGGGATGCATCCTCTCG
Source organism: Lasioglossum baleicum (assembly GCF_051020765.1). Classification (NCBI taxonomy): domain Eukaryota; kingdom Metazoa; phylum Arthropoda; class Insecta; order Hymenoptera; family Halictidae; genus Lasioglossum; species Lasioglossum baleicum. The sequence goes on along the minus strand of NW_027469201.1, from coordinate 201,530 downwards.
CACGTGTTTTTACTGGACTAGCCTGCGGGATGCATCCTCTCGCACGTGTTTTTCTCGACTAGCCTGCGGGATGCATCCTCTCGCACGTGTTTTTACTCGACTAGCCTGCGGGATGCATCCTCTCGCTCGTGTTTTTACTCGACTAGCCTGCGGGATGCATCCTCTCGCACGTGTTTTTACTCGACTAGCCTGCGGGAAGCATCCTCTCACACATGTTTTTACTCGACTAGCCTGCGGGAAGCATCCTCTTGCACGTGTTTTTACTTGACTAGCCTGCGGGATGCATCCTCTCGCACGTGTTTTTACTCGACTTGCCTACGGGAAGCATCCTCTCGCACGTGTTTTTACACGACTAGCCTGCGGGATGCATCCTCTCGCACGTGTTTTTGCTCGACTAGCCTGCTGGACGCATCCTCTCGCACGTGTTCTTCACTCGACTAGCCTGCGGGATGCATCCTCTCGAACGTGTTTTTGCTCGACTAGCCTGCGGGACGCATCCTCTCGCACGTGTTCTTCACTCGACTAGCCTGCGGGATGCATCCTCTCGAACGTGTTTTTACTCGACTAGCCTGCGGGAAGCATCCACTCGCACGTGTTTTTACTCGACTAGCCTGCGGGATGCATCCTCTCGCACGTGTTTTTGCTCGACTAGCCATGCGCATCCCAAAAAACCTGCGCATGCGCATCCCACAAAACCTGCGCATGCGCATCCCAAAAAACCTCGCACGTGTTTTTACTCGACTTGCCTGCGGGATGCATCCTCTCGCACGTGTTTTTACTGGACTAGCCTGCGGGATGCATCCTCTCGCACGTGTTTTTCTCGACTAGCCTGCGGGATGCATCCTCTCGCACGTGTTTTTACTCGACTAGCCTGCGGGATGCATCCTCTCGCTCGTGTTTTTACTCGACTAGCCTGCGGGATGCATCCTCTCGCACGTGTTTTTACTCGACTAGCCTGCGGGAAGCATCCTCTCGCACATGTTTTTACTCGACTAGCCTGCGGGAAGCATCCTCTTGCACGTGTTTTTACTTGACTAGCCTGCGGGATGCATCCTCTCGCACGTGTTTTTACTCGACTTGCCTGCGGGAAGCATCCTCTCGCACGTGTTTTTACACGACTAGCCTGCGGGATGCATCCTCTCGCACGTGTTTTTGCTCGACTAGCCTGCTGGACGCATCCTCTCGCACGTGTTCTTCACTCGACTAGCCTGCGGGATGCATCCTCTCGAACGTGTTTTTGCTCGACTAGCCTGCGGGACGCATCCTCTCGCACGTGTTCTTCACTCGACTAGCCTGCGGGATGCATCCTCTCGAACGTGTTTTTACTCGACTAGCCTGCGGGAAGCATCCACTCGCACGTGTTTTTACTCGACTAGCCTGCGGGATGCATCCTCTCGCACGTGTTTTTGCTCGACTAGCCATGCGCATCCCAAAAAACCTGCGCATGCGCATCCCACAAAACCTGCGCATGCGCATCCCAAAAAACCTCGCACGTGTTTTTACTCGACTAGCCTGCGGGATGCATCCTCTCGCACGTGTTTTTACTGGACTAGCATGCGGGATGCATCCTCTCGCACGTGTTTTTACGCGACTAGCCTGCGGGATGCATCCTCTCGCACGTGTTTTTACTCGACTAGCCTGCGGGAAGCACCCTCTCGCACGTGTTTTTACTCGACTAGCCTGCGGGATGCATCCTCTCGCACGTGTTTTTACGCGACTAGCCTGCGGGATGCATCCTCTCGCACGTGTTTTTATTCGACTAGCCTGCGGGATGCATCCTCACGCACGTGTTTTACTCGACTAGCCTGCAGGATGCATCCTCTCGCACGTGTTTTTACTCGACTAGCCTGCGGGATGCATCCTCCCGCACATGTTTTTACTCGACTAGCCTGCGGGATGCATCCTCTCGCACGTGTTTTTATTCGACTAGCCTGCGGGATGCATCCTGACGCACGTGTTTTACTCGACTAGCCTGCGAGATGCATCCTCTCGCACGTGTTTTTGCTCGACTAGCCTGCGGGATGCATCCTCTCGCACGTGTTTTTGCTCGACTAGCCATGCGCATCCCAAAAAACCTGCGCATGCGCATCCCACAGAACCTGCGCATGCGCATTCCACAAAACCTGCGCATACGCATCCCACAAAACCTCGCACGTGTTTTTACTCGACTAGCCGGCGGGATGCATCCTCTCGCACGTGATTTTACTGGACTAGCCTGCGGGAAGCATCCTCTCGCATGTGTTTTTACTCGACTAGCCTGCGGGAAGCATCCTCTCGCACGTGTTTTTACTCGACCAGCCTGCGGGATGCATCCTCTCGCACGTGTTTTTACTCGACTAGCCTGCGGGATGCATCCTCTCGCACGTGTTTTTACTCGACTAGCCTGCGGGATGCATCCTCTCGCACGTGTTTTTACTCGACTAGCCTGCGGGAAGCATCCACTCGCACATGTTTTTACTCGACTAGCCTGCGGGAAGCATCCTCTTGCACGTGTTTTTACTTGACTAGCCTGCGGGATGCATCCCCTCGCACGTGTTTTTACTCGACTTGCCTGCGGGAAGCATCCTCTCGCACGTGTTTTTACTCGACTAGCCTGCGGGAAGCATCCTCTCGCACGTGTTTTTACTCGACTAGCCTGCGGGATGCATCCTCTCGCACGTGTTTTTACTCGACTAGCCTGCGGGATGCATCCTCTCGCACGTGTTTTTACTCGACTAGCCTGCGGGATGCATCCTCTCGCACGTGTTTTTACTCGACTAGCCTGCGGGATGCATCCTCTCGCACGTGTTTTTACTCGACTAGCCTGCGGGATGCATTCTCTCGCACGTGTTTTTACTCGACTAGCCATGCGCATCCCAAAAAACCTGCGCATGCGCATCCCAAAAAACCTGCGCATGCGCATCCCACAAAACCTCGCACGTGTTTTTACTCGACTAGCCTGCGGGATGCATCCTCCCGCACGTGTTTTTACTCGACTAGCCTGCGGGATGCATCCTCTCGCACGTGTTTTTGCTCGACTAGCCTGCGGGATGCATCCTCTCGCACGTGTTTTTACTCGACTAGCCTGCGGGATGCATCCTCCCGCACGTGTTTTTACTCGACTAGCCTGCGGGATGCATCCTCTCGCACGTGTTTTTACTCGACTAGCCTGCGGGATGTATCCTCTCGCACGTGTTTTTACTCGACTAGCCTGCGGGATGCATCCTCTCGCACGTGTTTTTGCTCGACTAGCCATGCGCATCCCAAAAAACCTGCGCATGCGCATCCCACAAAACCTGCGCATGCGCATCCCACAAAACCTGCGCATGCGCATCCCACAAAACCTGCGCATGCGCATCCCAAAAAACCTCGCACGTGTTTTTACTCGACTAGCCTGCGGGATGCATCCTCTCGCACGTGTTTTTACTCGACTAGCCTGCGGGATGCATCCTCTCGCACGTGTTTTTACTCGACTAGCCTGCGGAAAGCATCCTCTCGCACGTGTTTTTACTCGACTAGCCTGCGGGAAGCATCCTCTTGCACGTGTTTTTACTTGACTAGCCTGCGGGATGCATCCTCTCGCACGTGTTTTTACTCGACTTGCCTGCGGGAAGCATCCTCTCGCACGTGTTTTTACACGACTAGCCTGCGGGATGCATCCTCTCGCACGTGTTTTTGCTCGACTAGCCTGCGGGACGCATCCTCTCGCACGTGTTCTTCACTCGACTAGCCTGCGGGATGCATCCTCTCGAACGTGTTTTTGCTCGACTAGCCTGCGGGACGCATCCTCTCGCACGTGTTCTTCACTCGACTAGCCTGCGGGATGCATCCTCTCGAACGTGTTTTTACTCGACTAGCCTGCGGGAAGCATCCACTCGCACGTGTTTTTACTCGACTAGCCTGCGGGATGCATCCTCTCGCACGTGTTTTTGCTCGACTAGCCATGCGGATCCCAAAAAACCTGCGCATGCGCATCCCACAAAACCTGCGCATGCGCATCCCAAAAAACCTCGCACGTGTTTTTACTCGACTTGCCTGCGGGATGCATCCTCTCGCACGTGTTTTTACTGGACTAGCCTGCGGGATGCATCCTCTCGCACGTGTTTTTCTCGACTAGCCTGCGGGATGCATCCTCTCGCACGTGTTTTTACTCGACTAGCCTGCGGGATGCATCCTCTCGCTCGTGTTTTTACTCGACTAGCCTGCGGGATGCATCCTCTCGCACGTGTTTTTACTCGACTAGCCTGCGGGAAGCATCCTCTCACACATGTTTTTACTCGACTAGCCTGCGGGAAGCATCCTCTTGCACGTGTTTTTACTTGACTAGCCTGCGGGATGCATCCTCTCGCACGTGTTTTTACTCGACTTGCCTACGGGAAGCATCCTCTCGCACGTGTTTTTACACGACTAGCCTGCGGGATGCATCCTCTCGCACGTGTTTTTGCTCGACTAGCCTGCTGGACGCATCCTCTCGCACGTGTTCTTCACTCGACTAGCCTGCGGGATGCATCCTCTCGAACGTGTTTTTGCTCGACTAGCCTGCGGGACGCATCCTCTCGCACGTGTTCTTCACTCGACTAGCCTGCGGGATGCATCCTCTCGAACGTGTTTTTACTCGACTAGCCTGCGGGAAGCATCCACTCGCACGTGTTTTTACTCGACTAGCCTGCGGGATGCATCCTCTCGCACGTGTTTTTGCTCGACTAGCCATGAGCATCCCAAAAAACCTGCGCATGCGCATCCCACAAAACCTGCGCATGCGCATACCAAAAAACCTCGCACGTGTTTTTACTCGACTAGCCTGCGGGATGCATCCTCTCGCACGTGTTTTTACGCGACTAGCCTGCGGGATGCATCCTCTCGCACGTGTTTTTACTCGACTAGCCTGCGGGAAGCACCCTCTCGCACGTGTTTTTACTCGACTAGCCTGCGGGATGCATCCTCTCGCACGTGTTTTTACGCGACTAGCCTGCGGGATGCATCCTCTCGCACGTGTTTTTATTCGACTAGCCTGCGGGATGCATCCTCACGCACGTGTTTTACTCGACTAGCCTGCAGGATGCATCCTCTCGCACGTGTTTTTACTCGACTAGCCTGCGGGATGCATCCTCCCGCACATGTTTTTACTCGACTAGCCTGCGGGATGCATCCTCTCGCACGTGTTTTTATTCGACTAGCCTGCGGGATGCATCCTGACGCACGTGTTTTACTCGACTAGCCTGCGAGATGCATCCTCTCGCACGTGTTTTTGCTCGACTAGCCTGCGGGATGCATCCTCTCGCACGTGTTTTTGCTCGACTAGCCATGCGCATCCCAAAAAACCTGCGCATGCGCATCCCACAGAACCTGCGCATGCGCATTCCACAAAACCTGCGCATACGCATCCCACAAAACCTCGCACGTGTTTTTACTCGACTAGCCGGCGGGATGCAAACTCTCGCACGTGATTTTACTGGACTAGCCTGCGGGATGCATCCTCTCGCACGTGTTTTTACTCGACTAGCCTGCGGGATGCATCCTCTCGCACGTGTTTTTACTCGACTAGCCTGCGGGATGCATCCTCTCGCACGTGTTTTTACTCGACTAGCCTGCGGGAAGCATCCTCTCGCATGTGTTTTTACTCGACTAGCCTGCGGGAAGCATCCTCTCGCATGTGTTTTTACTCGACTAGCCTGCGGGAAGCATCCTCTTGCACGTGTTTTTACTCGACTAGCCTGCGGGATGCATCCTCTCGCATGTGTTTTTACTCGACTAGCCTGCGGGATGCATCCTCTCGCACGTCTTTTTACTCGACTAGCCTGCGGGATGCATCCTCTCGCACGTGTTTTTACTCGACTAGCCTGCGGGATGTATCCTCTCGCACGTGTTTTTACTCGACTAGCCTGCGGGATGCATCCTCTCGCACGTGTTTTTGCTCGACTAGCCTGCGGGATGCATCCTCTCGCACGTGATTTCACTGGACTAGCCTGCGGGATGCATCCTCTCGCACGTGTTTTTACTCGACTAGCCTGCGGGATGCATCCTCTCGCACGTGTTTTTACTCGACTAGCCTGCGGGATGCATCCTCTCGCACGTGTTTTTACTCGACTAGCCTGCGGGAAGCATCCACTCGCATGTGTTTTTACTCGACTAGCCTGCGGGAAGCATCCTCTCGCATGTGTTTTTACTCGACTAGCCTGCGGGAAGCATCCTCTTGCACGTGTTTTTACTCGACTAGCCTGCGGGATGCATCCTCTCGCATGTGTTTTTACTCGACTAGCCTGCGGGATGCATCCTCTCGCACGTCTTTTTACTCGACTAGCCTGCGGGATGCATCCTCTCGCACGTGTTTTTACTCGACTAGCCTGCGGGATGTATCCTCTCGCACGTGTTTTTACTCGACTAGCCTGCGGGATGCATCCTCTCGCACGTGTTTTTGCTCGACTAGCCTGCGGGATGCATCCTCTCGCACGTGTTTTTGCTCGATTAGCCATGCGCGTACCAAAAAACCTGCGCATGCGCATCCCAAAAAACCTGCGCACGCGCATCCCACAAAACCTCGCACGTGTTTTTACTCGACTAGCCGGCGGGATGCATCCTCTCGCACGTGTTTTTACTGGACTAGCCTGCGGGATGCATCCTCTCGCACGTGCTTTTGCTCGACTAGCCTGCGGGATGCATCCTCTCGCACGTGTTTTTGCTCGACTAGCCTGCGGGATGCATCCTCTCGCACGTGCTTTTACTCGACTAGCCTGCGGGATGCATCCTCTCGCACGTGTTTTTACTCGACTAGCCTGTGGGAAGCATCCTCTCGCATGTGTTTTTACTCGACTAGCCTGCGGGAAGCATCCTCTCGCATGTGTTTTTACTCGACTAGCCTGCGGGAAGCATCCTCTTGCACGTGTTTTTACTCGACTAGCCTGCGGGATGCATCCTCTCGCATGTGTTTTTACTCGACTAGCCTGCGGGATGCATCCTCTCGCACGTCTTTTTACTCGACTAGCCTGCGGGATGCATCCTCTCGCACGTGTTTTTACTCGACTAGCCTGCGGGATGTATCCTCTCGCACGTGTTTTTACTCGACTAGCCTGCGGGATGCATCCTCTCGCACGTGCTTTTGCTCGACTAGCCTGCGGGATGCACCCTCTCGCACGTGTTTTTACTCGACTAGCCTGCGGGATGCATGCTCTCGCACGTGTTTTTACTCGACTAGCCTGCGGGATGTATCCTCTCGCACGTGTTTTTACTCGACTAGCCTGCGGGAAGCATCCTCTCGCACGTGTTTTTACTCGACTAGCCTGCGGGATGCATCCTCTCGCACGTGTTTTTGCTCGACTAGCCTGCGGGATGCATCTTCTCGCACGTGTTTTTACTCGACTAGCCTGCGGGAAGCATCCTCTCGCACGTGTTTTTACTCGACTAGCCTGTGGGAAGCATCCTCTTGCACGTGTTTTTACTGGACTAGCCTGCGGGATGCATCCTCTCGCACGTGTTTTTACTCGACTAGCCTGCGGGATGCATCCTCTCGCACGTGTTTTTACTCGACTAGCCTGCGGGATGCATCCTCTCGCACGTGTTTTTACTCGACTAGCCTGCGGGAAGCATCCTCTCGCACGTGTTTTTACTCGACTAGCCTGCGGGAAGCATCCTCTTGCACGTGTTTTTACTCGACTAGCCTGCGGGATGCATCCTCTCGCACGTGTTTTTACTCGACTAGCCTGCGGGAAGCGTCCTCTCGCACGTGTTTTTACTCGACTAGCCTGCGGGAAGCATCCTCTTGCACGTGTTTTTACTCGACTAGCCTGCGGGATGCATCCTCTCGCACGTGTTTTTACTCGACTAGCCTGCGGGATACATCCTCTCGCACGTGTTTTTACTCGACTAGCCTGCGGGATGCATCCTCTCGCACGTGTTTTTACTCGACTAGCCTGCGGGATGTATCCTCTCGCACGTGTTTTTACTCGACTAGCCTGCGGGATGCATCCTCTCGCACGTGTTTTTGCTTGTCTAGCCATGCGCATCCCAAAAAACCTGCGCATGCGCATCCCACAAAACCTGCGCATACGCATCCCACAAAACCTCGTACGTGTTTTTACTCGACTAGCCTGCGGGATACATCCTCTCGCACGTGTTTTTACTCGACTAGCCTGCGGGATGCATCCTCTCGCACGTGTTTTTACTCGACTAGCCTGCGGGATGTATCCTCTCGCACGTGTTTTTACTCGACTAGCCTGCGGGATGCATCCTCTCGCACGTGTTTTTACTCGACTAGCCTGCGGGATACATCCTCTCGCACGTGTTTTTACTCGACTAGCCTGCGGGATGCATCCTCTCGCACGTGTTTTTACTCGACTAGCCTGCGGGATGTATCCTCTCGCACGTGTTTTTACTCGACTAGCCTGCGGGATGCATCCTCTCGCACGTGTTTTTGCTTGTCTAGCCATGCGCATCCCAAAAAACCTGCGCATGCACATCCCACAAAACCTGCGCATACGCATCCCACAAAACCTCGTACGTGTTTTTACTCGACTAGCCGGCGGGATGCATCCTCTCGCACGTGTTTTTACTCGACTAGCCTGCGGGATGCATCCTCTCGCACGTGTTTTTACTCGACTAGCCTGCGGGATACATCCTCTCGCACGTGTTTTTACTCGACTAGCCTGCGGGATGCATCCTCTCGCACGTGTTTTTACTCGACTAGCCTGCGGGATACATCCTCTCGCACGTGTTTTTACTCGACTAGCCTGCGGGATGCATCCTCTCGCACATGTTTTTACTCGACTAGCCTGCGGGATGTATCCTCTCGCACGTGTTTTTACTCGACTAGCCTGCGGGATGCATCCTCTCGCACGTGTTTTTGCTCGACTAGCCTGCGGGATGCATCCTCTCGCACGTGTTTTTGCTTGTCTAGCCATGCGCATCCCAAAAAACCTGCGCATGCGCATCCCACAAAACCTGCGCATACGCATCCCACAAAACCTCGTACGTGTTTTTACTCGAATAGCCGGCGGGATGCATCCTCTCGCACGTGTTTTTACTGGACTAGCCTGCGGGATGCATCCTCTCGCACGTGTTTTTACTCGACTAGCCTGCGGGATGCACCCTCTCGCACGTGTTTTTACTCGACTAGCCTGCGGGATGCATCCTCTCGCACGTGTTTTTACGCGACTAGCCTGCGGGATGCATCCTCTCGCACGTGTTTTTATTCGACTAGCCTGCGGGATGCATCCTCACGCACGTGTTTTACTCGACTAGCCTGCAGGATGCATCCTCTCGCACGTGTTTTTACTCGACTAGCCTGCGGGATGCATCCTCCCGCACGTGTTTTTACTCGACTAGTCTGCGGGATGCATCCTCTCGCACGTGTTTTTGCTCGACTAGCCTGCTTGACGCATCCTCTCGCACGTGTTTTTGCTCGACTAGCCTGCAGGATGCACCCTCTCGCACGTGTTTTTACTCGACTAGCCTGCGGGATGCATCCTCTCGCACGTGTTTTTGCTCGACTAGCCTGCGGGATGCATCCTCTCGCACGTGTTTTTACTCGACTAGCCTGCGGGAAGCATCCTCTCGCATGTGTTTTTACTCGACTAGCCTGCGGGAAGCATCCTCTCGCATGTGTTTTTACTCGACTAGCCTGCGGGAAGCATCCTCTTGCACGTGTTTTTACTCGACTAGCCTGCGGGATGCATCCTCTCGCATGTGTTTTTACTCGACTAGCCTGCGGGATGCATCCTCTCGCACGTCTTTTTACTCGACTAGCCTGCGGGATGCATCCTCTCGCACGTGTTTTTACTCGACTAGCCTGCGGGATGTATCCTCTCGCACGTGTTTTTACTCGACTAGCCTGCGGGATGCATCCTCTCGCACGTGTTTTTGCTCGACTAGCCTGCGGGATGCATCCTCTCGCACGTGATTTCACTGGACTAGCCTGCGGGATGCATCCTCTCGCACGTGTTTTTACTCGACTAGCCTGCGGGATGCATCCTCTCGCACGTGTTTTTACTCGACTAGCCTGCGGGATGCATCCTCTCGCACGTGTTTTTACTCGACTAGCCTGCGGGAAGCATCCACTCGCATGTGTTTTTACTCGACTAGCCTGCGGGAAGCATCCTCTCGCATGTGTTTTTACTCGACTAGCCTGCGGGAAGCATCCTCTTGCACGTGTTTTTACTCGACTAGCCTGCGGGATGCATCCTCTCGCATGTGTTTTTACTCGACTAGCCTGCGGGATGCATCCTCTCGCACGTCTTTTTACTCGACTAGCCTGCGGGATGCATCCTCTCGCACGTGTTTTTACTCGACTAGCCTGCGGGATGTATCCTCTCGCACGTGTTTTTACTCGACTAGCCTGCGGGATGCATCCTCTCGCACGTGTTTTTGCTCGACTAGCCTGCGGGATGCATCCTCTCGCACGTGTTTTTGCTCGATTAGCCATGCGCGTACCAAAAAACCTGCGCATGCGCATCCCAAAAAACCTGCGCACGCGCATCCCACAAAACCTCGCACGTGTTTTTACTCGACTAGCCGGCGGGATGCATCCTCTCGCACGTGTTTTTACTGGACTAGCCTGCGGGATGCATCCTCTCGCACGTGCTTTTGCTCGACTAGCCTGCGGGATGCATCCTCTCGCACGTGTTTTTGCTCGACTAGCCTGCGGGATGCATCCTCTCGCACGTGCTTTTACTCGACTAGCCTGCGGGATGCATCCTCTCGCACGTGTTTTTACTCGACTAGCCTGTGGGAAGCATCCTCTCGCATGTGTTTTTACTCGACTAGCCTGCGGGAAGCATCCTCTCGCATGTGTTTTTACTCGACTAGCCTGCGGGAAGCATCCTCTTGCACGTGTTTTTACTCGACTAGCCTGCGGGATGCATCCTCTCGCATGTGTTTTTACTCGACTAGCCTGCGGGATGCATCCTCTCGCACGTCTTTTTACTCGACTAGCCTGCGGGATGCATCCTCTCGCACGTGTTTTTACTCGACTAGCCTGCGGGATGTATCCTCTCGCACGTGTTTTTACTCGACTAGCCTGCGGGATGCATCCTCTCGCACGTGCTTTTGCTCGACTAGCCTGCGGGATGCACCCTCTCGCACGTGTTTTTACTCGACTAGCCTGCGGGATGCATGCTCTCGCACGTGTTTTTACTCGACTAGCCTGCGGGATGTATCCTCTCGCACGTGTTTTTACTCGACTAGCCTGCGGGAAGCATCCTCTCGCACGTGTTTTTACTCGACTAGCCTGCGGGATGCATCCTCTCGCACGTGTTTTTGCTCGACTAGCCTGCGGGATGCATCTTCTCGCACGTGTTTTTACTCGACTAGCCTGCGGGAAGCATCCTCTCGCACGTGTTTTTACTCGACTAGCCTGTGGGAAGCATCCTCTTGCACGTGTTTTTACTGGACTAGCCTGCGGGATGCATCCTCTCGCACGTGTTTTTACTCGACTAGCCTGCGGGATGCATCCTCTCGCACGTGTTTTTACTCGACTAGCCTGCGGGATGCATCCTCTCGCACGTGTTTTTACTCGACTAGCCTGCGGGAAGCATCCTCTCGCACGTGTTTTTACTCGACTAGCCTGCGGGAAGCATCCTCTTGCACGTGTTTTTACTCGACTAGCCTGCGGGATGCATCCTCTCGCACGTGTTTTTACTCGACTAGCCTGCGGGAAGCGTCCTCTCGCACGTGTTTTTACTCGACTAGCCTGCGGGAAGCATCCTCTTGCACGTGTTTTTACTCGACTAGCCTGCGGGATGCATCCTCTCGCACGTGTTTTTACTCGACTAGCCTGCGGGATACATCCTCTCGCACGTGTTTTTACTCGACTAGCCTGCGGGATGCATCCTCTCGCACGTGTTTTTACTCGACTAGCCTGCGGGATGTATCCTCTCGCACGTGTTTTTACTCGACTAGCCTGCGGGATGCATCCTCTCGCACGTGTTTTTGCTTGTCTAGCCATGCGCATCCCAAAAAACCTGCGCATGCGCATCCCACAAAACCTGCGCATACGCATCCCACAAAACCTCGTACGTGTTTTTACTCGACTAGCCGGCGGGATGCATCCTCTCGCACGTGTTTTTACTGGACTAGCCTGCGGGATGCACCCTCTCGCATGTGTTTTTACTCGACTAGCCTGCGGGATACATCCTCTCGCACGTGTTTTTACTCGACTAGCCTGCGGGATACATCCTCTCGCACGTGTTTTTACTCGACTAGCCTGCGGGATGCATCCTCTCGCACGTGTTTTTACTCGACTAGCCTGCGGGATGTATCCTCTCGCACGTGTTTTTACTCGACTAGCCTGCGGGATGCATCCTCTCGCACGTGTTTTTACTCGACTAGCCTGCGGGATACATCCTCTCGCACGTGTTTTTACTCGACTAGCCTGCGGGATGCATCCTCTCGCACGTGTTTTTACTCGACTAGCCTGCGGGATGTATCCTCTCGCACGTGTTTTTACTCGACTAGCCTGCGGGATGCATCCTCTCGCACGTGTTTTTGCTTGTTTAGCCATGCGCATCCCAAAAAACCTGCGCATGCACATCCCACAAAACCTGCGCATACGCATCCCACAAAACCTCGTACGTGTTTTTACTCGACTAGCCGGCGGGATGCATCCTCTCGCACGTGTTTTTACTCGACTAGCCTGCGGGATGCATCCTCTCGCACGTGTTTTTACTCGACTAGCCTGCGGGATACATCCTCTCGCACGTGTTTTTACTCGACTAGCCTGCGGGATGCATCCTCTCGCACGTGTTTTTACTCGACTAGCCTGCGGGATACATCCTCTCGCACGTGTTTTTACTCGACTAGCCTGCGGGATGCATCCTCTCGCACATGTTTTTACTCGACTAGCCTGCGGGATGTATCCTCTCGCACGTGTTTTTACTCGACTAGCCTGCGGGATGCATCCTCTCGCACGTGTTTTTGCTCGACTAGCCTGCGGGATGCATCCTCTCGCACGTGTTTTTGCTTGTCTAGCCATGCGCATCCCAAAAAACCTGCGCATGCGCATCCCACAAAACCTGCGCATACGCATCCCACAAAACCTCGTACGTGTTTTTACTCGAATAGCCGGCGGGATGCATCCTCTCGCACGTGTTTTTACTGGACTAGCCTGCGGGATGCATCCTCTCGCACGTGTTTTTACTCGACTAGCCTGCGGGATGCACCCTCTCGCACGTGTTTTTACTCGACTAGCCTGCGGGATGCATCCTCTCGCACGTGTTTTTACGCGACTAGCCTGCGGGATGCATCCTCTCGCACGTGTTTTTATTCGACTAGCCTGCGGGATGCATCCTCACGCACGTGTTTTACTCGACTAGCCTGCAGGATGCATCCTCTCGCACGTGTTTTTACTCGACTAGCCTGCGGGATGCATCCTCCCGCACGTGTTTTTACTCGACTAGTCTGCGGGATGCATCCTCTCGCACGTGTTTTTGCTCGACTAGCCTGCTTGACGCATCCTCTCGCACGTGTTTTTGCTCGACTAGCCTGCAGGATGCACCCTCTCGCACGTGTTTTTACTCGACTAGCCTGCGGGATGCATCCTCTCGCACGTGTTTTTGCTCGACTAGCCTGCGGGATGCATCCTCTCGCACGTGTTTTTACTCGACTAGCCTGCGGGATGCATCCTCTCGCACGTGTTTTTACTCGACTAGCCATGCGCATCCCAAAAAACCTGCGCATGCGCATCCCACAAAACCTCGCACGTGTTTTTACTCGACTAGCCTGCGGGATGCATCCTCTCGCACGTGTTTTTACTCGAATAGCCTGCGGGAAGCATCCTCTCGCACGCGTTTTTACTCGACTAGCCTGCGGGAAGCATCCTCTCGCACGTGTTTTTACTCGACTAGCCTGCGGGATGCATCCTCTCGCACGTGTTTTTGCTCGACTAGCCTGCGGGATGCATCCTCTCGCACGTGTTTTTACTCGACTAGCCTGCGGGATGCATCCTCTCGCACGTGTTTTTACTCGACTAGCCATGCGCATCCCAAAAAACCTGCGCATGCGCATCCCACAAAACCTCGCACGTGTTTTTACTCGACTAGCCTGCGGGATGCATCCTCTCGCACGTGTTTTTACTCGACTAGCCTGCGGGATGCATCCTCTCGCACGTGTTTTTGCTCGACTAGCCTGCGGGATGCATCCTCTCGCACGTGTTTTTGCTCGACTAGCCAGCGGGATGCATCCTCTCGCACGTGTTTTTGCTCGACTAGCCTGCGGTATGCATCCTCTCGCACGTGTTTTTGCTCGACTAGCCTGCGGGATGCATCCTCTCGCACGTGTTTTACTCGACTAGCCTGCAGGATGCATCCTCTCGCACGTGTTTTTACTCGACTAGCCTGCGGGATGCATCCTCCCGCACGTGTTTTTACTCGACTAGCCTGCGGGATGCATCCTCTCGCACGTGTTTTTGCTCGACTAGCCTGCGGGAAGCATCCTCTCGCACGTGTTTTTACTCGACTAGCCTGCGGGAAGCATCCTCTTGCACGTGTTTTTACTCGACTAGCCTGCGGGATGCATCCTCTCGCACGTGTTTTTACTCGACTAGCCTGCGGGAAGCATCCTCTCGCACGTGTTTTTACTCGACTAGCCTGCGGGAAGCATCCTCTTGCACGTGTTTTTACTCGACTAGCCTGCGGGATGCATCCTCTCGCACGTGTTTTTACTCGACTAGCCTGCGGGATACATCCTCTCGCACGTGTTTTTACTCGACTAGCCTGCGGGATGCATCCTCTCGCACGTGTTTTTACTCGACTAGCCTGCGGGATGTATCCTCTCGCACGTGTTTTTACTCGACTAGCCTGCGGGATGCATCCTCTCGCACGTGTTTTTGCTTGTCTAGCCATGCGCATCCCAAAAAACCTGCGCATGCGCATCCCACAAAACCTGCGCATACGCATCCCACAAAACCTCGTACGTGTTTTTACTCGACTAGCCGGCGGGATGCATCCTCTCGCACGTGTTTTTACTGGACTAGCCTGCGGGATGCATCCTCTCGCACGTGTTTTTACTCGACTAGCCTGCGGGATGCACCCTCTCGCACGTGTTTTTACTCGACTAGCCTGCGGGATGCATCCTCTCGCACGTGTTTTTACTCGACTAGCCTGCGGGATGCATCCTCTCGCACGTGTTTTTACTCGACTAGCCTGCGGGAAGCATCCTCTCGCACGTGTTTTTACTCGACTAGCCTGCGGGAAGCATCCTCTCGCACGTGTTTTTACTCGACTAGCCTGCGGGAAGCATCCTCTTGCACGTGCTTTTACTCGACTAGCCTGCGGGATGCATCCTCTCGCACGTGTTTTTACTCGACTAGCCTGCGGGATACATCCTCTCGCACGTGTTTTTACTCGACTAGCCTGCGGGATGCATCCTCTCGCACGTGTTTTTACTCGACTAGCCTGCGGGATGTATCCTCTCGCACGTGTTTTTACTCGACTAGCCTGCGGGATGCATCCTCTCGCACGTGTTTTTGCTCGACTAGCCTGCGGGATGCATCCTCTCGCACGTGTTTTTGCTTGTCTAGCCATGCGCATCCCAAAAAACCTGCGCATGCGCATCCCACAAAACCTGCGCATACGCATCCCACAAAACCTCGTACGTGTTTTTACTCGACTAGCCGGCGGGATGCATCCTCTCGCACGTGTTTTTACTGGACTAGCCTGCGGGATGCATCCTCTCGCACGTGTTTTTACTCGACTAGCCTGCGGGATGCACCCTCTCGCACGTGTTTTTACTCGACTAGCCTGCGGGATGCATCCTCTCGCACGTGTTTTTATTCGACTAGCCTGCGGGATGCATCCTCTCGCACGTGTTTTTACTCGACTAGCCTGCGGGATGCATCCTCTCGCACGTGTTTTTACTCGAATAGCCTGCGGGAAGCATCCTCTCGCACGCGTTTTTACTCGACTAGCCTGCGGGAAGCATCCTCTCGCACGTGTTTTTACTCGACTAGCCTGCGGGATGCATCCTCTCGCACGTGTTTTTGCTCGACTAGCCTGCGGGATGCATCCTCTCGCACGTGTTTTTACTCGACTAGCCTGCGGGATGCATCCTCTCGCACGTGTTTTTACTCGACTAGCCATGCGCATCCCAAAAAACCTGCGCATGCGCATCCCACAAAACCTCGCACGTGTTTTTACTCGACTAGCCTGCGGGATGCATCCTCTCGCACGTGTTTTTACTCGACTAGCCTGCGGGATGCATCCTCTCGCACGTGTTTTTGCTCGACTAGCCTGCGGGATGCATCCTCTCGCACGTGTTTTTGCTCGACTAGCCAGCGGGATGCATCCTCTCGCACGTGTTTTTGCTCGACTAGCCTGCGGTATGCATCCTCTCGCACGTGTTTTTGCTCGACTAGCCTGCGGGATGCATCCTCTCGCACGTGTTTTACTCGACTAGCCTGCAGGATGCATCCTCTCGCACGTGTTTTTACTCGACTAGCCTGCGGGATGCATCCTCCCGCACGTGTTTTTACTCGACTAGCCTGCGGGATGCATCCTCTCGCACGTGTTTTTGCTCGACTAGCCTGCGGGATGCATCCTCCCGCACGTGTTTTTACTCGACTAGCCTGCGGGATGCATCCTCTCGCACGTGTTTTTACTGGACTAGCCTGCGGGATGCATCCTCTCGCACGTGTTTTTACTCGACCAGCCTGCGGGATGCACCCTCTCGCACGTGTTTTTACTCGACTAGCCTGCGGGATGCATGCTCTCGCACGTGTTTTTACTCGACTAGCCTTCGGGATGTATCCTCTCGCACGTGTTTTTACTCCACTAGCCTGCGGGATGCATCCTCTCGCACGTGTTTTTACTCGACTAGCCTGCGGGATGCATCCTCTCGCACGTGTTTTTACTCGACTAGCCTGCGGGATGCATCCTCTCGCACGTGTTTTTACTCGACTAGCCTGCGGGATGCATCCTCTCGCACGTGTTTTTACTCGACTAGCCTGCGGGATGCATCCTCTCGCACGTGTTTTTACTCGATTAGCCTGCGGGATGCATCCTCTCGCACGTGTTTTTACTCGACTAGCCATGCGCATCCCAAAAAACCTTCGCATGCGCATCCCAAAAAACCTGCGCATGCGCATCCCACAAAACCTCGCACGTGTTTTTACTCGACTAGCCTGCGGGATGCATCCTCCCGCACGTGTTTTTACTCGACTAGCCTGCGGGATGCATCCTCTCGCACGTGTTTTTACTCGACTAGCCTGCGGGATGCATCCTCTCGCACGTGTTTTTACTCGACTAGCCTGCGGGATGCATCCTCTCGCACGTGTTTTTACTCGACTAGCCTGCGGGATGCATCCTCTCGCACGTGTTTTTACTCGACTAGCCTGCGGGATGCATCCTCTCGCACGTGTTTTTACTCGATTAGCCTGCGGGATGCATCCTCTCGCACGTGTTTTTACTCGACTAGCCATGCGCATCCCAAAAAACCTTCGCATGCGCATCCCAAAAAAACCTGCGCATGCGCATCCCACAAAACCTCGCACGTGTTTTTACTCGACTAGCCTGCGGGATGCATCCTCCCGCACGTGTTTTTACTCGACTAGCCTGCGGGATGCATCCTCTCGCACGTGTTTTTATTCGACTAGCCTGCGGGATGCATCCTCTCGCACGTGTTTTTACTCGACTAGCCTGCGGGATGCATCCTCTCGCACGTGTTTTTACGCGACTAGCCTGCGGGATGCATCCTCTCGCACGTGTTTTTATTCGACTAGCCTGCGGGATGCATCCTCTCGCACGTGTTTTTACTCGACTAGCCTGCGGGATGCATCCTCTCGCACGTGTTTTTACTCGAATAGCCTGCGGGAAGCATCCTCTCGCACGCGTTTTTACTCGACTAGCCTGCGGGAAGCATCCTCTCGCACGTGTTTTTACTCGACTAGCCTGCGGGATGCATCCTCTCGCACGTGTTTTTGCTCGACTAGCCTGCGGGATGCATCCTCTCGCACGTGTTTTTACTCGACTAGCCTGCGGGATGCATCCTCTCGCACGTGTTTTTACTCAACTAGCCATGCGCATCCCAAAAAACCTGCGCATGCTTATCCCACAAAACCTCGCACGTGTTTTTACTCGACTAGCCTGCGGGATGCATCCTCTCGCACGTGTTTTTACTCGACTAGCCTGCGGGATGCATCCTCTCGCACGTGTTTTTGCTCGACTAGCCTGCGGGATGCATCCTCTCGCACGTGTTTTTGCTCGACTAGCCAGCGGGATGCATCCTCTCGCACGTGTTTTTGCTCGACTAGCCTGCGGTATGCATCCTCTCGCACGTGTTTTTGCTCGACTAGCCTGCGGGATGCATCCTCCCGCACGTGTTTTTACTCGACTAGCCTGCGGGATGCATCCTCTCGCACGTGTTTTTACTGGACTAGCCTGCGGGATGCATCCTCTCGCACGTGTTTTTACTCGACCAGCCTGCGGGATGCACCCTCTCGCACGTGTTTTTACTCGACTAGCCTGCGGGATGCATGCTCTCGGACGTGTTTTTACTCGACTAGCCTTCGGGATGTATCCTCTCGCACGTGTTTTTACTCCACTAGCCTGCGGGATGCATCCTCTCGCACGTGTTTTTACTCGACTAGCCTGCGGGATGCATCCTCTCGCACGTGTTTTTACTCGACTAGCCTGCGGGATGCATCCTCTCGCACGTGTTTTTACTCGACTAGCCTGCGGGATGCATCCTCTCGCACGTGTTTTTACTCGACTAGCCTGCGGGATGCATCCTCTCGCACGTGTTTTTACTCGATTAGCCTGCGGGATGCATCCTCTCGCACGTGTTTTTACTCGACTAGCCATGCGCATCCCAAAAAACCTACGCATGCGCATCCCAAAAAAACCTGCGCATGCGCATCCCACAAAACCTCGCACGTGTTTTTACTCGACTAGCCTGCGGGATGCATCCTCCCGCACGTGTTTTTACTCGACTAGCCTGCGGGATGCATCCTCTCGCACGTGTTTTTGCTCGAATAGCCTGCGGGATGCATCCTCTCGCACGTGTTTTTGCTCGACTAGCCTGCGGGATGCATCCTCTCGCACGTGTTTTTGCTCGACTAGCCTGCGGGATGCATCCTCCCGCACGTGTTTTTACTCGACTAGCCTGCGGGATGCATCCTCTCGCACGTGTTTTTACTCGACTAGCCTGCGGGATGTATCCTCTGGCACGTGTTTTTACTCGACTAGCCTGCGGGATGCATCCTCTCGCACGTGTTTTTGCTCGACTAGCCTGCGGGATGCATCCTCTCGCACGTGTTTTTGCTCGACTAGCCATGCGCATCCCAAAAAACCTGCGCATGCGCATCCCAAAAAACCTGCGCATGCGCATCCCACAAAACCTGCGCATGCGCATCCCACAAAACCTGCGCATGCGCATCCCACAAAACCTCGCACGTGTTTTTACTCGACTGGCCTGCGGGATGCATCCTCTCGCACGTGTTTTTACTCGACTAGCCGGCGGGATGCATCCTCTCGCACGTGTTTTTACTGGACTAGCCTGCGGGATGCATCCTCTCGCACGTGTTTTTACTCGACTAGCCTGCGGGATGCACCCTCTCGCACGTGTTTTTACTCGACTAGCCTGCGGGATGCATCCTCTCGCACGTGTTTTTACTCGACTAGCCTGCGGGATGCATCCTCTCGCACGTGTTTTTACTCGACTAGCCTGCGGGAAGCATCCTCTCGCACGTGTTTTTACTCGACTAGCCTGCGGGAAGCATCCTCTCGCACGTGTTTTTACTCGACTAGCCTGCGGGAAGCATCCTCTTGCACGTGCTTTTACTCGACTAGCCTGCGGGATGCATCCTCTCGCACGTGTTTTTACTCGACTAGCCTGCGGGATACATCCTCTCGCACGTGTTTTTACTCGACTAGCCTGCGGGATGCATCCTCTCGCACGTGTTTTTACTCGACTAGCCTGCGGGATGTATCCTCTCGCACGTGTTTTTACTCGACTAGCCTGCGGGATGCATCCTCTCGCACGTGTTTTTGCTCGACTAGCCTGCGGGATGCATCCTCTCGCACGTGTTTTTGCTTGTCTAGCCATGCGCATCCCAAAAAACCTGCGCATGCGCATCCCACAAAACCTGCGCATACGCATCCCACAAAACCTCGTACGTGTTTTTACTCGACTAGCCGGCGGGATGCATCCTCTCGCACGTGTTTTTACTGGACTAGCCTGCGGGATGCATCCTCTCGCACGTGTTTTTACTCGACTAGCCTGCGGGATGCACCCTCTCGCACGTGTTTTTACTCGACTAGCCTGCGGGATGCATCCTCTCGCACGTGTTTTTACGCGACTAGCCTGCGGGATGCATCCTCTCGCACGTGTTTTTATTCGACTAGCCTGCGGGATGCATCCTCACGCACGTGTTTTACTCGACTAGCCTGCAGGATGCATCCTCTCGCACGTGTTTTTACTCGACTAGCCTGCGGGAT
Source organism: Lasioglossum baleicum (assembly GCF_051020765.1). Taxonomy (NCBI): domain Eukaryota; kingdom Metazoa; phylum Arthropoda; class Insecta; order Hymenoptera; family Halictidae; genus Lasioglossum; species Lasioglossum baleicum. Next base: position 181,134 of record NW_027469201.1, on the reverse strand, counting down.
GCATCCTCCCGCACGTGTTTTTACTCGACTAGTCTGCGAGATGCATCCTCTCGCACGTGTTTTTGCTCGACTAGCCTGCTTGACGCATCCTCTCGCACGTGTTTTTGCTCGACTAGCCTGCAGGATGCACCCTCTCGCACGTGTTTTTACTCGACTAGCCTGCGGGATGCATCCTCTCGCACGTGTTTTTACGCGACTAGCCTGCGGGATGCATCCTCTCGCACGTGTTTTTATTCGACTAGCCTGCGGGATGCATCCTCTCGCACGTGTTTTTACTCGACTAGCCTGCGGGATGCATCCTCTCGCACGTGTTTTTACTCGAATAGCCTGCGGGAAGCATCCTCTCGCACGCGTTTTTACTCGACTAGCCTGCGGGAAGCATCCTCTCGCACGTGTTTTTACTCGACTAGCCTGCGGGATGCATCCTCTCGCACGTGTTTTTACTCGACTAGCCTGCGGGATGCATCCTCTCGCACGTGTTTTTACTCGACTAGCCATGCGCATCCCAAAAAACCTGCGCATGCGCATCCCACAAAACCTCGCACGTGTTTTTACTCGACTAGCCTGCGGGATGCATCCTCTCGCACGTGTTTTTACTCGACTAGCCTGCGGGATGCATCCTCTCGCACGTGTTTTTGCTCGACTAGCCTGCGGGATGCATCCTCTCGCACGTGTTTTTGCTCGACTAGCCAGCGGGATGCATCCTCTCGCACGTGTTTTTGCTCGACTAGCCTGCGGTATGCATCCTCTCGCACGTGTTTTTGCTCGACTAGCCTGCGGGATGCATCCTCTCGCACGTGTTTTACTCGACTAGCCTGCAGGATGCATCCTCTCGCACGTGTTTTTACTCGACTAGCCTGCGGGATGCATCCTCCCGCACGTGTTTTTACTCGACTAGCCTGCGGGATGCATCCTCTCGCACGTGTTTTTGCTCGACTAGCCTGCGGGATGCATCCTCCCGCACGTGTTTTTACTCGACTAGCCTGCGGGATGCATCCTCTCGCACGTGTTTTTACTGGACTAGCCTGCGGGATGCATCCTCTCGCACGTGTTTTTACTCGACCAGCCTGCGGGATGCACCCTCTCGCACGTGTTTTTACTCGACTAGCCTGCGGGATGCATGCTCTCGCACGTGTTTTTACTCGACTAGCCTTCGGGATGTATCCTCTCGCACGTGTTTTTACTCCACTAGCCTGCGGGATGCATCCTCTCGCACGTGTTTTTACTCGACTAGCCTGCGGGATGCATCCTCTCGCACGTGTTTTTACTCGACTAGCCTGCGGGATGCATCCTCTCGCACGTGTTTTTACTCGACTAGCCTGCGGGATGCATCCTCTCGCACGTGTTTTTACTCGACTAGCCTGCGGGATGCATCCTCTCGCACGTGTTTTTACTCGATTAGCCTGCGGGATGCATCCTCTCGCACGTGTTTTTACTCGACTAGCCATGCGCATCCCAAAAAACCTTCGCATGCGCATCCCAAAAAAACCTGCGCATGCGCATCCCACAAAACCTCGCACGTGTTTTTACTCGACTAGCCTGCGGGATGCATCCTCCCGCACGTGTTTTTACTCGACTAGCCTGCGGGATGCATCCTCTCGCACGTGTTTTTATTCGACTAGCCTGCGGGATGCATCCTCACGCACGTGTTTTACTCGACTAGCCTGCAGGATGCATCCTCTCGCACGTGTTTTTACTCGACTAGCCTGCGGGATGCATCCTCCCGCACGTGTTTTTACTGGACTAGCCTGCGGGATGCATCCTCTCGCACGTGTTTTTGCTCGACTAGCCTGCTTGACGCATCCTCTCGCACGTGTTTTTGCTCGACTAGCCTGCGGGATGCACCCTCTCGCACGTGTTTTTACTCGACTAGCCTGCGGGATGCATCCTCTCGCACGTGTTTTTACGCGACTAGCCTGCGGGATGCATCCTCTCGCACGTGTTTTTATTCGACTAGCCTGCGGGATGCATCCTCTCGCACGTGTTTTTACTCGACTAGCCTGCGGGATGCATCCTCTCGCACGTGTTTTTACTCGAATAGCCTGCGGGAAGCATCCTCTCGCACGCGTTTTTACTCGACTAGCCTGCGGGAAGCATCCTCTCGCACGTGTTTTTACTCGACTAGCCTGCGGGATGCATCCTCTCGCACGTGTTTTTGCTCGACTAGCCTGCGGGATGCATCCTCTCGCACGTGTTTTTACTCGACTAGCCTGCGGGATGCATCCTCTCGCACGTGTTTTTACTCAACTAGCCATGCGCATCCCAAAAAACCTGCGCATGCTTATCCCACAAAACCTCGCACGTGTTTTTACTCGACTAGCCTGCGGGATGCATCCTCTCGCACGTGTTTTTACTCGACTAGCCTGCGGGATGCATCCTCTCGCACGTGTTTTTGCTCGACTAGCCTGCGGGATGCATCCTCTCGCACGTGTTTTTGCTCGACTAGCCAGCGGGATGCATCCTCTCGCACGTGTTTTTGCTCGACTAGCCTGCGGTATGCATCCTCTCGCACGTGTTTTTGCTCGACTAGCCTGCGGGATGCATCCTCCCGCACGTGTTTTTACTCGACTAGCCTGCGGGATGCATCCTCTCGCACGTGTTTTTACTGGACTAGCCTGCGGGATGCATCCTCTCGCACGTGTTTTTACTCGACCAGCCTGCGGGATGCACCCTCTCGCACGTGTTTTTACTCGACTAGCCTGCGGGATGCATGCTCTCGCACGTGTTTTTACTCGACTAGCCTTCGGGATGTATCCTCTCGCACGTGTTTTTACTCCACTAGCCTGCGGGATGCATCCTCTCGCACGTGTTTTTACTCGACTAGCCTGCGGGATGCATCCTCTCGCACGTGTTTTTACTCGACTAGCCTGCGGGATGCATCCTCTCGCACGTGTTTTTACTCGACTAGCCTGCGGGATGCATCCTCTCGCACGTGTTTTTACTCGACTAGCCTGCGGGATGCATCCTCTCGCACGTGTTTTTACTCGATTAGCCTGCGGGATGCATCCTCTCGCACGTGTTTTTACTCGACTAGCCATGCGCATCCCAAAAAACCTACGCATGCGCATCCCAAAAAAACCTGCGCATGCGCATCCCACAAAACCTCGCACGTGTTTTTACTCGACTAGCCTGCGGGATGCATCCTCCCGCACGTGTTTTTACTCGACTAGCCTGCGGGATGCATCCTCTCGCACGTGTTTTTGCTCGAATAGCCTGCGGGATGCATCCTCTCGCACGTGTTTTTGCTCGACTAGCCTGCGGGATGCATCCTCTCGCACGTGTTTTTGCTCGACTAGCCTGCGGGATGCATCCTCCCGCACGTGTTTTTACTCGACTAGCCTGCGGGATGCATCCTCTCGCACGTGTTTTTACTCGACTAGCCTGCGGGATGTATCCTCTGGCACGTGTTTTTACTCGACTAGCCTGCGGGATGCATCCTCTCGCACGTGTTTTTGCTCGACTAGCCTGCGGGATGCATCCTCTCGCACGTGTTTTTGCTCGACTAGCCATGCGCATCCCAAAAAACCTGCGCATGCGCATCCCAAAAAACCTGCGCATGCGCATCCCACAAAACCTGCGCATGCGCATCCCACAAAACCTGCGCATGCGCATCCCACAAAACCTCGCACGTGTTTTTACTCGACTGGCCTGCGGGATGCATCCTCTCGCACGTGTTTTTACTCGACTAGCCTGCGGGATGAATCCTCTCGCACGTGTTTTTACTCGACTAGCCTGCGGGATGCATCCTCTCGCACGTGTTTTTACTCGACTAGCCTGCGGGAAGCATCATCTCGCACGTGTTTTTACTCGACTAGCCTGCGGGATGCATCCTCTCGCACGTGTTTTTGCTCGACTAGCCCGCGGGATGCATCCTCTCGCACGTGTTTTTGCTCGACTAGCCTGCGGGATGCATCCTCTCGCACGTGTTTTTGCTCGACTAGCCTGCGGGATGCATCCTCTCGCACGTGTTTTTGCTCGACTAGCCTGCGGGATGCATCCTCTCGCACGTATTTTACTCGACTAGCCTGCAGGATGCATCCTCTCGCACGTGTTTTTACTCGACTAGCCTGCGGGATGCATCCTCCCGCACGTGTTTTTACTCGACTAGCCTGCGGTATGCATCCTCTCGCACGAGTTTTTACTCGACTAGCCTGCGGGATGTATCCTCTCGCACGTGTTTTTACTCGACTAGCCTGCGGGATGCATCATCTCGCACGTGTTTTTGCTCGACTAGCCTGCGGGATGCATCCTCCCGCACGTGTTTTTACTCGACTAGCCTGCGGGATGCATCCTCTCGCACGTGTTTTTACTGGACTAGCCTGCGGGATGCATCCTCTCGCACGTGTTTTTACTCGACCAGCCTGCGGGATGCACCCTCTCGCACGTGTTTTTACTCGACTAGCCTGCGGGATGCATGCTCTCGCACGTGTTTTTACTCGACTAGCCTGCGGGATGCATCCTCTCGCACGTGTTTTTACTCGACTAGCCTGCGGGATGCATCCTCTCGCACGTGTTTTTACTCGACTAGCCTGCGGGATGCATCCTCCCGCACGTGTTTTTACTCGACTAGCCTGCGGGATGCATCCTCTCGCACGTGTTTTTACTCGACTAGCCATGCGCATCCCAAAAAACCAGCGCATGCGCATCCCAAAAAACCTGCGCATGCGCATCCCACAAAACCTCGCACGTGTTTTTACTCGACTAGCCTACGGGATGCATCCTCCCGCACGTGTTTTTACTCGACTAGCCTGCGGGATGCATCCTCTCGCACGTGTTTTTGCTCGACTAGCCTGCGGGATGCATCCTCTCGCACGTGTTTTTACTCGACTAGCCTGCGGGATGCATCCTCTCGCACGTGTTTTTACTCGACTAGCCATGCGCATCCCAAAAAACCAGCGCATGCGCATCCCAAAAAACCTGCGCATGCGCATCCCACAAAACCTCGCACGTGTTTTTACTCGACTAGCCTACGGGATGCATCCTCCCGCACGTGTTTTTACTCGACTAGCCTGCGGGATGCATCCTCTCGCACGTGTTTTTGCTCGACTAGCCTGCGGGATGCATCCTCTCGCACGTGTTTTTACTCGACTAGCCTGCGGGATGCATCCTTCCGCACGTGTTTTTACTCGACTAGCCTGCGGGATGCATCCTCTCGCACGTGTTTTTACTCGACTAGCCTGCGGGATGCATCCTCTCGCACGTGTTTTTACTCGACTAGCCTGCGGGATGCATCCTCTCGCACGTGTTTTTACTCGACTAGCCATGCGCATCCCAAAAAACCAGCGCATGCGCATCCCAAAAAACCTGCGCATGCGCATCCCAAAAAACCTGCGCATGCGCATCCCACAAAACCTCGCACGTGTTTTTACTCGACTAGCCTACGGGATGCATCCTCCCGCACGTGTTTTTACTCGACTAGCCTGCGGGATGCATCCTCTCGCACGTGTTTTTGCTCGACTAGCCTGCGGGATGCATGCTCTCGCACGTGTTTTTACTCGACTAGCCTGCGGGATGCATCCTCTCGCACGTGTTTTTACTCGACTAGCCTGCGGGATGCATCCTCTCGCACGTGTTTTTACTCGACTAGCCTGCGGGATGCATCCTCTCGCACGTGTTTTTACTCGACTAGCCTGCGGGATGCATCCTCTCGCACGTGTTTTTACTCGACTAGCCATGCGCATCCCAAAAAACCAGCGCATGCGCATCCCAAAAAACCTGCGCATGCGCATCCCACAAAACCTCGCACGTGTTTTTACTCGACTAGCCTACGGGATGCATCCTCCCGCACGTGTTTTTACTCGACTAGCCTGCGGGATGCATCCTCTCGCACGTGTTTTTGCTCGACTAGCCTGCGGGATGCATCCTCTCGCACGTGTTTTTACTCGACTAGCCTGCGGGATGCATCCTTCCGCACGTGTTTTTACTCGACTAGCCTGCGGGATGCATCCTCTCGCACGTGTTTTTACTCGACTAGCCTGCGGGATGTATCCTCTCGCACGTGTTTTTACTCGACTAGCCTGCGGGATGCATCCTCTCGCACGTGTTTTTGCTCGACTAGCCTGCGGGATGCATCCTCTCGCACGTGTTTTTGCTCGACTAGCCATGCGCATCACAAAAAACCTGCGCATGCGCATCCCACAAAACCTGCGCATGCGCATCCCAAAAAACCTCGCACGTGTTTTTACTCGACTAGCCTGCGGGATGCATCCTCTCGCACGTGTTTTTACTGGACTAGCCTGCGGGATGCATCCTCTCGCACGTGTTTTTACTCGACTAGCCTGCGGGATGCATCCTCTCGCACGTGTTTTTACTCGACTAGCCTGCGGGATGCATCCTCTCGCACGTGTTTTTACTCGACTAGCCTGCGGGATGCATCCTCTCGCACGTGTTTTTACTCGACTAGCCTGCGGAAAGCATCCTCTCGCACGTGTTTTTACTCGACTAGCCTGCGGGAAGCATCCTCTCGCACGTGTTTTTACACGACTAGCCTGCGGGATGCATCCTCTCGCACGTGTTTTTGCTCGACTAGCCTGCGGGACGCATCCTCTCGCACGTGTTCTTCACTCGACTAGCCTGCGGGATGCATCCTCTCGAACGTGTTTTTGCTCGACTAGCCTGCGGGACGCATCCTCTCGCACGTGTTCTTCACTCGACTAGCCTGCGGGATGCATCCTCTCGAACGTGTTTTTACTCGACTAGCCTGCGGGAAGCATCCACTCGCACGTGTTTTTACTCGACTAGCCTGCGGGATGCATCCTCTCGCACGTGTTTTTGCTCGACTAGCCATGCGCATCCCAAAAAACCTGCGCATGCGCATCCCACAAAACCTGCGCATGCGCATCCCAAAAAACCTCGCACGTGTTTTTACTCGACTAGCCTGCGGGATGCATCCTCTCGCACGTGTTTTTACTGGACTAGCCTGCGGGATGCATCCTCTCGCACGTGTTTTTACTCGACTAGCCTGCGGGATGCATCCTCTCGCACGTGTTTTTACTCGACTAGCCTGCGGGATGCATCCTCTCGCACGTGTTTTTACTCGACTAGCCTGCGGGATGCATCCTCTCGCACGTGTTTTTACTCGACTAGCCTGCGGGAAGCATCCTCTCGCACATGTTTTTACTCGACTAGCCTGCGGGAAGCATCCTCTTGCACGTGTTTTTACTTGACTAGCCTGCGGGATGCATCCTCTCGCACGTGTTTTTACTCGACTTGCCTGCGGGAAGCATCCTCTCGCACGTGTTTTTACTCGACTAGCCTGCGGGAAGCATCCTCTCGCACGTGTTTTAACTCGACTAGCCTGCGGGATGCATCCTCTCGCACGTGTTTTTACTCGACTAGCCTGCGGGGTGCATCCTCTCGCACGTGTTTTTACTCGACTAGCCTGCGGGATGCATCCTCTCGCACGTGTTTTTACTCGACTAGCCTGCGGGATGCATCCTCTCGCACGTGTTTTTACTCGACTAGCCTGCGGGATGCATTCTCTCGCACGTGTTTTTACTCGACTAGCCATGCGCATCCCAAAAAACCTGCGCATGCGCATCCCAAAAAACCTGCGCCTGCGCATCCCAAAAAACCTGCGCATGCGCATCCCACAAAACCTCGCACGTGTTTTTACTCGACTAGCCTGCGGGATGCATCCTCCCGCACGTGTTTTTACTCGACTAGCCTGCGGGATGCATCCTCTCGCACGTGTTTTTGCTCGACTAGCCTGCGGGATGCATCCTCTCGCACGGGTTTTTACTCGACTAGCCTGCGGGATGCATCCTCCCGCACGTGTTTTTACTCGACTAGCCTGCGGGATGCATCCTCTCGCACGTGTTTTTACTCGACTAGCCTGCGGGATGTATCCTCTCGCACGTGTTTTTACTCGACTAGCCTGCGGGATGCATCCTCTCGCACGTGTTTTTGCTCGACTAGCCTGCGGGATGCATCCTCCCGCACGTGTTTTTGGTCGACTAGCCATGCGCATCCCACAAAACCTGCGCATGCGCATCCCACAAAACCTGCGCATGCGCATCCCACAAAACCTGCGCATGCGCATCCCAAAAAACCTCGCACGTGTTTTTACTCGACTAGCCTGCGGGATGCATCCTCTCGCACGTGTTTTTACTGGACTAGCCTGCGGGATGCATCCTCTCGCACGTGTTTTTACTCGACTAGCCTGCGGGATGCATCCTCTCGCACGTGTTTTTACTCGACTAGCCTGCGGGATGCATCCTCTCGCACGTGTTTTTACTCGACTAGCCTGCGGGATGCATCCTCTCGCACGTGTTTTTACTCGACTAGCCTGCGGAAAGCATCCTCTCGCACGTGTTTTTACTCGACTAGCCTGCGGGAAGCATCCTCTTGCACGTGTTTTTACTTGACTAGCCTGCGGGATGCATCCTCTCGCACGTGTTTTTACTCGACTAGCCTGCGGGATGCATCCTCTCGCACGTGTTTTTGCTCGACTAGCCATGCGCATCCCAAAAAACCTGCGCATGCGCATCCCAAAAAACCTGCGCATGCGCATCCCAAAAAACCTCGCACGTGTTTTTACTCGACTTGCCTGCGGGATGCATCCTCTCGCACGTGTTTTTACTGGACTAGCCTGCGGGATGCATCCTCTCGCACGTGTTTTTACTCGACTAGCCTGCGGGATGCATCCTCTCGCACGTGTTTTTACTCGACTAGCCTGCGGGATGCATCCTCTCGCTCGTGTTTTTACTCGACTAGCCTGCGGGATGCATCCTCTCGCACGTGTTTTTACTCGACTAGCCTGCGGGAAGCATCCTCTCGCACATGTTTTTACTCGACTAGCCTGCGGGAAGCATCCTCTTGCACGTGTTTTTACTCGACTAGCCTGCGGGATGCATCCTCTCGCACGTGTTTTTACTCGACTAGCCTGCGGAAAGCATCCTCTCGCACGTGTTTTTACTCGACTAGCCTGCGGGAAGCATCCTCTTGCACGTGTTTTTACTTGACTAGCCTGCGGGATGCATCCTCTCGCACGTGTTTTTACTCGACTTGCCTGCGGGAAGCATCCTCTCGCACGTGTTTTTACACGACTAGCCTGCGGGATGCATCCTCTCGCACGTGTTTTTGCTCGACTAGCCTGCGGGATGCATCCTCTCGCACGTGTTTTTGCTCGACTAGCCTGCGGGATGCATCCTTTCGAACGTGTTTTTACTCGACTAGCCTGCGGGAAGCATCCTCTCGCACGTGTTTTTGCTCGACTAGCCTGCGGGATGCATCCTTTCGAACGTGTTTTTACTCGACTAGCCTGCGGGATGCATCCTCTCGCACGTGTTTTTGCTCGACTAGCCTGCGGGATGCATCCTTTCGAACGTGTTTTTACTCGACTAGCCTGCGGGAAGCATCCACTCGCACGTGTTTTTACTCGACTAGCCTGCGGGATGCATCCTCTCGCACGTGTTTTTGCTCGACTAGCCATGCGCATCTCAAAAAACCTGCGCATGTGCATCCCAAAAAACCTGCGCATGCGCATCCCAAAAAACCTGCGCATGCGCATCCCACAAAACCTGCGCATGCGCATCCCAAAAAACCTCGCACGTGTTTTTACTCGAGTAGCCTGCGGGATGCATCCTCTCGCACGTGTTTTTACTCGACTAGCCTGCGGGATGCATCCTCTCGCACGTGTTTTTACTCGACTAGCCTGCGGGATGCATCCTCTCGCACGTGTTTTTACTCGACTAGCCATGCGCATCCCAAAAAACCTGCGCATGCGCATCCCACAAAACCTCGCACGTGTTTTTACTCGACTAGCCTACGGGATGCATCCTCCCGCACGTGTTTTTACTCGACTAGCCTGCGGGATGCATCCTCTCGCACGTGTTTTTGCTCGACTAGCCTGCGGGATGCATCCTCTCGCACGTGTTTTTACTCGACTAGCCTGCGGGATGCATCCTCCCGCACGTGTTTTTACTCGACTAGCCTGCGGGATGCATCCTCTCGCACGTGTTTTTACTCGACTAGCCTGCGGGATGTATCCTCTCGCACGTGTTTTTACTCGACTAGCCTGCGGGATGCATCCTCTCGCACGTGTTTTTGCTCGACTAGCCTGCGGGATGCATCCTCTCGCACGTGTTTTTGCTCGACTAGCCATGCGCATCCCAAAAAACCTGCGCATGCGCATCCCAAAAAACCTGCGCATGCGCATCCCACAAAACCTGCGCATGCGCATCCCAAAAAACCTCGCACGTGTTTTTACTCGACTAGCCTGCGGGATGCATCCTCTCGCACGTGTTTTTACTGGACTAGCCTGCGGGATGCATCCTCTCGCACGTGTTTTTACTCGACTAGCCTGCGGGATGCATCCTCTCGCACGTGTTTTTACTCGACTAGCCTGCGGGATGCATCCTCTCGCACGTGTTTTTACTCGACTAGCCTGCGGGATGCATCCTCTCGCACGTGTTTTTACTCGACTAGCCTGCGGAAAGCATCCTCTCGCATGTGTTTTTACTCGACTAGCCTGCGGGAAGCATCCTCTTGCACGTGTTTTTACTTGACTAGCCTGCGGGATGCATCCTCTCGCACGTGTTTTTACTCGACTTGCCTGCGGGAAGCATCCTCTCGCACGTGTTTTTACACGACTAGCCTGCGGGATGCATCCTCTCGCACGTGTTTTTACTGGACTAGCCTGCGGGATGCATCCTCTCGCACGTGTTTTTACTCGACTAGCCTGCGGGATGCATCCTCTCGCACGTGTTTTTACTCGACTAGCCTGCGGGATGCATCCTCTCGCACGTGTTTTTACTCGACTAGCCTGCGGGATGCATCCTCTCGCACGTGTTTTTGCTCGACTAGCCTGCGGGACGCATCCTCTCGCACGTGTTCTTCACTCGACTAGCCTGCGGGATGCATCCTCACCATCTTTTTTTTTACTCGACTAGCCTGCGGGAAGCATCCACTCGCACGTGTTTTTACTCGACTAGCCTGCGGGATGCATCCTCTCGCACGTGATTTTGCTCGACTAGCCATGCGCATCCCAAAAAACCTGCGCATGCGCATCCCACAAAACCTGCGCATGCGCATCCCAAAAAACCTCGCACGTGTTTTTACTCGACTAGCCTGCGGGATGCATCCTCTCGCACGTGTTTTTACTGGACTAGCCTGCGGGATGCATCCTCTCGCACGTGTTTTTACTCGACTAGCCTGCGGGATGCATCCTCTCGCTCGTGTTTTTACTCGACTAGCCTGCGGGATGCATCCTCTCGCACGTGTTTTTACTCGACTAGCCTGCGGGATGCATCCTCTCGCACGTGTTTTTACTCGACTAGCCTGCGGGAAGCATCCTCTCGCACATGTTTTTACTCGACTAGCCTGCGGGAAGCATCCTCTTGCACGTGTTTTTACTTGACTAGCCTGCGGGATGCATCCTCTCGCACGTGTTTTTACTCGACTTGCCTGCGGGAAGCATCCTCTCGCACGTGTTTTTACTCGACTAGCCTGCGGGAAGCATCCTCTCGCACGTGTTTTTACACGACTAGCCTGCGGGATGCATCCTCTCGCACGTGTTTTTGCTCGACTAGCCTGCTGGACGCATCCTCTCGCACGTGTTCTTCACTCGACTAGCCTGCGGGATGCATCTTCTCGAACGTGTTTTTGCTCGACTAGCCTGCGGGACGCATCCTCTCGCACGTGTTCTTCACTCGACTAGCCTGCGGGATGCATCCTCACCATGTTTTTTTTGACTCGACTAGCCTGCGGGAAGCATCCACTCGCACGTGTTTTTACTCGACTAGCCTGCGGGATGCATCCTCTCGCACGTGTTTTTGCTCGACTAGCCATGCGCATCCCAAAAAACCTGCGCATGCGCATCCCACAAAACCTGCGCATGCGCATCCCAAAAAACCTCGCACGTGTTTTTACTCGAATAGCCTGCGGGATGCATCCTCTCGCACGTGTTTTTACTGGACTAGCCTGCGGGATGCATCCTCTCGCACGTGTTTTTACTCGACTAGCCTGCGGGATGCATCCTCTCGCTCGTGTTTTTACTCGACTAGCCTGCGGGATGCATCCTCTCGCACGTGTTTTTACTCGACTAGCCTGCGGGATGCATCCTCTCGCACGTGTTTTTACTCGACTAGCCTGCGGGAAGCATCCTCTCGCACATGTTTTTACTCGACTAGCCTGCGGGAAGCATCCTCTTGCACGTGTTTTTACTTGACTAGCCTGCGGGATGCATCCTCTCGCATGTGTTTTTACTCGACTTGCCTGCGGGAAGCATCCTCTCGCACGTGTTTTTACTCGACTAGCCTGCGGGAAGCATCCTCTCGCACGTGTTTTTACTCGACTAGCCTGCGGGATGCATCCTCTCGCACGTGTTTTTACTCGACTAGCCTGCGGGATGCATCCTCTCGCACGTGTTTTTACTCGACTAGCCTGCGGGATGCATCCTCTCGCACGTGTTTTTACTCGACTAGCCTGCGGGATGCATCCTCTCGCACGTGTTTTTACTCGACTAGCCTGCGGGATGCATTCTCTCGCACGTGTTTTTACTCGACTAGCCATGCGCATCCCAAAAAACCTGCGCATGCGCATCCCAAAAAACCTGCGCATGCGCATCCCACAAAACCTGCGCATGCGCATCCCAAAAAACCTCGCACGTGTTTTTACTCGACTAGCCTGCGGGATGCATCCTCTCGCACGTGTTTTTACTGGACTAGCCTGCGGGATGCATCCTCTCGCACGTGTTTTTACTCGACTAGCCTGCGGGATGCATCCTCTCGCACGTGTTTTTACTCGACTAGCCTGCGGGATGCATCCTCTCGCTCGTGTTTTTACTCGACTAGCCTGCGGGATGCATCCTCTCGCACGTGTTTTTACTCGACTAGCCTGCGGGAAGCATCCTCTCGCACATGTTTTTACTCGACTAGCCTGCGGGAAGCATCCTCTTGCACGTGTTTTTACTCGACTAGCCTGCGGGATGCATCCTCTCGCACGTGTTTTTACTCGACTAGCCTGCGGGATGCCTCCTCTCGCACGTGTTTTTACTCGACTAGCCATGCGCATCCCAAAAAACCTGCGCATGCGCATCCCAAAAAACCTGCGCATGCGCATCCCAAAAAACCTGCGCATGCGCATCCCACAAAACCTCGCACGTGTTTTTACTCGACTAGCCTGCGGGATGCATCCTCTCGGTCGTGTTTTTACTCGACTAGCCTGCGGGATGCATCCTCTCGCACGTGTTTTTACTCGACTAGCCTGCGGGAAGCATCCTCTCGCACATGTTTTTACTCGACTAGCCTGCGGGATGCATCCTCTCGCACGTGTTTTTACTGGACTAGCCTGCGGGATGCATCCTCTCGCACGTGTTTTTACTCGACTAGCCTGCGGGATGCATCCTCTCGCACGTGTTTTTACTCGACTAGCCATGCGCATCCCAAAAAACCTGCGCATGCGCATCCCAAAAAACCTGCGCATGCGCATCCCACAAAACCTCGCACGTGTTTTTACTCGACTAGCCTACGGGATGCATCCTCCCGCACGTGTTTTTACTCGACTAGCCTGCGGGATGCATCCTCTCGCACGTGTTTTTGCTCGACTTGCCTGCGGGATGCATCCTCTCGCACGTGTTTTTACTGGACTAGCCTGCGGGATGCATCCTCTCGCACGTGTTTTTACTCGACTAGCCTGCGGGATGCATCCTCTCGCACGTGTTTTTACTCGACTAGTCTGCGGGATGCATCCTCTCGCTCGTGTTTTTACTCGACTAGCCTGCGGGATGCATCCTCTCGCACGTGTTTTTACTCGACTAGCCTGCGGGAAGCATCCTCTCGCACATGTTTTTACTCGACTAGCCTGCGGGAAGCATCCTCTTGCACGTGTTTTTACTCGACTAGCCTGCGGGATGCATCCTCTCGCACGTGTTTTTACTCGACTAGCCTGCGGAAAGCATCCTCTCGCACGTGTTTTTACTCGACTAGCCTGCGGGAAGCATCCTCTTGCACGTGTTTTTACTTGACTAGCCTGCGGGATGCATCCTCTCGCACGTGTTTTTACTCGACTTGCCTGCGGGAAGCATCCTCTCGCACGTGTTTTTACACGACTAGCCTGCGGGATGCATCCTCTCGCACGTGTTTTTGCTCGACTAGCCTGCGGGATGCATCCTCTCGCACGTGTTTTTACTCGACTAGCCTGCGGGATGCATCCTCTCGCACGTGTTTTTGCTCGACTAGCCTGCGGGATGCATCCTCTCGAACGTGTTTTTACTCGACTAGCCTGCGGGAAGCATCCACTCGCACGTGTTTTTACTCGACTAGCCTGCGGGATGCATCCTCTCGCACGTGTTTTTGCTCGACTAGCCATGCGCATCCCAAAAAACCTGCGCATGCGCATCCCAAAAAACCTGCGCATGCGCATCCCACAAAACCTGCGCATGCGCATCCCAAAAAACCTCGCACGTGTTTTTACTCGACTTGCCTGCGGGATGCATCCTCTCGCACGTGTTTTTACTGGACTAGCCTGCGGGAAGCATCCTCTCGCACGTGTTTTTACACGACTAGCCTGCGGGATGCATCCTCTCGCACGTGTTTTTGCTCGACTAGCCTGCTGGACGCATCCTCTCGCACGTGTTCTTCACTCGACTAGCCTGCGGGATGCATCTTCTCGAACGTGTTTTTGCTCGACTAGCCTGCGGGACGCATCCTCTCGCACGTGTTCTTCACTCGACTAGCCTGCGGGATGCATCCTCACCATGTTTTTTTTTACTCGACTAGCCTGCGGGAAGCATCCACTCGCACGTGTTTTTACTCGACTAGCCTGCGGGATGCATCCTCTCGCACGTGTTTTTGCTCGACTAGCCATGCGCATCCCAAAAAACCTGCGCATGCGCATCCCACAAAACCTGCGCATGCGCATCCCAAAAAACCTCGCACGTGTTTTTACTCGAATAGCCTGCGGGATGCATCCTCTCGCACGTGTTTTTACTGGACTAGCCTGCGGGATGCATCCTCTCGCACGTGTTTTTACTGGACTAGCCTGCGGGATGCATCCTCTCGCACGTGTTTTTACTCGACTAGCCTGCGGGATGCATCCTCTCGCTCGTGTTTTTACTCGACTAGCCATGCGCATCCCAAAAAACCTGCGCATGCGCATCCCAAAAAACCTGCGCATGCGCATCCCACAAAACCTGCGCATGCGCATCCCACAAAACCTGCGCATGCGCATCCCAAAAAACCTGCGCATGCGCATCCCAAAAAACCTCGCACGTGTTTTTACTCGACTAGCCTGCGGGATGCATCCTCTCGCACGTGTTTTTACTCGACTAGCCTGCGGGATGCATCCTCTCGCACGTGTTTTTACTCGACTAGCCTGCGGGATGCATCCTCTCGCACGTGTTTTTACTCGACTAGCCTGCGGGATGCATCCTCTCGCACGTGTTTTTACTCGACTAGCCTGCGGGATGCATTCTCTCGCACGTGTTTTTACTCGACTAGCCATGCGCATCCCAAAAAACCTGCGCATGCGCATCCCAAAAAACCTGCGCATGCGCATCCCACAAAACCTGCGCATGCGCATCCCACAAAACCTGCGCATGCGCATCCCAAAAAACCTCGCACGTGTTTTTACTCGACTAGCCTGCGGGATGCATCCTCTCGCACGTGTTTTTACTGGACTAGCCTGCGGGATGCATCCTCTCGCACGTGTTTTTACTCGACTAGCCTGCGGGATGCATCCTCTCGCACGTGTTTTTACTCGACTAGCCTGCGGGATGCATCCTCTCGCTCGTGTTTTTACTCGACTAGCCTGCGGGATGCATCCTCTCGCACGTGTTTTTACTCGACTAGCCTGCGGGAAGCATCCTCTCGCACATGTTTTTACTCGACTAGCCTGCGGGAAGCATCCTCTTGCACGTGTTTTTACTCGACTAGCCTGCGGGATGCATCCTCTCGCACGTGTTTTTACTCGACTAGCCTGCGGGATGCCTCCTCTCGCACGTGTTTTTACTCGACTAGCCATGCGCATCCCAAAAAACCTGCGCATGCGCATCCCAAAAAACCTGCGCATGCGCATCCCAAAAAACCTGCGCATGCGCATCCCACAAAACCTCGCACGTGTTTTTACTCGACTAGCCTGCGGGATGCATCCTCTCGCTCGTGTTTTTACTCGACTAGCCTGCGGGATGCATCCTCTCGCACGTGTTTTTACTCGACTAGCCTGCGGGAAGCATCCTCTCGCACATGTTTTTACTCGACTAGCCTGCGGGATGCATCCTCTCGCACGTGTTTTTACTGGACTAGCCTGCGGGATGCATCCTCTCGCACGTGTTTTTACTCGACTAGCCTGCGGGATGCATCCTCTCGCACGTGTTTTTACTCGACTAGCCATGCGCATCCCAAAAAACCTGCGCATGCGCATCCCAAAAAACCTGCGCATGCGCATCCCACAAAACCTCGCACGTGTTTTTACTCGACTAGCCTACGGGATGCATCCTCCCGCACGTGTTTTTACTCGACTAGCCTGCGGGATGCATCCTCTCGCACGTGTTTTTGCTCGACTTGCCTGCGGGATGCATCCTCTCGCACGTGTTTTTACTGGACTAGCCTGCGGGATGCATCCTCTCGCACGTGTTTTTACTCGACTAGCCTGCGGGATGCATCCTCTCGCACGTGTTTTTACTCGACTAGTCTGCGGGATGCATCCTCTCGCTCGTGTTTTTACTCGACTAGCCTGCGGGATGCATCCTCTCGCACGTGTTTTTACTCGACTAGCCTGCGGGAAGCATCCTCTCGCACATGTTTTTACTCGACTAGCCTGCGGGAAGCATCCTCTTGCACGTGTTTTTACTCGACTAGCCTGCGGGATGCATCCTCTCGCACGTGTTTTTACTCGACTAGCCTGCGGAAAGCATCCTCTCGCACGTGTTTTTACTCGACTAGCCTGCGGGAAGCATCCTCTTGCACGTGTTTTTACTTGACTAGCCTGCGGGATGCATCCTCTCGCACGTGTTTTTACTCGACTTGCCTGCGGGAAGCATCCTCTCGCACGTGTTTTTACACGACTAGCCTGCGGGATGCATCCTCTCGCACGTGTTTTTGCTCGACTAGCCTGCGGGATGCATCCTCTCGCACGTGTTTTTACTCGACTAGCCTGCGGGATGCATCCTCTCGCACGTGTTTTTGCTCGACTAGCCTGCGGGATGCATCCTCTCGAACGTGTTTTTACTCGACTAGCCTGCGGGAAGCATCCACTCGCACGTGTTTTTACTCGACTAGCCTGCGGGATGCATCCTCTCGCACGTGTTTTTGCTCGACTAGCCATGCGCATCCCAAAAAACCTGCGCATGCGCATCCCAAAAAACCTGCGCATGCGCATCCCACAAAACCTGCGCATGCGCATCCCAAAAAACCTCGCACGTGTTTTTACTCGACTTGCCTGCGGGATGCATCCTCTCGCACGTGTTTTTACTGGACTAGCCTGCGGGATGCATCCTCTCGCACGTGTTTTTACTCGACTAGCCTGCGGGTTGCATCCTCTCGCACGTGTTTTTACTCGACTAGCCATGCGCATCCCAAAAAACCTGCGCATGCGCATCCCAAAAAACCTGCGCATGCGCATCCCACAAAACCTCGCACGTGTTTTTACTCGACTAGCCTACGGGATGCATCCTCCCGCACGTGTTTTTACTCGACTAGCCTGCGGGATGCATCCTCTCGCACGTGTTTTTGCTCGACTAGCCTGCGGGATGCATCCTCTCGCACGTGTTTTTACTCGACTAGCCTGCGGGATGCATCCTCCCGCACGTGTTTTTACTCGACTAGCCTGCGGGATGCATCCTCTCGCACGTGTTTTTACTCGACTAGCCTGCGGGATGTATCCTCTCGCACGTGTTTTTACTCGACTAGCCTGCGGGATGCATCCTCTCGCACGTGTTTTTGCTCGACTAGCCTGCGGGATGCATCCTCTCGCACGTGTTTTTGCTCGACTAGCCATGCGCATCCCAAAAAACCTGCGCATGCGCATCCCAAAAAACCTGCGCATGCGCATCCCACAAAACCTGCGCATGCGCATCCCACAAAACCTGCGCATGCGCATCCCAAAAAACCTCGCACGTGTTTTTACTCGACTAGCCTGCGGGATGCATCCTCTCGCACGTGTTTTTACTGGACTAGCCTGCGGGATGCATCCTCTCGCACGTGTTTTTACTCGACTAGCCTGCGGGATGCATCCTCTCGCACGTGTTTTTACTCGACTAGCCTGCGGGATGCATCCTCTCGCACGTGTTTTTACTCGACTAGCCTGCGGGATGCATCCTCTCGCACGTGTTTTTACTCGACTAGCCTGCGGAAAGCATCCTCTCGCATGTGTTTTTACTCGACTAGCCTGCGGGAAGCATCCTCTTGCACGTGTTTTTACTTGACTAGCCTGCGGGATGCATCCTCTCGCACGTGTTTTTACTCGACTTGCCTGCGGGAAGCATCCTCTCGCACGTGTTTTTACACGACTAGCCTGCGGGATGCATCCTCCCGCACGTGTTTTTACTCGACTAGCCTGCGGGAAGCATCCTCTCGCACGTGTTTTTACTCGACTAGCCTGCGGGATGCATCCTCTCGCACGTGTTTTTACTCGACTAGCCTGCGGGATGCATCCTCTCGCACGTGTTTTTACTCGACTAGCCGGCGGGATGCATCCTCTCGCACGTGTTTTTACTGGACTAGCCTGCGGGATGCAACCTCTCGCACGTGTTTTTGCTCGACTAGCCATGCGCATCCCAAAAAACCTGCGCATGCGCATCCCAAAAAACCTGCGCATGCGCATCCCAAAAAACCTGCGCATGCGCATCCCAAAAAACCTGCGCATGCGCATCCCACAAAACCTGCGCATGCGCATCCCACAAAACCTCGCACGTGTTTTTACTCGACTAGCCTGCGGGATGCATCCTCTCGCACGTGTTTTTACTGGACTAGCCTGCGGGATGCATCCTCTCGCACGTGTTTTTACTCGACTAGCCTGCGGGATGCATCCTCTCGCACGTGTTTTTACTCGACTAGCCTGCGGGATGCACCCTCTCGCACGTGTTTTTACTCGACTAGCCTGCGGGAAGCATCCTCTCGCACGTGTTTTTACTCGACTAGCCTGCGGGATGCATCCTCTCGCACGTGTTTTTACTCGACTAGCCTGCGGGATGCATCCTCTCGCACGTGTTTTTGCTCGACTAGCCTGCGGGATGCATCCTCTCGCACGTGTTTTTGCACGACTAGCCATGCGCATCCCAAAAAACCTGCGCATGCGCATCCCAAAAAACCTGCGCATGCGCATCCCACAAAACCTGCGCATGCGCATCCCACAAAACCTCGCACGTGTTTTTACTCGACTAGCCTGCGGGATGCATCCTCTCGCACTTGTTTTTACTGGACTAGCCTGCGGGATGCATCCTCTCGCACGTGTTTTTACTCGACTAGCCTGCGGGATGCATCCTCTCGCACGTGTTTTTACTCGACTAGCCTGCGGGATGCATCCTCTCGCACGTGTTTTTACTCGACTAGCCTGCGGGAAGCATCCTCTCGCACGTGTTTTTACTCGACTAGCGTGCGGGATGCATCCTCTCGCACGTGTTTTTACTCGACTAGCCTGCGGGATGCATCCTCTCGCACGTGTTTTTGCTCGACTAGCCTGCGGGATGCATCCTCTCGCACGTGTTTTTACTGGACTAGCCTGCGGGATGCATCCTCTCGCACGTGTTTTTACTCGACTAGCCTGCGGGATGCATCCTCTCGCACGTGTTTTTACTCGACTAGCCTGCGGGATGCATCCTCTCGCACGTGTTTTTACTCGACTAGCCTGCGGGAAGCATCCTCTCGCACGTGTTTTTACTCGAATAGCCTGCGGGATGCATCCTCTCGCACGTGTTTTTACTCGACTAGCCTGCGGGATGCATCCTCTCGCACGTGTTTTTACTCGACTAGCCGGCGGGATGCATCCTCTCGCACGTGTTTTTACTGGACTAGCCTGCGGGATGCAACCTCTCGCACGTGTTTTTGCTCGACTAGCCATGCGCATCCCAAAAAACCTGCGCATGCGCATCCCAAAAAACCTGCGCATGCGCATCCCACAAAACCTGCGCATGCGCATCCCACAAAACCTCGCACGTGTTTTTACTCGACTAGCCTGCGGGATGCATCCTCTCGCACGTGTTTTTACTGGACTAGCCTGCGGGATGCATCCTCTCGCACGTGTTTTTGCTCGACTAGCCTGCGGGATGCATCCTCTCGCACGTGTTTTTGCACGACTAGCCATGCGCATCCCAAAAAACCTGCGCATGCGCATCCCAAAAAACCTGCGCATGCGCATCCCAAAAAAACCTGCGCATGCGCATCCCACAAAACCTGCGCATGCGCATCCCACAAAACCTCGCACGTGTTTTTACTCGACTAGCCTGCGGGATGCATCCTCTCGCACTTGTTTTTACTGGACTAGCCTGCGGGATGCATCCTCTCGAACGTGTTTTTACTCGACTAGCCTGCGGGATGCATCCTCTCGCACGTGTTTTTACTCGACTAGCCTGCGGGATGCATCCTCTCGCACGTGTTTTTACTCGACTAGCCTGCGGGAAGCATCCTCTCGCACGTGTTTTTACTCGACTAGCCTGCGGGATGCATCCTCTCGCACGTGTTTTTACTCGACTAGCCTGCGGGATGCATCCTCTCGCACGTGTTTTTGCTCGACTAGCCTGCGGGATGCATCCTCTCGCACGTGTTTTTGCTCGACTAGCCATGCGCATCCCAAAAAATCTGCGCATGCGCATCCCAAAAAACCTGCGCATGCGCTTCCCAAAAAACCTGCGCATGCGCATCCCACAAAACCTCGCACGTGTTTTTACTCGACTAGCCTGCGGGATGCATCCTCTCGCACGTGTTTTTACTGGACTAGCCTGCGGGATGCATCCTCTCGCACGTGTTTTTACTCGACTAGCCTGCGGGATGCATCCTCTGGCACGTGTTTTTGCTCGACTAGCCTGCGGGATGCATCCTCTCGCACGTGTTTTTGCTCGACTAGCCATGCGCATCCCAAAAAACCTGCGCATGCGCATCCCAAAAAACCTGCGCATGCGCATCCCACAAAACCGGCGCATGCGCATCCCACAAAACCTGCGCATACGCATCCCACAAAACCTCGCACGTGTTTTTACTGGACTAGCCTGCGGGATGCATCCTCTCGCACGTGTTTTTGCTCGACTAGCCATGCGCATCCCAAAAAACCTGCGCATGCGCATCCCACAAAACCGGCGCATGCGCATCCCACAAAACCTGCGCATACGCATCCCACAAAACCTCGCACGTGTTTTTACTCGACTAGCCGGCGGGATGCATCCTCTCGCACGTGTTTTTACTGGACTAGCCTGCGGGATGCATCCTCTCGCACGTGTTTTTGCTCGACTAGCCATGCGCATCCCAAAAAACCTGCGCATGCGCATCCCAAAAAACCTGCGCACGCGCATCCCACAAAACCTGCGCATGCGCATCCCACAAAACCTCGCACGTGTTTTTACTCGACTAGCCTGCGGGATGCATCCTCTCGCACGTGTTTTTACTGGACTAGCCTGCGGGATGCATCCTCTCGCACGTGTTTTTACTCGACTAGCCTGCGGGATGCATCCTCTCGCACTTGTTTTTACTGGACTAGCCTGCGGGATGCATCCTCTCGCACGTGTTTTTACTCGACTAGCCTGCGGGATGCATCCTCTCGCACGTGTTTTTACTCGACTAGCCTGCGGGATGCACCCTCTCGCACGTGTTTTTACTCGACTAGCCGGCGGGATGCATCCTCTCGCACGTGTTTTTACTGGACTAGCCTGCGGGATGCAACCTCTCGCACGTGTTTTTGCTCGACTAGCCATGCGCATCCCAAAAAACCTGCGCATGCGCATCCCACAAAACCTGCGCATGCGCATCCCACAAAACCTCGCACGTGTTTTTACTCGACTAGCCTGCGGGATGCATCCTCTCGCACGTGTTTTTACTGGACTAGCCTGCGGGATGCATCCTCTCGCACGTGTTTTTGCTCGACTAGCCTGCGGGATGCATCCTCTCGCACGTGTTTTTGCACGACTAGCCATGCGCATCCCAAAAAACCTGCGCATGCTCATCCCAAAAAACCTGCGCATGCGCATCCCACAAAACCTGCGCATGCGCATCCCACAAAACCTCGCACGTGTTTTTACTCGACTAGCCTGCGGGATGCATCCTCTCGCACTTGTTTTTACTGGACTAGCCTGCGGGATGCATCCTCTCGCACGTGTTTTTACTCGACTAGCCTGCGGGATGCACCCTCTCGCACGTGTTTTTACTCGACTAGCCGGCGGGATGCATCCTCTCGCACGTGTTTTTACTGGACTAGCCTGCGGGATGCAACCTCTCGCACGTGTTTTTGCTCGACTAGCCATGCGCATCCCAAAAAACCTGCGCATGCGCATCCCACAAAACCTGCGCATACGCATCCCACAAAACCTCGCACGTGTTTTTACTCGACTAACCTGCGGGAAGCATCCTCTCGCACGTGTTTTTACTCGACTAGCCTGCGGGATGCATCCTCTCGCACGTGTTTTTACTCGACTAGCCTGCGGGATGCATCCTCTCGCACGTGTTTTTGCTCGACTAGCCTGCGGGATGCATCCTCTCGCACGTGTTTTTGCTCGACTAGCCATGCGCATCCCAAAAAACCTGCGCATGCGCATCCCAAAAAACCTGCGCCTGCGCATCCCACAAAACCTGCGCATGCGCATCCCACAAAACCTGCGCATACGCATCCCACAAAACCTCGCACGTGTTTTTACTCGACTAACCTGCGGGAAGCATCCTCTCGCACGTGTTTTTACTCGACTAGCCTGCGGGATGCATCCTCTCGCACGTGTTTTTACTCGACTAGCCTGCGGGAAGCATCCTCTCGCACGTGTTTTTACTCGACTAGCCTGCGGGATGCATCCTCTCGCACGTGTTTTTACTCGACTAGCCTGCGGGATGCATCCTCTCGCACGTGTTTTTGCTCGACTAGCCTGCGGGATGCATCCTCTCGCACGTGTTTTTGCTCGACTAGCCAGGCGCATCCCAAAAAATCTGCGCATGCGCATCCCAAAAAACCTGCGCATGCGCATCCCAAAAAACCTGCGCATGCGCATCCCACAAAACCTCGCACGTGTTTTTACTCGACTAGCCTGCGGGATGCATCCTCTCGCACGTGTTTTTACTGGACTAGCCTGTGGGATGCATCCTCTCGCACGTGTTTTTACTCGACTAGCCTGCGGGATGCATCCTCTCGCACGTGTTTTTACTCGACTAGCCTGCGGGATGCATCCTCTCGCACGTGTTTTTACTCGACTAGCCTGCGGGAAGCATCCTCTCGCACGGGTTTTTGCTCGACTAGCCTGCGGGATGCATCCTCTCTCACGTGTTTTTGCTCGACTAGCCATGCGCATCCCAAAAAACCTGCGCATGCGCATCCCAAAAAACCTGCGCATGCGCATCCCACAAAACCGGCGCATGCGCATCCCACAAAACCTGCGCATACGCATCCCACAAAACCTCGCACGTGTTTTTACTCGACTAGCCGGCGGGATGCATCCTCTCGCACGTGTTTTTACTGGACTAGCCTGCGGGATGCATCCTCTCGCACGTGTTTTTGCTCGACTAGCCATGCGCATCCCAAAAAACCTGCGCATGCGCATCCCAAAAAACCTGCGCATGCGCATCCCAAAAACCTGCGCATGCGCATCCCACAAAACCTGCGCATGCGCATCCCACAAAACCTCGCACGTGTTTTTACTCGACTAGCCTGCGGGATGCATCCTCTCGCACGTGTTTTTACTGGACTAGCCTGCAGGATGCATCCTCTCGCACGTGTTTTTACTCGACTAGCCTGCGGGATGCATCCTCTCGCACGTGTTTTTACTCGACTAGCCTGCGGGATGCACCCTCTCGCACATGTTTTTACTCGACTAGCCTGCGGGAAGCATCCTCTCGCACGTGTTTTTACTCGACTAGCCTGCGGGATGCATCCTCTCGCACGTGTTTTTACTCGACTAGCCTGCGGGATGCATCCTCTCGCACGTGTTTTTGCTCGACTAGCCTGCGGGATGCATCCTCTCGCACGTGTTTTTGCTCGACTAGCCATGCGCATCCCAAAAAACCTGCGCATGCTCATCCCAAAAAACCTGCGCATGCGCATCCCACAAAACCTGCGCATGCGCATCCCACAAAACCTGCGCATACGCATCCCACAAAACCTCCCACGTGTTTTTACTCGACTAGCCGGCGGGATGCATCCTCTCGCACGTGTTTTTACTCGACTAGCCGGCGGGATGCATCCTCTCGCACGTGTTTTTACTCGACTAGCCTGCGGGATGCATCCTCTCGCACGTGTTTTTACTCGACTAGCCTGCGGGATGCATCCTCTCGCACGTGTTTTTACTCGACTAGCCTGCGGGAAGCATCCTCTCGCACGTGTTTTTACTCGACTAGCCTGCGGGATGCATCCTCTCGCACGTGTTTTTGCTCGACTAGCCATGCGCATCCCAAAAAACCTGCGCATGCGCATCCCAAAAAACCTGCGCATGCGCATCCCACAAAACCGGCGCATGCGCATCCCACAAAACCTCGCACGTGTTTTTACTCGACTAGCCTGCGGGGTGCATCCTCTCGCACGTGTTTTTGCTCGACTAGCCTGCGGGATGCATCCTCTCGCACGTGTTTTTGCTCGACTAGCCATGCGCATCCCAAAAAACCTGCGCATGCGCATCCCACAAAACCTGCGCATACGCATCCCACAAAACCTCGCACGTGTTTTTACTCGACTAGCCGGCGGGATGCATCCTCTCGCACGTGTTTTTACTCGACTAGCCTGCGGGATGCATCCTCTCGCACGTGTTTTTACTCGACTAGCCTGCGGGATGCACCCTCTCGCACGTGTTTTTACTCGACTAGCCTGCGGGAAGCATCCTCTCGCACGTGTTTTTACTCGACTAGCCTGCGGGAAGCATCCTCTCGCACGTGTTTTTGCTCGACTAGCCTGCGGGATGCATCCTCTCGCACGTGTTTTTGCTCGACTAGCCATGCGCATCCCAAAAAACCTGCGCATGCGCATCCCAAAAAACCTGCGCATGCGCATCCCACAAAACCGGCGCATGCGCATCCCACAAAACCTGCGCATACGCATCCCACAAAACCTCGCACGTGTTTTTACTCGACTAGCCGGCGGGATGCATCCTCTCGCACGTGTTTTTACTGGACTAGCCTGCGGGATGCATCCTCTCGCACGTGTTTTTGCTCGACTAGCCATGCGCATCCCAAAAAACCTGCGCATGCGCATCCCAAAAAACCTGCGCATGCGCATCCCACAAAACCTGCGCATGCGCATCCCACAAAACCTCGCACGTGTTTTTACTCGACTAGCCTGCGGGATGCATCCTCTCGCACTTGTTTTTACTGGACTAGCCTGCGGGATGCATCCTCTCGCACGTGTTTTTACTCGACTAGCCTGCGGGATGCATCCTCTCGCACGTGTTTTTACTCGACTAGCCTGCGGGATGCACCCTCTCGCACGTGTTTTTACTCGACTAGCCTGCGGGAAGCATCCTCTCGCACGTGTTTTTACTCGACTAGCCTGCGGGATGCATCCTCTCGCACGTGTTTTTACTCGACTAGCCTGCGGGATGCATCCTCTCGCACGTGTTTTTGCTCGACTAGCCTGCGGGATGCATCCTCTCGCACGTGTTTTTGCTCGACTAGCCATGCGCATCCCAAAAAACCTGCGCATGCGCATCCCAAAAAACCTGCGCCTGCGCATCCCACAAAACCTGCGCATGCGCATCCCACAAAACCTGCGCATACGCATCCCACAAAACCTCGCACGTGTTTTTACTCGACTAGCCTGCGGGATGCATCCTCTCGCACGTGTTTTTACTGGACTAGCCTGCGGGATGCATCCTCTCGCACGTGTTTTTACTCGACTAGCCTGCGGGAAGCATTCTCTCGCACGTGTTTTTACTCGACTAGCCTGCGGGATGCATCCTCTCGCACGTGTTTTTACTCGACTAGCCTGCGGGAAGCATCCTCTCGCACGTGTTTTTACTCGACTAGCCTGCGGGATGCATCCTCTCGCACGTGTTTTTACTCGACTAGCCTGCGGGATGCATCCTCTCGCACGTGTTTTTGCTCGACTAGCCTGCGGGATGCATCCTCTCGCACGTGTTTATGCTCGACTAGCCATGCGCATCCCAAAAAATCTGCGCATGCGCATCCCAAAAAACCTGCGCATGCGCATCCCACAAAACCTCGCACGTGTTTTTACTCGACTAGCCTGCGGGATGCATCTTCTCGCACTTGTTTTTACTGGACTAGCCTGCGGGATGCATCCTCTCGCACGTGTTTTTACTCGACTAGCCTGCGGGATGCATCCTCTCGCACGTGTTTTTACTCGACTAGCCTGCGGGATGCACCCTCTCGCACGTGTTTTTACTCGACTAGCCTGCGGGAAGCATCCTCTCGCACGTGTTTTTACTCGACTAGCCTGCGGGATGCATCCTCTCGCACGTGTTTTTACTCGACTAGCCTGCGGGATGCATCCTCTCGCACGTGTTTTTGCTCGACTAGCCTGCGGGATGCATCCTCTCGCACGTGTTTTTGCTCGACTAGCCATGCGCATCCCAAAAAACCTGCGCATGCGCATCCCAAAAAACCTGCGCCTGCGCATCCCACAAAACCTGCGCATGCGCATCCCACAAAACCTGCGCATACGCATCCCACAAAACCTCGCTCGTGTTTTTACTCGACTAGCCTGCGGGATGCATCCTCTCGCACGTGTTTTTACTGGACTAGCCTGCGGGATGCATCCTCTCGCACGTGTTTTTACTCGACTAGCCTGCGGGAAGCATTCTCTCGCACGTGTTTTTACTCGACTAGCCTGCGGGATGCATCCTCTCGCACGTGTTTTTACTCGACTAGCCTGCGGGAAGCATCCTCTCGCACGTGTTTTTACTCGACTAGCCTGCGGGATGCATCCTCTCGCACGTGTTTTTACTCGACTAGCCTGCGGGATGCATCCTCTCGCACGTGTTTTTGCTCGACTAGCCTGCGGGATGCATCCTCTCGCACGTGTTTATGCTCGACTAGCCATGCGCATCCCAAAAAATCTGCGCATGCGCATCCCAAAAAACCTGCGCATGCGCATCCCAAAAAACCTGCGCATGCGCATCCCACAAAACCTCGCACGTGTTTTTACTCGACTAGCCTGCGGGATGCATCCTCTCGCACGTGTTTTTACTGGGCTAGCCTGCGGGATGCATCCTCTCGCACGTGTTTTTACTCGACTAGCCTGCGGGATGCATCCTCTCGCACGTGTTTTTACTCGACTAGCCTGCGGGATGCATCCTCTCGCACGTGTTTTTACTCGACTAGCCTGCGGGAAGCATCCTCTCGCACGGGTTTTTGCTCGACTAGCCTGCGGGATGCATCCTCTCGCACGTGTTTTTGCTCGACTAGCCATGCGCATCCCAAAAAACCTGCGCATGCGCATCCCAAAAAACCTGCGCATGCGCATCCCACAAAACCGGCGCATGCGCATCCCCCAAAACCTGCGCATACGCATCCCACAAAACCTCGCACGTGTTTTTACTCGACTAGCCGGCGGGATGCATCCTCTCGCACGTGTTTTTACTGGACTAGCCTGCGGGATGCATCCTCTCGCACGTGTTTTTGCTCGACTAGCCATGCGCATCCCAAAAAACCTGCGCATGCGCATCCCAAAATACCTGCGCACGCGCATCCCACAAAACCTGCGCATGCGCATCCCACAAAACCTCGCACGTGTTTTTACTCGACTAGCCGGCGGGATGCATCCTCTCGCACGTGTTTTTACTGGACTAGCCTGCGGGATGCATCCTCTCGCACGTGTTTTTACTCGACTAGCCTGCGGGATGCATCCTCTCGCACTTGTTTTTACTGGACTAGCCTGCGGGATGCATCCTCTCGCACGTGTTTTTACTCGACTAGCCTGCGGGAAGCATTCTCTCGCACGTGTTTTTACTCGACTAGCCTGCGGGATGCATCCTCTCGCACGTGTTTTTACTCGACTAGCCTGCGGGAAGCATCCTCTCGCACGTGTTTTTACTCGACTAGCCTGCGGGATGCATCCTCTCGCACGTGTTTTTACTCGACTAGCCTGCGGGATGCATCCTCTCGCACGTGTTTTTGCTCGACTAGCCTGCGGGATGCATCCTCTCGCACGTGTTTATGCTCGACTAGCCATGTGCATCCCAAAAAATCTGCGCATGCGCATCCCAAAAAACCTGCGCATGCGCATCCCAAAAAACCTGCGCATGCGCATCCCACAAAACCTCGCACGTGTTTTTACTCGACTAGCCTGCGGGATGCATCCTCTCGCACGTGTTTTTACTGGGCTAGCCTGCGGGATGCATCCTCTCGCACGTGTTTTTACTCGACTAGCCTGCGGGATGCATCCTCTCGCACGTGTTTTTACTCGACTAGCCTGCGGGATGCATCCTCTCGCACGTGTTTTTACTCGACTAGCCTGCGGGAAGCATCCTCTCGCACGGGTTTTTGCTCGACTAGCCTGCGGGATGCATCCTCTCGCACGTGTTTTTGCTCGACTAGCCATGCGCATCCCAAAAAACCTGCGCATGCGCATCCCAAAAAACCTGCGCATGCGCATCCCACAAAACCGGCGCATGCGCATCCCCCAAAACCTGCGCATACGCATCCCACAAAACCTCGCACGTGTTTTTACTCGACTAGCCGGCGGGATGCATCCTCTCGCACGTGTTTTTACTGGACTAGCCTGCGGGATGCATCCTCTCGCACGTGTTTTTGCTCGACTAGCCATGCGCATCCCAAAAAACCTGCGCATGCGCATCCCAAAATACCTGCGCACGCGCATCCCACAAAACCTGCGCATGCGCATCCCACAAAACCTCGCACGTGTTTTTACTCGACTAGCCGGCGGGATGCATCCTCTCGCACGTGTTTTTACTGGACTAGCCTGCGGGATGCATCCTCTCGCACGTGTTTTTACTCGACTAGCCTGCGGGATGCATCCTCTCGCACTTGTTTTTACTGGACTAGCCTGCGGGATGCATCCTCTCGCACGTGTTTTTACTCGACTAGCCTGCGGGATGCATCCTCTCGCACGTGTTTTTACTCGACTAGCCTGCGGGATGCACCCTCTCGCACGTGTTTTTACTCGACTAGCCTGAGGGAAGCATCCTCTCGCACGTGTTTTTACTCGACTAGCCTGCGGGATGCATCCTCTCGCACGTGTTTTTGCTCGACTAGCCTGCGGGATGCATCCTCTCGCACGTGTTTTTGCACGACTAGCCATGCGCATCCCAAAAAACCTGCGCATGCGCATCCCAAAAAACCTGCGCATGCGCATCCCAAAAAACCTGCGCATGCGCATCCCACAAAACCTGCGCATGCGCATCCCACAAAACCTCGCACGTGTTTTTACTCGACTAGCCTGCGGGATGCATCCTCTCGCACTTGTTTTTACTGGACTAGCCTGCGGGATGCATCCTCTCGCACGAGTTTTTACTCGACTAGCCTGCGGGATGCATCCTCTCGCACGTGTTTTTACTCGACTAGCCTGCGGGATGCACCCTCTCGCACGTGTTTTTACTCGACTAGCCTGCGGGAAGCATCCTCTCGCACGTGTTTTTACTCGACTAGCCTGCGGGATGCATCCTCTCGCACGTGTTTTTACTCGACTAGCCTGCGGGATGCATCCTCTCGCACGTGTTTTTACTCGACTAGCCTGCGGGATGCATCCTCTCGCACGTGTTTTTACTGGACTAGCCTGCGGGATGCATCCTCTCGCACGTGTTTTTACTCGACTAGCCTGCGGGATGCATCCTCTCGCACGTGTTTTTACTCGACTAGCCTGCGGGAAGCATTCTCTCGCACGTGTTTTTACTCGACTAGCCTGCGGGATGCATCCTCTCGCACGTGTTTTTACTCGACTAGCCTGCGGGAAGCATCCTCTCGCACGTGTTTTTACTCGACTAGCCTGCGGGATGCATCCTCTCGCACGTGTTTTTACTCGACTAGCCTGCGGGATGCATCCTCTCGCACGTGTTTTTGCTCGACTAGCCTGCGGGATGCATCCTCTCGCACGTGTTTTTGCTCGACTAGCCTGCGGGATGCATCCTCTCGCACGTGTTTTTGCTCGACTAGCCATGCGCATCCCAAAAAACCTGCGCATGCGCATCCCAAAAAACCTGCGCATGCGCATCCCACAAAACCTGCGCATGCGCATCCCACAAAACCTCGCACGTGTTTTTACTCGACTAGCCTGCGGGATGCATCCTCTCGCACTTGTTTTTACTGGACTAGCCTGCGGGATGCATCCTCTCGCACGTGTTTTTACTCGACTAGCCTGCGGGATGCATCCTCTCGCACGTGTTTTTACTCGACTAGCCTGCGGGATGCACCCTCTCGCACGTGTTTTTACTCGACTAGCCTGCGGGAAGCATCCTCTCGCACGTGTTTTTACTCGACTAGCCTGCGGGATGCATCCTCTCGCACGTGTTTTTACTCGACTAGCCTGCGGGATGCATCCTCTCGCACGTGTTTTTGCTCGACTAGCCTGCGGGATGCATCCTCTCGCACGTGTTTTTACTGGACTAGCCTGCGGGATGCATCCTCTCGCACGTGTTTTTACTCGACTAGCCTGCGGGATGCATCCTCTCGCACGTGTTTTTACTCGACTAGCCTGCGGGATGCATCCTCTCGCACGTGTTTCTACTCGACTAGCCTGCGGGATGCACCCTCTCGCACGTGTTTTTACTCGACTAGCCTGCGGGAAGCATCCTCTCGCACGTGTTTTTACTCGACTAGCCTGCGGGATGCATCCTCTCGCACGTGTTTTTACTCGACTAGCCTGCGGGATGCATCCTCTCGCACGTGTTTTTACTCGACTAGCCTGCGGGATGCATCCTCTCGCACGTGTTTTTACTGGACTAGCCTGCGGGATGCATCCTCTCGCACGTGTTTTTACTCGACTAGCCTGCGGGATGCATCCTCTCGCACGTGTTTTTACTCGACTAGCCTGCGGGAAGCATTCTCTCGCACGTGTTTTTACTCGACTAGCCTGCGGGATGCATCCTCTCGCACGTGTTTTTACTCGACTAGCCTGCGGGAAGCATCCTCTCGCACGTGTTTTTACTCGACTGGCCTGCGGGATGCATCCTCTCGCACGTGTTTTTACTCGACTAGCCTGCGGGATGCATCCTCTCGCACGTGTTTTTGCTCGACTAGCCTGCGGGATGCATCCTCTCGCACGTGTTTTTGCTCGACTAGCCTGCGGGATGCATCCTCTCGCACGTGTTTTTGATCGACTAGCCATGCGCATCCCAAAAAACCTGCGCATGCGCATCCCAAAAAACCTGCGCATGCGCATCCCACAAAACCTGCGCATGCGCATCCCACAAAACCTCGCACGTGTTTTTACTCGACTAGCCTGCGGGATGCATCCTCTCGCAGTTGTTTTTACTGGACTAGCCTGCGGGATGCATCCTCTCGCACGTGTTTTTACTCGACTAGCCTGCGGGATGCATCCTCTCGCACGTGTTTTTACTCGACTAGCCTGCGGGATGCACCCTCTCGCACGTGTTTTTACTCGACTAGCCTGCGGGAAGCATCCTCTCGCACGTGTTTTTACTCGACTAGCCTGCGGGATGCATCCTCTCGCACGTGTTTTTACTCGACTAGCCTGCGGGATGCATCCTCTCGCACGTGTTTTTACTCGACTAGCCTGCGGGATGCATCCTCTCGCACGTGTTTTTGCTCGACTAGCCTGCGGGATGCATCCTCTCGCACGTGTTTTTACTGGACTAGCCTGCGGGATGCATCCTCTCGCACGTGTTTTTACTCGACTAGCCTGCGGGATGCATCCTCTCGCACGTGTTTTTGCTCGACTAGCCATGCGCATCCCAAAAAATCTGCGCATGCGCATCCCAAAAAACCTGCGCATGCGCATCCCAAAAAACCTGCGCATGCGCATCCCACAAAACCTGCGCATGCGCATCCCACAAAACCTCGCACGTGTTTTTACTCGACTAGCCTGCGGGATGCATCCTCTCGCACTTGTTTTTACTGGACTAGCCTGTGGGATGCATCCTCTCGCACGTGTTTTTACTCGACTAGCCTGCGGGATGCATCCTCTCGCACGTGTTTTTACTCGACTAGCCTGCGGGATGCACCCTCTCGCACGTGTTTTTACTCGACTAGCCTGCGGGAAGCATCCTCTCGCACGTGTTTTTACTCGACTAGCCTGCGGGATGCATCCTCTCGCACGTGTTTTTACTCGACTAGCCTGCGGGATGCATCCTCTCGCACGTGTTTTTACTCGACTAGCCTGCGGGAAGCATCCTCTCGCACGTGTTTTTACTCGAATAGCCTGCGGGATGCATCCTCTCGCACGTGTTTTTACTCGACTAGCCTGCGGGATGCACCCTCTCGCACGTGTTTTTACTCGACTAGCCTGCGGGAAGCATCCTCTCGCACGTGTTTTTACTCGACTAGCCTGCGGGATGCATCCTCTCGCACGTGTTTTTACTCGACTAGCCTGCGGGATGCATCCTCTCGCACGTGTTTTTACTCGACTAGCCTGCGGGAAGCATCCTCTCGCACGTGTTTTTACTCGAATAGCCTGCGGGATGCATCCTCTCGCACGTGTTTTTACTCGACTAGCCTGCGGGATGCATCCTCTCGCACGTGTTTTTGCTCGACTAGCCTGCGGGAAGCATCCTCTCGCACGTGTTTTTACTCGACTAGCCTGCGGGATGCATCCTCTCGCACGTGTTTTTACTCGACTAGCCTGCGGGATGCATCCTCTCGCACGTGTTTTTACTCGACTAGCCGGCGGGATGCATCCTCTCGCACGTGTTTTTAATGGACTAGCCTGCGGGATGCAACCTCTCGCACGTGTTTTTGCTCGACTAGCCATGCGCATCCCAAAAAACCTGCGCATGCGCATCCCAAAAAACCTGCGCATGCGCATCCCACAAAACCTGCGCATGCGCATCCCACAAAACCTCGCACGTGTTTTTACTCGACTAGCCTGCGGGATGCATCCTCTCGCACGTGTTTTTACTGGACTAGCCTGCGGGATGCATCCTCTCGCACGTGTTTTTACTCGACTAGCCTGCGGGATGCATCCTCTCGCACGTGTTTTTACTCGACTAGCCTGCGGGATGCACCCTCTCGCACGTGTTTTTACTCGACTAGCCTGCGGGAAGCATCCTCTCGCACGTGTTTTTACTCGACTAGCCTGCGGGATGCATCCTCTCGCACGTGTTTTTACTCGACTAGCCTGCGGGATGCATCCTCTCGCACGTGTTTTTGCTCGACTAGCCTGCGGGATGCATCCTCTCGCACGTGTTTTTGCTCGACTAGCCATGCGCATCCCAAAAAACCAGCGCATGCGCATCCCAAAAAACCTGCGCATGCGCATCCCACAAAACCTGCGCATGCGCATCCCACAAAACCTTGCACGTGTTTTTACTCGACTAGCCTGCGGGATGCATCCTCTCGCACTTGTTTTTACTTTACTAGCCTGCGGGATGCATCCTCTCGCACGTGTTTTTACTCGACTAGCCTGCGGGATGCATCCTCTCGCACGTGTTTCTACTCGACTAGCCTGCGGGATGCATCCTCTCGCACGTGTTTTTACTCGACTAGCCTGCGGGAAGCATCCTCTCGCACGTGTTTTTACTCGACTAGCCTGCGGGATGCATCCTCTCGCACGTGTTTTTACTCGACTAGCCTGCGGGATGCATCCTCTCGCACGTGTTTTTGCTCGACTAGCCTGCGGGATGCATCCTCTCGCACGTGTTTTTGCTCGACTAGCCATGCGCATCCCAAAAAATCTGCGCATGCGCATCCCAAAAAACCTGCGCATGCGCTTCCCAAAAAACCTGCGCATGCGCATCCCACAAAACCTCGCACGTGTTTTTACTCGACTAGCCTGCGGGATGCATCCTCTGGCACGTGTTTTTACTCGACTAGCCTGCGGGATGCATCCTCTCGCACGTGTTTTTACTCGACTAGCCTGCGGGAAGCATCCTCTCGCACGTGTTTTTGCTCGACTAGCCTGCGGGATGCATCCTCTCGCACGTGTTTTTGCGCGACTAGCCATGCGCATCCCAAAAAACCTGCGCATGCGCATCCCAAAAAACCTGCGCATGCGCATCCCACAAAACCTGCGCATACGCATCCCACAAAACCTCGCACGTGTTTTTACTGGACTAGCCTGCGGGATGCATCCTCTCGCACGTGTTTTTGCTCGACTAGCCTGCGGGATGCACCCTCTCGCACGTGTTTTTACTCGACTAGCCTGCGGGATGCATCCTCTCGCACGTGTTTTTACTCGACTAGCCTGCGGGATGCATCCTCTCGCACGTGTTTTTACTCGACTAGCCGGCGGGATGCATCCTCTCGCACGTGTTTTTACTGGACTAGCCTGCGGGATGCAACCTCTCGCACGTGTTTTTGCTCGACTAGCCATGCGCATCCCAAAAAACCTGCGCATGCGCATCCCAAGAAACCTGCGCATGCGCATCCCACAAAACCTGCGCATGCGCATCCCACAAAACCTCGCACGTGTTTTTACTCGACTAGCCTGCGGGATGCATCCTCTCGCACGTGTTTTTACTCGACTAGCCTGCGGGATGCATCCACTCGCACGTGTTTTTACTCGACTAGCCTGCGGGAAGCATCCTCTCGCACGTGTTTTTACTCGACTAGCCTGCGGGATGCATCCTCTCGCACGTGTTTTTACTCGACTAGCCTGCGGGAAGCATTCTCTCGCACGTGTTTTTACTCGACTAGCCTGCGGGATGCATCCTCTCGCACGTGTTTTTACTCGACTAGCCTGCGGGAAGCATCCTCTCGCACGTGTTTTTACTCGACTAGCCTGCGGGATGCATCCTCTCGCACGTGTTTTTACTCGACTAGCCTGCGGGATGCATCCTCTCGCACGTGTTTTTGCTCGACTAGCCTGCGGGATGCATCCTCTCGCACGTGTTTTTGCTCGACTAGCCTGCGGGATGCATCCTCTCGCACGTGTTTTTGATCGACTAGCCATGCGCATCCCAAAAAACCTGCGCATGCGCATCCCAAAAAACCTGCGCATGCGCATCCCACAAAACCTGCGCATGCGCATCCCACAAAACCTCGCACGTGTTTTTACTCGACTAGCCTGCGGGATGCATCCTCTCGCACTTGTTTTTACTGGACTAGCCTGCGGGATGCATCCTCTCGCACGTGTTTTTACTCGACTAGCCTGCGGGATGCATCCTCTCGCACGTGTTTTTACTCGACTAGCCTGCGGGATGCACCCTCTCGCACGTGTTTTTACTCGACTAGCCTGCGGGAAGCATCCTCTCGCACGTGTTTTTACTCGACTAGCCTGCGGGATGCATCCTCTCGCACGTGTTTTTGCTCGACTAGCCTGCGGGATGCATCCTCTCGCACGTGTTTTTACTGGACTAGCCTGCGGGATGCAACCTCTCGCACGTGTTTTTGCTCGACTAGCCATGCGCATCCCAAAAAACCTGCGCATGCGCATCCCAAAAAACCTGCGCATGCGCATCCCAAAAAACCTGCGCATGCGCATCCCACAATACCTGCGCATGCGCATCCCACAAAACCTCGCACGTGTTTTTACTCGACTAGCCTGCGGGATGCATCCTCTCGCACGTGTTTTTACTGGACTAGCCTGCGGGATGCATCCTCTCGCACGTGTTTTTACTCGACTAGCCTGCGGGATGCATCCTCTCGCACGTGTTTTTACTCGACTAGCCTGCGGGATGCACCCTCTCGCACGTGTTTTTACTCGACTAGCCTGCGGGAAGCATCCTCTCGCACGTGTTTTTACTCGACTAGCCTGCGGGATGCATCCTCTCGCACGTGTTTTTACTCGACTAGCCTGCGGGATGCATCCTCTCGCACGTGTTTTTGCTCGACTAGCCTGCGGGATGCATCCTCTCGCACGTGTTTTTGCTCGACTAGCCATGCGCATCCCAAAAAACCAGCGCATGCGCATCCCAAAAAACCTGCGCATGCGCATCCCACAAAACCTGCGCATGCGCATCCCACAAAACCTCGCACGTGTTTTTACTCGACTAGCCTGCGGGATGCATCCTCTCGCACTTGTTTTTACTTTACTAGCCTGCGGGATGCATCCTCTCGCACGTGTTTTTACTCGACTAGCCTGCGGGATGCATCCTCTCGCACGTGTTTTTACTCGACTAGCCTGCGGGATGCATCCTCTCGCACGTGTTTTTACTCGACTAGCCTGCGGGAAGCATCCTCTCGCACGTGTTTTTACTCGACTAGCCTGCGGGATGCATCCTCTCGCACGTGTTTTTACTCGACTAGCCTGCGGGATGCATCCTCTCGCACGTGTTTTTGCTCGACTAGCCTGCGGGATGCATCCTCTCGCACGTGTTTTTGCTCGACTAGCCATGCGCATCCCAAAAAATCTGCGCATGCGCATCCCAAAAAACCTGCGCATGCGCTTCCCAAAAAACCTGCGCATGCGCATCCCACAAAACCTCGCACGTGTTTTTACTCGACTAGCCTGCGGGATGCATCCTCTCGCACGTGTTTTTACTGGACTAGCCTGCGGGATGCATCCTCTCGCACGTGTTTTTACTCGACTAGCCTGCGGGATGCATCCTCTCGCACGTGTTTTTACTCGACTAGCCTGCGGGAAGCATCCTCTCGCACGTGTTTTTACTCGACTAGCCTGCGGGATGCATCCTCTCGCACGTGTTTTTACTCGACTAGCCTGCGGGATGCATCCTCTCGCACGTGTTTTTGCTCGACTAGCCTGCGGGATGCATCCTCTCGCACGTGTTTTTGCTCGACTAGCCTGCGGGATGCATCCTCTCGCACGTGTTTTTGATCGACTAGCCATGCGCATCCCAAAAAACCTGCGCATGCGCATCCCAAAAAACCTGCGCATGCGCATCCCACAAAACCTGCGCATGCGCATCCCACAAAACCTCGCACGTGTTTTTACTCGACTAGCCTGCGGGATGCATCCTCTCGCACTTGTTTTTACTGGACTAGCCTGCGGGATGCATCCTCTCGCACGTGTTTTTACTCGACTAGCCTGCGGGATGCATCCTCTCGCACGTGTTTTTACTCGACTAGCCTGCGGGATGCACCCTCTCGCACGTGTTTTTACTCGACTAGCCTGCGGGAAGCATCCTCTCGCACGTGTTTTTACTCGACTAGCCTGCGGGATGCATCCTCTCGCACGTGTTTTTACTCGACTAGCCTGCGGGATGCATCCTCTCGCACGTGTTTTTGCTCGACTAGCCTGCGGGATGCATCCTCTCGCACGTGTTTTTACTGGACTAGCCTGCGGGATGCAACCTCTCGCACGTGTTTTTGCTCGACTAGCCATGCGCATCCCAAAAAACCTGCGCATGCGCATCCCAAAAAACCTGCGCATGCGCATCCCAAAAAACCTGCGCATGCGCATCCCACAAAACCTGCGCATGCGCATCCCACAAAACCTCGCACGTGTTTTTACTCGACTAGCCTGCGGGATGCACCCTCTCGCACGTGTTTTTACTCGACTAGCCTGCGGGAAGCATCCTCTCGCACGTGTTTTTACTCGACTAGCCTGCGGGATGCATCCTCTCGCACGTGTTTTTACTCGACTAGCCTGCGGGATGCATCCTCTCGCACGTGTTTTTGCTCGACTAGCCTGCGGGATGCATCCTCTCGCACGTGTTTTTGCTCGACTAGCCATGCGCATCCCAAAAAACCAGCGCATGCGCATCCCAAAAAACCTGCGCATGCGCATCCCACAAAACCTGCGCATGCGCATCCCACAAAACCTCGCACGTGTTTTTACTCGACTAGCCTGCGGGATGCATCCTCTCGCACTTGTTTTTACTTTACTAGCCTGCGGGATGCATCCTCTCGCACGTGTTTTTACTCGACTAGCCTGCGGGATGCATCCTCTCGCACGTGTTTTTACTCGACTAGCCTGCGGGATGCATCCTCTCGCACGTGTTTTTACTCGACTAGCCTGCGGGAAGCATCCTCTCGCACGTGTTTTTACTCGACTAGCCTGCGGGATGCATCCTCTCGCACGTGTTTTTACTCGACTAGCCTGCGGGATGCATCCTCTCGCACGTGTTTTTGCTCGACTAGCCTGCGGGATGCATCCTCTCGCACGTGTTTTTGCTCGACTAGCCATGCGCATCCCAAAAAATCTGCGCATGCGCATCCCAAAAAACCTGCGCATGCGCTTCCCAAAAAACCTGCGCATGCGCATCCCACAAAACCTCGCACGTGTTTTTACTCGACTAGCCTGCGGGATGCATCCTCTCGCACGTGTTTTTACTGGACTAGCCTGCGGGATGCATCCTCTCGCACGTGTTTTTACTCGACTAGCCTGCGGGATGCATCCTCTGGCACGTGTTTTTACTCGACTAGCCTGCGGGATGCATCCTCTCGCACGTGTTTTTACTCGACTAGCCTGCGGGAAGCATCCTCTCGCACGTGTTTTTGCTCGACTAGCCTGCGGGATGCATCCTCTCGCACGTGTTTTTGCTCGACTAGCCATGCGCATCCCAAAAAACCTGCGCATGCGCATCCCAAAAAACCTGCGCATGCGCATCCCACAAAACCGGCGCATGCGCATCCCACAAAACCTGCGCATACGCATCCCACAAAACCTCGCACGTGTTTTTACTGGACTAGCCTGCGGGATGCATCCTCTCGCACGTGTTTTTGCTCGACTAGCCTGCGGGATGCACCCTCTCGCACGTGTTTTTGCTCGACTAGCCATGCGCATCCCAAAAAATCTGCGCATGCGCATCCCAAAAAACCTGCGCATGCGCATCCCAAAAAACCTGCGCATGCGCATCCCACAAAACCTCGCACGTGTTTTTACTCGACTAGCCTGCGGGATGCATCCTCTCGCACGTGTTTTTACTCGACTAGCCTGCGGGAAGCATCCTCTCGCACGTGTTTTTGCTCGACTAGCCTGCGGGATGCATCCTCTCGCACGTGTTTTTGCTCGACTAGCCATGCGCATCCCAAAAAACCTGCGCATGCGCATCCCAAAAAACCTGCGCATGCGCATCCCACAAAACCGGCGCATGCGCATCCCACAAAACCTGCGCATACGCATCCCACAAAACCTCGCACGTGTTTTTACTGGACTAGCCTGCGGGATGCATCCTCTCGCACGTGTTTTTACTCGACTAGCCTGCGGGATGCATCCTCTCGCACGTGTTTTTACTCGACTAGCCTGCGGGAAGCATCCTCTCGCACGTGTTTTTACTCGACTAGCCTGCGGGATGCATCCTCTCGCACGTGTTTTTACTCGACTAGCCTGCGGGATGCATCCTCTCGCACGTGTTTTTACTCGACTAGCCGGCGGGATGCATCCTCTCGCACGTGTTTTTACTGGACTAGCCTGCGGGATGCAACCTCTCGCACGTGTTTTTGCTCGACTAGCCATGCGCATCCCAAAAAACCTGCGCATGCGCATCCCAAAAAACCTGCGCATGCGCATCCCACAAAACCTGCGCATGCGCATCCCACAAAACCTCGCACGTGTTTTTACTCGACTAGCCTGCGGGATGCATCCTCTCGCACGTGTTTTTACTGGACTATCCTGCGGGATGCATCCTCTCGCACGTGTTTTTACTCGACTAGCCTGCGGGATGCATCCTCTCGCACGTGTTTTTACTCGACTAGCCTGCGGGATGCACCCTCTCGCACGTGTTTTTACTCGACTAGCCTAAGGAAGCATCCTCTCGCACGTGTTTTTACTCGACTAGCCTGCGGGATGCATCCTCTCGCACGTGTTTTTACTCGACTAGCCTGCGGGATGCATCCTCTCGCACGTGTTTTTGCTCGACTAGCCTGCGGGATGCATCCTCTCGCACGTGTTTTTGCTCGACTAGCCATGCGCATCCCAAAAAACCTGCGCATGCGCATCCCAAAAAACCTGCGCATGCGCATCCCACAAAACCTGCGCATGCGCATCCCACAAAACCTCGCACGTGTTTTTACTCGACTAGCCTGCGGGATGCATCCTCTCGCACGTGTTTTTACTCGACTAGCCTGCGGGATGCATCCACTCGCACGTGTTTTTACTCGACTAGCCTGCGGGAAGCATCCTCTCGCACGTGTTTTTACTCGACTAGCCTGCGGGATGCATCCTCTCGCACGTGTTTTTACTCGACTAGCCTGCGGGATGCATCCTCTCGCACGTGTTTTTACTCGACTAGCCGGCGGGATGCATCCTCTCGCACGTGTTTTTACTGGACTAGCCTGCGGGATGCAACCTCTCGCACGTGTTTTTGCTCGACTAGCCATGCGCATCCCAAAAAACCTGCGCATGCGCATCCCAAAAAACCTGCGCATGCGCATCCCACAAAACCTGCGCATGCGCATCCCACAAAACCTCGCACGTGTTTTTACTCGACTAGCCTGCGGGATGCATCCTCTCGCACGTGTTTTTACTGGACTAGCCTGCGGGATGCATCCTCTCGCACGTGTTTTTACTCGACTAGCCTGCGGGATGCATCCTCTCGCACGTGTTTTTACTCGACTAGCCTGCGGGATGCACCCTCTCGCACGTGTTTTTACTCGACTAGCCTGCGGGAAGCATCCTCTCGCACGTGTTTTTACTCGACTAGCCTGCGGGATGCATCCTCTCGCACGTGTTTTTACTCGACTAGCCTGCGGGATGCATCCTCTCGCACGTGTTTTTGCTCGACTAGCCTGCGGGATGCATCGTCTCGCACGTGTTTTTGCTCGACTAGCCATGCGCATCCCAAAAAACCTGCGCATGCGCATCCCAAAAAACCTGCGCATGCGCATCCCACAAAACCTGCGCATGCGCATCCC
Organism: Lasioglossum baleicum; assembly: GCF_051020765.1. Lineage (NCBI taxonomy): Eukaryota > Metazoa > Arthropoda > Insecta > Hymenoptera > Halictidae > Lasioglossum > Lasioglossum baleicum. The sequence goes on along the minus strand of NW_027469201.1, from coordinate 140,236 downwards.
ACAAAACCTCGCACGTGTTTTTACTCGACTAGCCTGCGGGATGCATCCTCTCGCACTTGTTTTTACTTTACTAGCCTGCGGGATGCATCCTCTCGCACGTGTTTTTACTCGACTAGCCTGCGGGATGCATCCTCTCGCACGTGTTTTTACTCGACTAGCCTGCGGGATGCATCCTCTCGCACGTGTTTTTACTCGACTAGCCTGCGGGAAACATCCTCTCGCACGTGTTTTTACTCGACTAGCCTGCGGGATGCATCCTCTCGCACGTGTTTTTACTCGACTAGCCTGCGGGATGCATCCTCTCGCACGTGTTTTTACTCGACTAGCCGGCGGGATGCATCCTCTCGCACGTGTTTTTACTGGACTAGCCTGCGGGATGCAACCTCTCGCACGTGTTTTTGCTCGACTAGCCATGCGCATCCCAAAAAACCTGCGCATGCGCATCCCAAAAAACCTGCGCATGCGCATCCCACAAAACCTGCGCATGCGCATCCCACAAAACCTCGCACGTGTTTTTACTCGACTAGCCTGCGGGATGCATCCTCTCGCACGTGTTTTTACTGGACTATCCTGCGGGATGCATCCTCTCGCACGTGTTTTTACTCGACTAGCCTGCGGGATGCATCCTCTCGCACGTGTTTTTACTCGACTAGCCTGCGGGATGCACCCTCTCGCACGTGTTTTTACTCGACTAGCCTGCGGGAAGCATCCTCTCGCACGTGTTTTTACTCGACTAGCCTGCGGGATGCATCCTCTCGCACGTGTTTTTACTCGACTAGCCTGCGGGATGCATCCTCTCGCACGTGTTTTTGCTCGACTAGCCTGCGGGATGCATCCTCTCGCACGTGTTTTTGCTCGACTAGCCATGCGCATCCCAAAAAACCTGCGCATGCGCATCCCAAAAAACCTGCGCATGCGCATCCCACAAAACCTGCGCATGCGCATCCCACAAAACCTCGCACGTGTTTTTACTCGACTAGCCTGCGGGATGCATCCTCTCGCACGTGTTTTTACTCGACTAGCCTGCGGGATGCATCCACTCGCACGTGTTTTTACTCGACTAGCCTGCGGGAAGCATCCTCTCGCACGTGTTTTTACTCGACTAGCCTGCGGGATGCATCCTCTCGCACGTGTTTTTACTCGACTAGCCTGCGGGATGCATCCTCTCGCACGTGTTTTTACTCGACTAGCCGGCGGGATGCATCCTCTCGCACGTGTTTTTACTGGACTAGCCTGCGGGATGCAACCTCTCGCACGTGTTTTTGCTCGACTAGCCATGCGCATCCCAAAAAACCTGCGCATGCGCATCCCAAAAAACCTGCGCATGCGCATCCCACAAAACCTGCGCATGCGCATCCCACAAAACCTCGCACGTGTTTTTACTCGACTAGCCTGCGGGATGCATCCTCTCGCACGTGTTTTTACTGGACTAGCCTGCGGGATGCATCCTCTCGCACGTGTTTTTACTCGACTAGCCTGCGGGATGCATCCTCTCGCACGTGTTTTTACTCGACTAGCCTGCGGGATGCACCCTCTCGCACGTGTTTTTACTCGACTAGCCTGCGGGAAGCATCCTCTCGCACGTGTTTTTACTCGACTAGCCTGCGGGATGCATCCTCTCGCACGTGTTTTTACTCGACTAGCCTGCGGGATGCATCCTCTCGCACGTGTTTTTGCTCGACTAGCCTGCGGGATGCATCCTCTCGCACGTGTTTTTGCTCGACTAGCCATGCGCATCCCAAAAAACCTGCGCATGCGCATCCCAAAAAACCTGCGCATGCGCATCCCACAAAACCTGCGCATGCGCATCCCACAAAACCTCGCACGTGTTTTTACTCGACTAGCCTGCGGGATGCATCCTCTCGCACTTGTTTTTACTTTACTAGCCTGCGGGATGCATCCTCTCGCACGTGTTTTTACTCGACTAGCCTGCGGGATGCATCCTCTCGCACGTGTTTTTACTCGACTAGCCTGCGGGATGCATCCTCTCGCACGTGTTTTTACTCGACTAGCCTGCGGGAAGCATCCTCTCGCACGTGTTTTTACTCGACTAGCCTGCGGGATGCATCCTCTCGCACGTGTTTTTACTCGACTAGCCTGCGGGAAGCATCCTCTCGCACGTGTTTTTGCTCGACTAGCCTGCGGGATGCATCCTCTCGCACGTGTTTTTGCTCGACTAGCCATGCGCATCCCAAAAAACCTGCGCATGCGCATCCCAAAAAACCTGCGCATGCGCATCCCACAAAACCGGCGCATGCGCATCCCACAAAACCTGCGCATACGCATCCCACAAAACCTCGCACGTGTTTTTACTGGACTAGCCTGCGGGATGCATCCTCTCGCACGTGTTTTTGCTCGACTAGCCATGCGCATCCCAAAAAACCTGCGCATGCGCATCCCACAAAACCGGCGCATGCGCATCCCACAAAACCTGCGCATACGCATCCCACAAAACCTCGCACGTGTTTTTACTCGACTAGCCGGCGGGATGCATCCTCTCGCACGTGTTTTTACTGGACTAGCCTGCGGGATGCATCCTCTCGCACGTGTTTTTGCTCGACTAGCCATGCGCATCCCAAAAAACCTGCGCATGCGCATCCCAAAAAACCTGCGCACGCGCATCCCACAAAACCTGCGCATGCGCATCCCACAAAACCTCGCACGTGTTTTTACTCGACTAGCCTGCGGGATGCATCCTCTCGCACGTGTTTTTACTGGACTAGCCTGCGGGATGCATCCTCTCGCACGTGTTTTTACTCGACTAGCCTGCGGGATGCATCCTCTCGCACTTGTTTTTACTGGACTAGCCTGCGGGATGCATCCTCTCGCACGTGTTTTTACTCGACTAGCCTGCGGGATGCATCCTCTCGCACGTGTTTTTGCTCGGCTAGCCTGCGGGATGCATCCTCTCGCACGTGTTTTTGCTCGACTAGCCATGCGCATCCCAAAAAACCTGCGCATGCGCATCCCAAAAAACCTGCGCCTGCGCATCCCACAAAACCTGCGCATGCGCATCCCACAAAACCTGCGCATACGCATCCCACAAAACCTCGCACGTGTTTTTACTCGACTAGCCTGCGGGATGCATCCTCTCGCACGTGTTTTTACTGGACTAGCCTGCGGGATGCATCCTCTCGCACATGTTTTTACTCGACTAGCCTGCGGGAAGCATCCTCTCGCACGTGTTTTTACTCGACTAGCCTGCGGGATGCATCCTCTCGCACGTGTTTTTACTCGACTAGCCTGCGGGAAGCATCCTCTCGCACGTGTTTTTACTCGACTAGCCTGCGGGATGCATCCTCTCGCACGTGTTTTTACTCGACTAGCCTGCGGGATGCATCCTCTCGCACGTGTTTTTACTGGACTAGCCTGCGGGATGCATCCTCTCGCACGTGTTTTTACTCGACTAGCCTGCGGGATGCATCCTCTCGCACGTGTTTTTACTCGACTAGCCTGCGGGATGCATCCTCTCGCACGTGTTTTTACTCGACTAGCCTGCGGGAAGCATCCTCTCGCACGGGTTTTTGCTCGACTAGCCTGCGGGATGCATCCTCTCGCACGTGTTTTTGCTCGACTAGCCATGCGCATCCCAAAAAACCTGCGCATGCGCATCCCAAAAAACCTGCGCATGCGCATCCCACAAAACCGGCGCATGCGCATCCCACAAAACCTGCGCATACGCATCCCACAAAACCTCGCACGTGTTTTTACTCGACTAGCCGGCGGGATGCATCCTCTCGCACGTGTTTTTACTCGACTAGCCTGCGGGATGCATCCTCTCGCACGTGTTTTTACTCGACTAGCCTGCGGGATGCATCCTCTCGCACGTGTTTTTACTCGACTAGCCTGCGGGAAGCATCCTCTCGCACGTGTTTTTACTCGACTAGCCTGCGGGATGCATCCTCTCGCACGTGTTTTTGCACGACTAGCCATGCGCATCCCAAAAAACCTGCGCATGCGCATCCCAAAAAACCTGCGCATGCGCATCCCACAAAACCTCGCACGTGTTTTTACTCGACTAGCCTGCGGGATGCATCCTCTCGCACGTGTTTTTGCTCGACTAGCCTGCGGGATGCATCCTCTCGCACGTGTTTTTGCTCGACTAGCCATGCGCATCCCAAAAAACCTGCGCATGCGCATCCCACAAAACCTGCGCATGCGCATCCCACAAAACCTGCGCATACGCATCCCACAAAACCTCGCACGTGTTTTTACTCGACTAGCCGGCGGGATGCATCCTCTCGCACGTGTTTTTACTCGACTAGCCTGCGGGATGCATCCTCTCGCACGTGTTTTTACTCGACTAGCCTGCGGGATGCACCCTCTCGCACGTGTTTTTACTCGACTAGCCTGCGGGAAGCATCCTCTCGCACGTGTTTTTACTCGACTAGCCTGCGGGATGCATCCTCTCGCACGTGTTTTTACTCGACTAGCCTGCGGGATGCATCCTCTCGCACGTGTTTTTGCTCGACTAGCCTGCGGGATGCATCCTCTCGCACGTGTTTTTGCTCGACTAGCCATGCGCATCCCAAAAAACCTGCGCATGCGCATCCCAAAAAACCTGCGCCTGCGCATCCCACAAAACCTGCGCATGCGCATCACACAAAACCTGCGCATACGCATCCCACAAAACCTCGCACGTGTTTTTACTCGACTAGCCTGCGGGATGCATCCTCTCGCACGTGTTTTTACTGGACTAGCCTGCGGGATGCATCCTCTCGCACGTGTTTTTACTCGACTAGCCTGCGGGAAGCATTCTCTCGCACGTGTTTTTACTCGACTAGCCTGCGGGATGCATCCTCTCGCACGTGTTTTTACTCGACTAGCCTGCGGAAAGCATCCTCTCGCACGTGTTTTTACTCGACTAGCCTGCGGGATGCATCCTCTCGCACGTGTTTTTACTCGACTAGCCTGCGGGATGCATCCTCTCGCACGTGTTTTTGCTCGACTAGCCTGCGGGATGCATCCTCTCGCACGTGTTTTTGCTCGACTAGCCATGCGCATCCCAAAAAACCTGCGCATGCGCATCCCAAAAAACCTGCGCCTGCGCATCCCACAAAACCTGCGCATGCGCATCACACAAAACCTGCGCATACGCATCCCACAAAACCTCGCACGTGTTTTTACTCGACTAGCCTGCGGGATGCATCCTCTCGCACGTGTTTTTACTGGACTAGCCTGCGGGATGCATCCTCTCGCACGTGTTTTTACTGGACTAGCCTGCGGGATGCATCCTCTCGCACGTGTTTTTACTCGACTAGCCTGCGGGATGCATCCTCTCGCACGTGTTTTTACTCGACTAGCCTGCGGGATGCATCCTCTCGCACGTGTTTTTACTCGACTAGCCTGCGGGAAGCATCCTCTCGCACGGGTTTTTGCTCGACTAGCCTGCGGGATGCATCCTCTCGCACGTGTTTTTGCTCGACTAGCGATGCGCATCCCAAAAAACCTGCGCATGCGCATCCCAAAAAACCTGCGCATGCGCATCCCACAAAACCGGCGCATGCGCATCAGACAAAACCTGCGCATACGCATCCCACAAAACCTCGCACGTGTTTTTACTCGACTAGCCGGCGGGATGCATCCTCTCGCACGTGTTTTTACTGGACTAGCCTGCGGGATGCATCCTCTCGCACGTGTTTTTGCTCGACTAGCCATGCGCATCCCAAAAAACCTGCGCATGCGCATCCCAAAATACCTGCGCACGCGCATCCCACAAAACCTGCGCATGCGCATCCCACAAAACCTCGCACGTGTTTTTACTCGACTAGCCTGCGGGATGCATCCTCTCGCACGTGTTTTTACTGGACTAGCCTGCGGGATGCATCCTCTCGCACGTGTTTTTACTCGACTAGCCTGCGGGATGCATCCTCTCGCACGTGTTTTTACTCGACTAGCCTGCGGGATGCATCCTCTCGCAAATGTTTTTACCCGACTAGCCTGCGGGATGCATCCTCTCGCACGTGTTTTTGCTCGACTAGCCTGCGGGATGCATCCTCTCGCACGTGTTTTTGCTCGACTAGCCATGCGCATCCCAAAAAACCTGCGCATGCGCATCCCACAAAACCTGCGCATGCGCATCCCACAAAACCTGCGCATACGCATCCCACAGAACCTCGCACGTGTTTTTACTCGACTAGCCGGCGGGATGCATCCTCTCGCACGTGTTTTTACTCGACTAGCCTGCGGGATGCATCCTCTCGCACGTGTTTTTACTCGACTAGCCTGCGGGATGCACCCTCTCGCACGTGTTTTTACTCGACTAGCCTGCGGGAAGCATCCTCTCGCACGTGTTTTTACTCGACTAGCCTGCGGGAAGCATCCTCTCGCACGTGTTTTTGCTCGACTAGCCTGCGGGATGCATCCTCTCGCACGTGTTTTTGCTCGACTAGCCATGCGCATCCCACAAAACCGGCGCATGCGCATCCCACAAAACCTCGCACGTGTTTTTACTCGACTAGCCTGCGGGATGCATCCTCTCGCACGTGTTTTTACTCGACTAGCCTGCGGGATGCATCCTCTCGCACGTGTTTTTACTGGACTAGCCTGCGGGATGCATCCTCTCGCACGTGTTTTTACTCGACTAGCCTGCGGGATGCATCCTCTCGCACGTGTTTTTACTCGACTAGACTGCGGGATGCACCCTCTCGCACGTGTTTTTACTCGACTAGCCTGCGGGAAGCATCCTCTCGCACGTGTTTTTACTCGACTAGCCTGCGGGATGCATCCTCTCGCACGTGTTTTTACTCGACTAGCCTGCGGGATGCATCCTCTCGCACGTGTTTTTGCTCGACTAGCCTGCGGGATGCATCCTCTCGCACGTGTTTTTGCTCGACTAGCCATGCGCATCCCAAAAAACCTGCGCATGCTCATCCCAAAAAACCTGCGCATGCGCATCCCACAAAACCTGCGCATGCGCATCCCACAAAACCTGCGCATACGCATCCCACAAAACCTCGCACGTGTTTTTACTCGACTAGCCGGCGGGATGCATCCTCTCGCACGTGTTTTTACTCGACTAGCCTGCGGGATGCATCCTCTCGCACGTGTTTTTACTCGACTAGCCTGCGGGATGCATCCTCTCGCACGTGTTTTTACTCGACTAGCCTGCGGGAAGCATCCTCTCGCACGTGTTTTTACTCGACTAGCCTGCGGGATGCATCCTCTCGCACGTGTTTTTGCTCGACTAGCCTGCGGGATGCACCCTCTCGCACGTGTTTTTACTCGACTAGCCTGCGGGAAGCATCCTCTCGCACGTGTTTTTACTCGACTAGCCTGCGGGAAGCATCCTCTCGCACGTGTTTTTGCTCGACTAGCCTGCGGGATGCATCCTCTCGCACGTGTTTTTGCTCGACTAGCCATGCGCATCCCAAAAAACCTGCGCATGCGCATCCCACAAAACCGGCGCATGCGCATCCCACAAAACCTGCGCATACGCATCCCACAAAACCTCGCACGTGTTTTTACTCGACTAGCCGGCGGGATGCATCCTCTCGCACGTGTTTTTACTGGACTAGCCTGCGGGATGCATCCTCTCGCACGTGTTTTTGCTCGACTAGCCATGCGCATCGCAAAAAACCTGCGCATGCGCATCCCAAAAAACCTGCGCATGCGCATCCCACAAAACCTGCGCATGCGCATCCCACAAAACCTCGCACGTGTTTTTACTCGACTAGCCTGCGGGATGCATCCTCTCGCACTTGTTTTTACTGGACTAGCCTGCGGGATGCATCCTCTCGCACGTGTTTTTACTCGACTAGCCTGCGGGATGCATCCTCTCGCACGTGTTTTTACTCGACTAGCCTGCGGGATGCATCCTCTCGCACGTGTTTTTACTCGACTAGCCTGCGGGAAGCATCCTCTCGCACGTGTTTTTACTCGACTAGCCTGCGGGATGCATCCTCTCGCACGTGTTTTTACTCGACTAGCCTGCGGGATGCATCCTCTCGCACGTGTTTTTGCTCGACTAGCCTGCGGGATGCATCCTCTCGCACGTGTTTTTACTCGACTAGCCTGCGGGATGCATCCTCTCGCACGTGTTTTTGCTCGACTAGCCTGCGGGATGCATCCTCTCGCACGTGTTTTTGCTCGACTAGCCTGCGGGATGCATCCTCTCGCACGTGTTTTTGATCGACTAGCCATGCGCATCCCAAAAAACCTGCGCATGCGCATCCCAAAAAACCTGCGCATGCGCATCCCACAAAACCTCGCACGTGTTTTTACTCGACTAGCCTGCGGGATGCATCCTCTCGCACTTGTTTTTACTGGACTAGCCTGCGGGATGCATCCTCTCGCACGTGTTTTTACTCGACTAGCCTGCGGGATGCATCCTCTCGCACGTGTTTTTACTCGACTAGCCTGCGGGATGCACCCTCTCGCACGTGTTTTTACTCGACTAGCCTGCGGGAAGCATCCTCTCGCACGTGTTTTTACTCGACTAGCCTGCGGGATGCATCCTCTCGCACGTGTTTTTACTCGACTAGCCTGCGGGATGCATCCTCTCGCACGTGTTTTTGCTCGACTAGCCTGCGGGATGCATCCTCTCGCACGTGTTTTTACTGGACTAGCCTGCGGGATGCATCCTCTCGCACGTGTTTTTACTCGACTAGCCTGCGGGATGCATCCTCTCGCACGTGTTTTTACTCGACTAGCCTGCGGGATGCATCCTCTCGCACGTGTTTTTACTCGACTAGCCTGCGGGAAGCATCCTCTCGCACGTGTTTTTACTCGAATAGCCTGCGGGATGCATCCTCTCGCACGTGTTTTTACTCGACTAGCCTGCGGGATGCATCCTCTCGCACGTGTTTTTGCTCGACTAGCCTGCGGGATGCACCCTCTCGCACGTGTTTTTGCTCGACTAGCCATGCGCATCCCAAAAAATCTGCGCATGCGCATCCCAAAAAACCTGCGCATGCGCATCCCAAAAAACCTGCGCATGCGCATCCCACAAAACCTCGCACGTGTTTTTACTCGACTAGCCTGCGGGATGCATCCTCTCGCACGTGTTTTTACTCGACTAGCCTGCGGGATGCATCCTCTCGCACGTGTTTTTACTCGACTAGCCTGCGGGAAGCATCCTCTCGCACGTGTTTTTACTCGACTAGCCTGCGGGATGCATCCTCTCGCACGTGTTTTTACTCGACTAGCCTGCGGGATGCATCCTCTCGCACGTGTTTTTACTCGACTAGCCGGCGGGATGCATCCTCTCGCACGTGTTTTTACTGGACTAGCCTGCGGGATGCAACCTCTCGCACGTGTTTTTGCTCGACTAGCCATGCGCATCCCAAAAAACCTGCGCATGCGCATCCCAAAAAACCTGCGCATGCGCATCCCACAAAACCTGCGCATGCGCATCCCACAAAACCTCGCACGTGTTTTTACTCGACTAGCCTGCGGGATGCATCCTCTCGCACGTGTTTTTACTGGACTAGCCTGCGGGATGCATCCTCTCGCACGTGTTTTTACTCGACTAGCCTGCGGGATGCATCCTCTCGCACGTGTTTTTACTCGACTAGCCTGCGGGATGCACCCTCTCGCACGTGTTTTTACTCGACTAGCCTGCGGGATGCATCCTCTCGCACGTGTTTTTACTCGACTAGCCTGCGGGATGCATCCTCTCGCACGTGTTTTTACTCGACTAGCCGGCGGGATGCATCCTCTCGCACGTGTTTTTACTGGACTAGCCTGCGGGATGCAACCTCTCGCACGTGTTTTTGCTCGACTAGCCATGCGCATCCCAAAAAACCTGCGCATGCGCATCCCACAAAACCTGCGCATGCGCATCCCACAAAACCTCGCACGTGTTTTTACTCGACTAGCCTGCGGGATGCATCCTCTCGCACGTGTTTTTACTGGACTAGCCTGCGGGATGCATCCTCTCGCACGTGTTTTTACTCGACCAGCCTGCGGGATGCATCCTCTCGCACGTGTTTTTACTCGACTAGCCTGCGGGATGCACCCTCTCGCACGTGTTTTTACTCGACTAGCCTGCGGGAAGCATCCTCTCGCACGTGTTTTTACTCGACTAGCCTGCGGGATGCATCCTCTCGCACGTGTTTTTACTCGACTAGCCTGCGGGATGCATCCTCTCGCACGTGTTTTTGCTCGACTAGCCTGCGGGATGCATCCTCTCGCACGTGTTTTTGCTCGACTAGCCATGCGCATCCCAAAAAACCTGCGCATGCGCATCCCAAAAAACCTGCGCATGCGCATCCCACAAAACCTGCGCATGCGCATCCCACAAAACCTCGCACGTGTTTTTACTCGACTAGCCTGCGGGAAGCATCCTCTCGCACGTGTTTTTACTCGACTAGCCTGCGGGATGCATCCTCTCGCACGTGTTTTTACTCGACTAGCCTGCGGGATGCATCCTCTCGCACGTGTTTTTACTCGACTAGCCGGCGGGATGCATCCTCTCGCACGTGTTTTTACTGGACTAGCCTGCGGGATGCAACCTCTCGCACGTGTTTTTGCTCGACTAGCCATGCGCATCCCAAAAAACCTGCGCATGCGCATCCCAAAAAACCTGCGCATGCGCATCCCACAAAACCTGCGCATGCGCATCCCACAAAACCTCGCACGTGTTTTTACTCGACTAGCCTGCGGGATGCATCCTCTCGCACGTGTTTTTACTGGACTAGCCTGCGGGATGCATCCTCTCGCACGTGTTTTTACTCGACTAGCCTGCGGGATGCATCCTCTCGCACGTGTTTTTACTCGACTAGCCTGCGGGATGCACCCTCTCGCACGTGTTTTTACTCGACTAGCCTGCGGGAAGCATCCTCTCGCACGTGTTTTTACTCGACTAGCCTGCGGGATGCATCCTCTCGCACGTGTTTTTACTCGACTAGCCTGCGGGATGCATCCTCTCGCACGTGTTTTTGCTCGACTAGCCTGCGGGATGCATCCTCTCGCACGTGTTTTTGCTCGACTAGCCATGCGCATCCCAAAAAACCAGCGCATGCGCATCCCAAAAAACCTGCGCATGCGCATCCCACAAAACCTGCGCATGCGCATCCCACAAAACCTCGCACGTGTTTTTACTCGACTAGCCTGCGGGATGCATCCTCTCGCACTTGTTTTTACTTTACTAGCCTGCGGGATGCATCCTCTCGCACGTGTTTTTACTCGACTAGCCTGCGGGATGCATCCTCTCGCACGTGTTTTTACTCGACTAGCCTGCGGGATGCATCCTCTCGCACGTGTTTTTACTCGACTAGCCTGCGGGAAGCATCCTCTCGCACGTGTTTTTACTCGACTAGCCTGCGGGATGCATCCTCTCGCACGTGTTTTTACTCGACTAGCCTGCGGGATGCATCCTCTCGCACGTGTTTTTGCTCGACTAGCCTGCGGGATGCATCCTCTCGCACGTGTTTTTGCTCGACTAGCCATGCGCATCCCAAAAAATCTGCGCATGCGCATCCCAAAAAACCTGCGCATGCGCTTCCCAAAAAACCTGCGCATGCGCATCCCACAAAACCTCGCACGTGTTTTTACTCGACTAGCCTGCGGGATGCATCCTCTCGCACGTGTTTTTACTGGACTAGCCTGCGGGATGCATCCTCTCGCACGTGTTTTTACTCGACTAGCCTGCGGGATGCATCCTCTGGCACGTGTTTTTACTCGACTAGCCTGCGGGATGCATCCTCTCGCACGTGTTTTTACTCGACTAGCCTGCGGGAAGCATCCTCTCGCACGTGTTTTTGCTCGACTAGCCTGCGGGATGCATCCTCTCGCACGTGTTTTTGCTCGACTAGCCATGCGCATCCCAAAAAACCTGCGCATGCGCATCCCAAAAAACCTGCGCATGCGCATCCCACAAAACCGGCGCATGCGCATCCCACAAAACCTGCGCATACGCATCCCACAAAACCTCGCACGTGTTTTTACTGGACTAGCCTGCGGGATGCATCCTCTCGCACGTGTTTTTGCTCGACTAGCCTGCGGGATGCACCCTCTCGCACGTGTTTTTGCTCGACTAGCCATGCGCATCCCAAAAAATCTGCGCATGCGCATCCCAAAAAACCTGCGCATGCGCATCCCAAAAAACCTGCGCATGCGCATCCCACAAAACCTCGCACGTGTTTTTACTCGACTAGCCTGCGGGATGCATCCTCTCGCACGTGTTTTTACTCGACTAGCCTGCGGGATGCATCCTCTCGCACGTGTTTTTACTCGACTAGCCTGCGGGAAGCATCCTCTCGCACGTGTTTTTACTCGACTAGCCTGCGGGATGCATCCTCTCGCACGTGTTTTTACTCGACTAGCCTGCGGGATGCATCCTCTCGCACGTGTTTTTACTCGACTAGCCGGCGGGATGCATCCTCTCGCACGTGTTTTTACTGGACTAGCCTGCGGGATGCAACCTCTCGCACGTGTTTTTGCTCGACTAGCCATGCGCATCCCAAAAAACCTGCGCATGCGCATCCCAAAAAACCTGCGCATGCGCATCCCACAAAACCTGCGCATGCGCATCCCACAAAACCTCGCACGTGTTTTTACTCGACTAGCCTGCGGGATGCATCCTCTCGCACGTGTTTTTACTGGACTAGCCTGCGGGATGCATCCTCTCGCACGTGTTTTTACTCGACTAGCCTGCGGGATGCATCCTCTCGCACGTGTTTTTACTCGACTAGCCTGCGGGATGCACCCTCTCGCACGTGTTTTTACTCGACTAGCCTGCGGGAAGCATCCTCTCGCACGTGTTTTTACTCGACTAGCCTGCGGGATGCATCCTCTCGCACGTGTTTTTACTCGACTAGCCTGCGGGATGCATCCTCTCGCACGTGTTTTTGCTCGACTAGCCTGCGGGATGCATCCTCTCGCACGTGTTTTTGCTCGACTAGCCATGCGCATCCCAAAAAACCTGCGCATGCGCATCCCAAAAAACCTGCGCATGCGCATCCCACAAAACCTGCGCATGCGCATCCCACAAAACCTCGCACGTGTTTTTACTCGACTAGCCTGCGGGGTGCATCCTCTCGCACGTGTTTTTACTCGACTAGCCTGCGGGATGCATCCACTCGCACGTGTTTTTACTCGACTAGCCTGCGGGAAGCATCCTCTCGCACGTGTTTTTACTCGACTAGCCTGCGGGATGCATCCTCTCGCACGTGTTTTTACTCGACTAGCCTGCGGGATGCATCCTCTCGCACGTGTTTTTACTCGACTAGCCGGCGGGATGCATCCTCTCGCACGTGTTTTTACTGGACTAGCCTGCGGGATGCAACCTCTCGCACGTGTTTTTGCTCGACTAGCCATGCGCATCCCAAAAAACCTGCGCATGCGCATCCCAAAAAACCTGCGCATGCGCATCCCACAAAACCTGCGCATGCGCATCCCACAAAACCTCGCACGTGTTTTTACTCGACTAGCCTGCGGGATGCATCCTCTCGCACGTGTTTTTACTGGACTAGCCTGCGGGATGCATCCTCTCGCACGTGTTTTTACTCGACTAGCCTGCGGGATGCATCCTCTCGCACGTGTTTTTACTCGACTAGCCTGCGGGATGCACCCTCTCGCACGTGTTTTTACTCGACTAGCCTGCGGGAAGCATCCTCTCGCACGTGTTTTTACTCGACTAGCCTGCGGGATGCATCCTCTCGCACGTGTTTTTACTCGACTAGCCTGCGGGATGCATCCTCTCGCACGTGTTTTTGCTCGACTAGCCTGCGGGATGCATCCTCTCGCACGTGTTTTTGCTCGACTAGCCATGCGCATCCCAAAAAACCTGCGCATGCGCATCCCAAAAAACCTGCGCATGCGCATCCCACAAAACCTGCGCATGCGCATCCCACAAAACCTCGCACGTGTTTTTACTCGACTAGCCTGCGGGATGCATCCTCTCGCACGTGTTTTTACTCGACTAGCCTGCGGGAAGCATCCTCTCGCACGTGTTTTTACTCGACTAGCCTGCGGGATGCATCCTCTCGCACGTGTTTTTACTCGACTAGCCTGCGGGATGCATCCTCTCGCACGTGTTTTTGCTCGACTAGCCTGCGGGATGCATCCTCTCGCACGTGTTTTTGCTCGACTAGCCATGCGCATCCCAAAAAATCTGCGCATGCGCATCCCAAAAAACCTGCGCCTGCGCATCCCACAAAACCTGCGCATGCGCATCCCACAAAACCTCGCACGTGTTTTTACTCGACTAGCCTGCGGGATGCATCCTCTCGCACGTGTTTTTACTGGACTAGCCTGCGGGATGCATCCTCTCGCACGTGTTTTTACTCGACTAGCCTGCGGGATGCATCCTCTGGCACGTGTTTTTACTCGACTAGCCTGCGGGATGCATCCTCTCGCACGTGTTTTTACTCGACTAGCCTGCGGGAAGCATCCTCTCGCACGTGTTTTTGCTCGACTAGCCTGCGGGATGCATCCTCTCGCACGTGTTTTTGCTCGACTAGCCATGCGCATCCCAAAAAACCTGCGCATGCGCATCCCAAAAAACCTGCGCATGCGCATCCCACAAAACCGGCGCATGCGCATCCCACAAAACCTGCGCATACGCATCCCACAAAACCTCGCACGTGTTTTTACTGGACTAGCCTGCGGGATGCATCCTCTCGCACGTGTTTTTGCTCGACTAGCCATGCGCATCCCAAAAAACCTGCGCATGCGCATCCCACAAAACCGGCGCATGCGCATCCCACAAAACCTCGCACGTGTTTTTACTCGACTAGCCTGCGGGATGCATCCTCTGGCACGTGTTTTTACTCGACTAGCCTGCGGGATGCATCCTCTCGCACGTGTTTTTACTCGACTAGCCTGCGGGAAGCATCCTCTCGCACGTGTTTTTGCTCGACTAGCCTGCGGGATGCATCCTCTCGCACGTGTTTTTGCTCGACTAGCCATGCGCATCCCAAAAAACCTGCGCATGCGCATCCCAAAAAACCTGCGCACGCGCATCCCACAAAACCTGCGCATGCGCATCCCACAAAACCTCGCACGTGTTTTTACTCGACTAGCCTGCGGGAAGCATCCTCTCGCACGTGTTTTTACTCGACTAGCCTGCGGGATGCATGCTCTCGCACGTGTTTTTACTCGACTAGCCTGCGGGATGCATCCTCTCGCACGTGTTTTTGCTCGACTAGCCATGCGCATCCCAAAAAACCTGCGCATGCGCATCCCAAAAAACCTGCGCCTGCGCATCCCACAAAACCTGCGCATGCGCATCCCACAAAACCTGCGCATACGCATCCCACAAAACCTCGCACGTGTTTTTACTCGACTAGCCTGCGGGATGCATCCTCTCGCACGTGTTTTTACTGGACTAGCCTGCGGGATGCATCCTCTCGCACGTGTTTTTACTCGACTAGCCTGCGGGAAGCATCCTCTCGCACGTGTTTTTACTCGACTAGCCTGCGGGATGCATCCTCTCGCACGTGTTTTTACTCGACTAGCCTGCGGGAAGCATCCTCTCGCACGTGTTTTTACTCGACTAGCCTGCGGGATGCATCCTCTCGCACGTGTTTTTACTCGACTAGCCTGCGGGATGCATCCTCTCGCACGTGTTTTTGCTCGACTAGCCTGCGGGATGCATCCTCTCGCACGTGTTTTTGCTCGACTAGCCATGCGCATCCCAAAAAATCTGCGCATGCGCATCCCAAAAAACCTGCGCATGCGCATCCCAAAAAACCTGCGCATGCGCATCCCACAAAACCTCGCACGTGTTTTTACTCGACTAGCCTGCGGGATGCATCCTCTCGCACGTGTTTTTACTGGACTAGCCTGCGGGATGCATCCTCTCGCACGTGTTTTTACTCGACTAGCCTGCGGGATGCATCCTCTCGCACGTGTTTTTACTCGACTAGCCTGCGGGATGCATCCTCTCGCACGTGTTTTTACTCGACTAGCCTGCGGGAAGCATCCTCTCGCACGGGTTTTTGCTCGACTAGCCTGCGGGATGCATCCTCTCGCACGTGTTTTTGCTCGACTAGCCATGCGCATCCCAAAAAACCTGCGCATGCGCATCCCAAAAAACCTGCGCATGCGCATCCCACAAAACCGGCGCATGCGCATCCCACAAAACCTGCGCATACGCATCTCACAAAACCTCGCACGTGTTTTTACTCGACTAGCCGGCGGGATGCATCCTCTCGCACGTGTTTTTACTCGACTAGCCTGCGGGATGCATCCTCTCGCACGTGTTTTTACTCGACTAGCCTGCGGGATGCATCCTCTCGCACGTGTTTTTACTCGACTAGCCTGCGGGAAGCATCCTCTCGCACGTGTTTTTACTCGACTAGCCTGCGGGATGCATCCTCTCGCACGTGTTTTTGCTCGACTAGCCATGCGCATCCCAAAAAACCTGCGCATGCGCGTCCCAAAAAACCTGCGCATGCGCATCCCACAAAACCGGCGCATGCGCATCCCACAAAACCTCGCACGTGTTTTTACTCGACTAGCCTGCGGGATGCATCCTCTCGCACGTGTTTTTGCTCGACTAGCCTGCGGGATGCATCCTCTCGCACGTGTTTTTGCTCGACTAGCCATGCGCATCCCAAAAAACCTGCGCATGCGCATCCCACAAAACCTGCGCATGCGCATCCCACAAAACCTGCGCATACGCATCCCACAAAACCTCGCACGTGTTTTTACTCGACTAGCCGGCGGGATGCATCCTCTCGCACGTGTTTTTACTCGACTAGCCTGCGGGATGCATCCTCTCGCACGTGTTTTTACTCGACTAGCCTGCGGGATGCATCCTCTCGCACGTGTTTTTGCTCGACTAGCCATGCGCATCCCAAAAAACCTGCGCATGCGCATCCCAAAAAACCTGCGCATGCGCATCCCACAAAACCGGCGCATGCGCATCCCACAAAACCTGCGCATACGCATCCCACAAAACCTCGCACGTGTTTTTACTCGACTAGCCGGCGGGATGCATCCTCTCGCACGTGTTTTTACTGGACTAGCCTGCGGGATGCATCCTCTCGCACGTGTTTTTGCTCGACTAGCCATGCGCATCCCAAAAAACCTGCGCATGCGCATCCCAAAAAACCTGCGCATGCGCATCCCACAAAACCTGCGCATGCGCATCCCACAAAACCTCGCACGTGTTTTTACTCGACTAGCCTGCGGGATGCATCCTCTCGCACTTGTTTTTACTGGACTAGCCTGCGGGATGCATCCTCTCGCACGTGTTTTTACTCGACTAGCCTGCGGGATGCATCCTCTTGCACGTGTTTTTACTCGACTAGCCTGCGGGATGCACCCTCTCGCACGTGTTTTTACTCGACTAGCCTGCGGGAAGCATCCTCTCGCACGTGTTTTTACTCGACTAGCCTGCGGGATGCATCCTCTCGCACGTGTTTTTACTCGACTAGCCTGCGGGATGCATCCTCTCGCACGTGTTTTTGCTCGACTAGCCTGCGGGATGCATCCTCTCGCACGTGTTTTTGCTCGACTAGCCATGCGCATCCCAAAAAACCTGCGCATGCGCATCCCAAAAAACCTGCGCCTGCGCATCCCACAAAACCTGCGCATGCGCATCCCACAAAACCTGCGCATACGCATCCCACAAAACCTCGCACGTGTTTTTACTCGACTAGCCTGCGGGATGCATCCTCTCGCACGTGTTTTTACTGGACTAGCCTGCGGGATGCATCCTCTCGCACGTGTTTTTACTCGACTAGCCTGCGGGAAGCATTCTCTCGCACGTGTTTTTACTCGACTAGCCTGCGGGATGCATCCTCTCGCACGTGTTTTTACTCGACTAGCCTGCGGGAAGCATCCTCTCGCACGTGTTTTTACTCGACTAGCCTGCGGGATGCATCCTCTCGCACGTGTTTTTACTCGACTAGCCTGCGGGATGCATCCTCTCGCACGTGTTTTTGCTCGACTAGCCTGCGGGATGCATCCTCTCGCACGTGTTTATGCTCGACTAGCCATGCGCATCCCAAAAAATCTGCGCATGCGCATCCCAAAAAACCTGCGCATGGGCATCCCAAAAAACCTGCGCATGCGCATCCCACAAAACCTCGCACGTGTTTTTACTCGACTAGCCTGCGGGATGCATCCTCTCGCACGTGTTTTTACTCGACTAGCCTGCGGGATGCATCCTCTCGCACGTGTTTTTACTCGACTAGCCTGCGGGAAGCATCCTCTCGCACGGGTTTTTGCTCGACTAGCCTGCGGGATGCATCCTCTCGCACGTGTTTTTGCTCGACTAGCCATGCGCATCCCAAAAAACCTGCGCATGCGCATCCCAAAAAACCTGCGCATGCGCATCTCACAAAACCGGCGCATGCGCATCAGACAAAACCTGCGCATACGCATCCCACAAAACCTCGCACGTGTTTTTACTCGACTAGCCGGCGGGATGCATCCTCTCGCACGTGTTTTTACTGGACTAGCCTGCGGGATGCATCCTCTCGCACGTGTTTTTGCTCGACTAGCCATGCGCATCCCAAAAAACCTGCGCATGCGCATCCCAAAATACCTGCGCACGCGCATCCCACAAAACCTGCGCATGCGCATCCCACAAAACCTCGCACGTGTTTTTACTCGACTAGCCTGCGGGATGCATCCTCTCGCACGTGTTTTTACTGGACTAGCCTGCGGGATGCATCCTCTCGCACGTGTTTTTACTCGACTAGCCTGCGGGATGCATCCTCTCGCACGTGTTTTTACTCGACTAGCCTGCGGGATGCACCCTCTCGCACGTGTTTTTACTCGACTAGCCTGCGGGAAGCATCCTCTCGCACGTGTTTTTACTCGACTAGCCTGCGGGATGCATCCTCTCGCACGTGTTTTTACTCGACTAGCCTGCGGGATGCATCCTCTCGCACGTGTTTTTACTCGACTAGCCTGCGGGATGCATCCTCTCGCACGTGTTTTTGCTCGACTAGCCTGCGGGATGCATCCTCTCGCACGTGTTTTTGCTCGACTAGCCATGCGCATCCCAAAAAACCTGCGCATGCGCATCCCACAAAACCTGCGCATGCGCATCCCACAAAACCTGCGCATACGCAACCCACAGAACCTCGCACGTGTTTTTACTCGACTAGCCGGCGGGATGCATCCTCTCGCACGTGTTTTTACTAGACTAGCCTGCGGGATGCATCCTCTCGCACGTGTTTTTACTCGACTAGCCTGCGGGATGCACCCTCTCGCACGTGTTTTTACTCGACTAGCCTGCGGGAAGCATCCTCTCGCACGTGTTTTTACTCGACTAGCCTGCGGGAAGCATCCTCTCGCACGTGTTTTTGCTCGACTAGCCTGCGGGATGCATCCTCTCGCACGTGTTTTTGCTCGACTAGCCATGCGCATCCCAAAAAACCTGCGCATGCGCATCCCAAAAAACCTGCGCATGCGCATCCCACAAAACCGGCGCATGCGCATCCCACAAAACCTGCGCATACGCATCCCACAAAACCTCGCACGTGTTTTTACTCGACTAGCCGGCGGGATGCATCCTCTCGCACGTGTTTTTACTGGACTAGCCTGCGGGATGCATCCTCTCGCACGTGTTTTTACTCGACTAGCCTGCGGGATGCATCCTCTCGCACGTGTTTTTACTCGACTAGCCTGCGGGATGCATCCTCTCGCACGTGTTTTTACTCGACTAGCCTGCGGGAAGCATCCTCTCGCACGGGTTTTTGCTCGACTAGCCTGCGGGATGCATCCTCTCGCACGTGTTTTTGCTCGACTAGCCATGCGCATCCCAAAAAACCTGCGCATGCGCATCCCAAAAAACCTGCGCATGCGCATCCCACAAAACCGGCGCATGCGCATCAGACAAAACCTGCGCATACGCATCCCACAAAACCTCGCACGTGTTTTTACTCGACTAGCCGGCGGGATGCATCCTCTCGCACGTGTTTTTACTGGACTAGCCTGCGGGATGCATCCTCTCGCACGTGTTTTTGCTCGACTAGCCATGCGCATCCCAAAAAACCTGCGCATGCGCATCCCAAAATACCTGCGCACGCGCATCCCACGAAACCTGCGCATGCGCATCCCACAAAACCTCGCACGTGTTTTTACTCGACTAGCCTGCGGGATGCATCCTCTCGCACGTGTTTTTACTGGACTAGCCTGCGGGATGCATCCTCTCGCACGTGTTTTTACTCGACTAGCCTGCGGGATGCATCCTCTCGCACGTGTTTTTACTCGACTAGCCTGCGGGATGCACCCTCTCGCACGTGTTTTTACTCGACTAGCCTGCGGGAAGCATCCTCTCGCACGTGTTTTTACTCGACTAGCCTGCGGTATGCATCCTCTCGCACGAGTTTTTACTCGACTAGCCTGCGGGATGTATCCTCTCGCACGTGTTTTTACTCGACTAGCCTGCGGGATGCATCATCTCGCACGTGTTTTTGCTCGACTAGCCTGCGGGATGCATCCTCTCGCACGTGTTTTTGCTCGACTAGCCTGCGGGATGCATCCTCTCGCACGTGTTTTTGCTCGACTAGCCTGCGGGATGCATCCTCCCGCACGTGTTTTTACTCGACTAGCCTGCGGGATGCATCCTCTCGCACGTGTTTTTACTGGACTAGCCTGCGGGATGCATCCTCTCGCACGTGTTTTTACTCGACCAGCCTGCGGGATGCACCCTCTCGCACGTGTTTTTACTCGACTAGCCTGCGGGATGCATGCTCTCGCACGTGTTTTTACTCGACTAGCCTGCGGGATGCATCCTCTCGCACGTGTTTTTACTCGACTAGCCTGCGGGATGCATCCTCTCGCACGTGTTTTTACTCGACTAGCCTGCGGGATGCATCCTCTCGCACGTGTTTTTACTCGACTAGCCTGCGGGATGCATCCTCTCGCACGTGTTTTTACTCGACTAGCCTGCGGGATGCATCCTCTCGCACGTGTTTTTACTCGACCAGCCTGCGGGATGCACCCTCTCGCACGTGTTTTTACTCGACTAGCCTGCGGGATGCATGCTCTCGCACGTGTTTTTACTCGACTAGCCTGCGGGATGCATCCTCTCGCACGTGTTTTTACTCGACTAGCCTGCGGGATGCATCCTCTCGCACGTGTTTTTACTCGACTTGCCTGCGGGAAGCATCCTCTCGCACGTGTTTTTACTCGACTAGCCTGCGGGAAGCATCCTCTCGCACGTGTTTTTACTCGACTAGCCTGCGGGATGCATCCTCTCGCACGTGTTTTTACTCGACTAGCCTGCGGGATGCATCCTCTCGCACGTGTTTTTACTCGACTAGCCTGCGGGATGCATCCTCTCGCACGTGTTTTTACTCGACTAGCCTGCGGGATGCATCCTCTCGCACGTGTTTTTACTCGACTAGCCTGCGGGATGCATTCTCTCGCACGTGTTTTTACTCGACTAGCCATGCGCATCCCAAAAAACCTGCGCATGCGCATCCCAAAAAACCTGCGCATGCGCATCCCAAAAAACCTGCGCATGCGCATCCCACAAAACCTCGCACGTGTTTTTACTCGACTAGCCTGCGGGATGCATCCTCCCGCACGTGTTTTTACTCGACTAGCCTGCGGGATGCATCCTCTCGCACGTGTTTTTGCTCGACTAGCCTGCGGGATGCATCCTCTCGCACGTGTTTTTACTCGACTAGCCTGCGGGATGCATCCTCCCGCACGTGTTTTTACTCGACTAGCCTGCGGGATGCATCCTCTCGCACGTGTTTTTACTCGACTAGCCTGCGGGATGTATCCTCTCGCACGTCGTTTTACTCGACTAGCCTGCGGGATGCATCCTCTCGCACGTGTTTTTGCTCGACTAGCCTGCGGGATGCATCCTCTCGCACGTGTTTTTGCTCGACTAGCCATGCGCATCCCAAAAAACCTGCGCATGCGCATCCCACAAAACCTGCGCATGCGCATCCCACAAAACCTGCGCATGCGCATCCCACAAAACCTGCGCATGCGCATCCCAAAAAACCTCGCACGTGTTTTTACTCGACTAGCCTGCGGGATGCATCCTCTCGCACGTGTTTTTACTCGACTAGCCTGCGGAAAGCATCCTCTCGCACGTGTTTTTACTCGACTAGCCTGCGGGAAGCATCCTCTTGCACGTGTTTTTACTTGACTAGCCTGCGGGATGCATCCTCTCGCACGTGTTTTTACTCGACTTGCCTGCGGGAAGCATCCTCTCGCACGTGTTTTTACACGACTAGCCTGCGGGATGCATCCTCTCCCACGTGTTTTTGCTCGACTAGCCTGCGGGACGCATCCTCTCGCACGTGTTCTTCACTCGACTAGCCTGCGGGATGCATCCTCTCGAACGTGTTTTTGCTCGACTAGCCTGCGGGACGCATCCTCTCGCACGTGTTCTTCACTCGACTAGCCTGCGGGATGCATCCTCTCGAACGTGTTTTTACTCGACTAGCCTGCGGGAAGCATCCACTCGCACGTGTTTTTACTCGACTAGCCTGCGGGATGCATCCTCTCGCACGTGTTTTTGCTCGACTAGCCATGCGCATCCCAAAAAACCTGCGCATGCGCATCCCAAAAAACCTGCGCATGCGCATCCCACAAAACCTGCGCATGCGCATCCCAAAAAACCTCGCACGTGTTTTTACTCGACTTGCCTGCGGGATGCATCCTCTCGCACGTGTTTTTACTGGACTAGCCTGCGGGATGCATCCTCTCGCACGTGTTTTTACTCGACTAGCCTGCGGGATGCATCCTCTCGCACGTGTTTTTACTCGACTAGCCTGCGGGATGCATCCTCTCGCTCGTGTTTTTACTCGACTAGCCTGCGGGATGCATCCTCTCGCACGTGTTTTTACTCGACTAGCCTGCGGGATGCATCCTCTCGCTCGTGTTTTTACTCGACTAGCCTGCGGGATGCATCCTCTCGCACGTGTTTTTACTCGACTAGCCTGCGGAAAGCATCCTCTCGCACGTGTTTTTACTCGACTAGCCTGCGGGAAGCATCCTCTTGCACGTGTTTTTACTTGACTAGCCTGCGGGACGCATCCTCTCGCACGTGTTCTTCACTCGACTAGCCTGCGGGATGCATCCTCTCGAACGTGTTTTTGCTCGACTAGCCTGCGGGACGCATCCTCTCGCACGTGTTCTTCACTCGACTAGCCTGCGGGATGCATCCTCTCGAACGTGTTTTTACTCGACTAGCCTGCGGGAAGCATCCACTCGCACGTGTTTTTACTCGACTAGCCTGCGGGATGCATCCTCTCGCACGTGTTTTTGCTCGACTAGCCATGCGCATCCCAAAAAACCTGCGCATGCGCATCCCACAAAACCTGCGCATGCGCATCCCAAAAAACCTCGCACGTGTTTTTACTCGACTAGCCTGCGGGATGCATCCTCTCGCACGTGTTTTTACTGGACTAGCCTGCGGGATGCATCCTCTCGCACGTGTTTTTACTCGACCAGCCTGCGGGATGCATCCTCTCGCACGTGTTTTTACTCGACTAGCCTGCGGGATGCATCCTCTCGCACGTGTTTTTACTCGACTAGCCTGCGGGATGCATCCTCTCGCACGTGTTTTTACTCGACTAGCCTGCGGGAAGCATCCTCTCGCACATGTTTTTACTCGACTAGCCTGCGGGAAGCATCCTCTTGCACGTGTTTTTACTTGACTAGCCTGCGGGATGCATCCTCTCGCACGTGTTTTTACTCGACTTGCCTGCGGGAAGCATCCTCTCGCACGTGTTTTTACTCGACTAGCCTGCGGGAAGCATCCTCTCGCACGTGTTTTTACTCGACTAGCCTGCGGGATGCATCCTCTCGCACGTGTTTTTACTCGACTAGCCTGCGGGATGCATCCTCTCGCACGTGTTTTTACTCGACTAGCCTGCGGGATGCATCCTCTCGCACGTGTTTTTACTCGACTAGCCTGCGGGATGCATCCTCTCGCACGTGTTTTTACTCGACTAGCCTGCGGGATGCATTCTCTCGCACGTGTTTTTACTCGACTAGCCATGCGCATCCCAAAAAACCTGCGCATGCGCATCCCAAAAAACCTGCGCATGCGCATCCCAAAAAACCTGCGCATGCGCATCCCACAAAACCTCGCACGTGTTTTTACTCGACTACCCTGCGGGATGCATCCTCCCGCACGTGTTTTTACTCGACTAGCCTGCGGGATGCATCCTCTCGCACGTGTTTTTGCTCGACTAGCCTGCGGGATGCATCCTCTCGCACGTGTTTTTGCTCGACTAGCCATGCGCATCCCAAAAAACCTGCGCATGCGCATCCCACAAAACCTGCGCATGCGCATCCCACAAAACCTGCGCATGCGCATCCCACAAAACCTGCGCATGCGCATCCCAAAAAACCTCGCACGTGTTTTTACTCGACTAGCCTGCGGGATGCATCCTCTCGCACGTGTTTTTACTCGACTAGCCTGCGGGATGCATCCTCTCGCACGTGTTTTTACTCGACTAGCCTGCGGAAAGCATCCTCTCGCACGTGTTTTTACTCGACTAGCCTGCGGGAAGCATCCTCTTGCACGTGTTTTTACTTGACTAGCCTGCGGGATGAATCCTCTCGCACGTGTTTTTACTCGACTTGCCTGCGGGAAGCATCCTCTCGCACGTGTTTTTACACGACTAGCCTGCGGGATGCATCCTCTCGCACGTGTTTTTGCTCGACTAGCCTGCGGGACGCATCCTCTCGCACGTGTTCTTCACTCGACTAGCCTGCGGGATGCATCCTCTCGAACGTGTTTTTGCTCGACTAGCCTGCGGGACGCATCCTCTCGCACGTGTTCTTCACTCGACTAGCCTGCGGGATGCATCCTCTCGAACGTGTTTTTACTCGACTAGCCTGCGGGAAGCATCCACTCGCACGTGTTTTTACTCGACTAGCCTGCGGGATGCATCCTCTCGCACGTGTTTTTGCTCGACTAGCCATGCGCATCCCAAAAAACCTGCGCATGCGCATCCCACAAAACCTGCGCATGCGCATCCCAAAAAACCTCGCACGTGTTTTTACTCGACTTGCCTGCGGGATGCATCCTCTCGCACGTGTTTTTACTGGACTAGCCTGCGGGATGCATCCTCTCGCACGTGTTTTTCTCGACTAGCCTGCGGGATGCATCCTCTCGCACGTGTTTTTACTCGACTAGCCTGCGGGATGCATCCTCTCGCTCGTGTTTTTACTCGACTAGCCTGCGGGATGCATCCTCTCGCACGTGTTTTTACTCGACTAGCCTGCGGGAAGCATCCTCTCGCACATGTTTTTACTCGACTAGCCTGCGGGAAGCATCCTCTTGCACGTGTTTTTACTTGACTAGCCTGCGGGATGCATCCTCTCGCACGTGTTTTTACTCGACTTGCCTGCGGGAAGCATCCTCTCGCACGTGTTTTTACACGACTAGCCTGCGGGATGCATCCTCTCGCACGTGTTTTTGCTCGACTAGCCTGCTGGACGCATCCTCTCGCACGTGTTCTTCACTCGACTAGCCTGCGGGATGCATCCTCTCGAACGTGTTTTTGCTCGACTAGCCTGCGGGACGCATCCTCTCGCACGTGTTCTTCACTCGACTAGCCTGCGGGATGCATCCTCTCGAACAGTGTTTTTACTCGACTAGCCTGCGGGAAGCATCCACTCGCACGTGTTTTTACTCGACTAGCCTGCGGGATGCATCCTCTCGCACGTGTTTTTGCTCGACTAGCCATGCGCATCCCAAAAAACCTGCGCATGCGCATCCCACAAAACCTGCGCATGCGCATCCCAAAAAACCTCGCACGTGTTTTTACTCGACTAGCCTGCGGGATGCATCCTCTCGCACGTGTTTTTACTGGACTAGCCTGCGGGATGCATCCTCTCGCACGTGTTTTTACGCGACTAGCCTGCGGGATGCATCCTCTCGCACGTGTTTTTACTCGACTAGCCTGCGGGAAGCACCCTCTCGCACGTGTTTTTACTCGACTAGCCTGCGGGATGCATCCTCTCGCACGTGTTTTTACGCGACTAGCCTGCGGGATGCATCCTCTCGCACGTGTTTTTATTCGACTAGCCTGCGGGATGCATCCTCACGCACGTGTTTTACTCGACTAGCCTGCAGGATGCATCCTCTCGCACGTGTTTTTACTCGACTAGCCTGCGGGATGCATCCTCCCGCACATGTTTTTACTCGACTAGCCTGCGGGATGCATCCTCTCGCACGTGTTTTTATTCGACTAGCCTGCGGGATGCATCCTGACGCACGTGTTTTACTCGACTAGCCTGCGAGATGCATCCTCTCGCACGTGTTTTTGCTCGACTAGCCTGCGGGATGCATCCTCTCGCACGTGTTTTTGCTCGACTAGCCATGCGCATCCCAAAAAACCTGCGCATGCGCATCCCACAGAACCTGCGCATGCGCATTCCACAAAACCTGCGCATACGCATCCCACAAAACCTCGCACGTGTTTTTACTCGACTAGCCGGCGGGATGCATCCTCTCGCACGTGATTTTACTGGACTAGCCTGCGGGATGCATCCTCTCGCACGTGTTTTTACTCGACTAGCCTGCGGGATGCATCCTCTCGCACGTGTTTTTACTCGACTAGCCTGCGGGATGCATCCTCTCGCACGTGTTTTTACTCGACTAGCCTGCGGGAAGCATCCTCTCGCATGTGTTTTTACTCGACTAGCCTGCGGGAAGCATCCTCTCGCACGTGTTTTTACTCGACCAGCCTGCGGGATGCATCCTCTCGCACGTGTTTTTACTCGACTAGCCTGCGGGATGCATCCTCTCGCACGTGTTTTTACTCGACTAGCCTGCGGGATGCATCCTCTCGCACGTGTTTTTACTCGACTAGCCTGCGGGAAGCATCCTCTCGCACATGTTTTTACTCGACTAGCCTGCGGGAAGCATCCTCTTGCACGTGTTTTTACTTGACTAGCCTGCGGGATGCATCCCCTCGCACGTGTTTTTACTCGACTTGCCTGCGGGAAGCATCCTCTCGCACGTGTTTTTACTCGACTAGCCTGCGGGAAGCATCCTCTCGCACGTGTTTTTACTCGACTAGCCTGCGGGATGCATCCTCTCGCACGTGTTTTTACTCGACTAGCCTGCGGGATGCATCCTCTCGCACGTGTTTTTACTCGACTAGCCTGCGGGATGCATCCTCTCGCACGTGTTTTTACTCGACTAGCCTGCGGGATGCATCCTCTCGCACGTGTTTTTACTCGACTAGCCTGCGGGATGCATTCTCTCGCACGTGTTTTTACTCGACTAGCCATGCGCATCCCAAAAAACCTGCGCATGCGCATCCCAAAAAACCTGCGCATGCGCATCCCACAAAACCTCGCACGTGTTTTTACTCGACTAGCCTGCGGGATGCATCCTCCCGCACGTGTTTTTACTCGACTAGCCTGCGGGATGCATCCTCTCGCACGTGTTTTTGCTCGACTAGCCTGCGGGATGCATCCTCTCGCACGTGTTTTTACTCGACTAGCCTGCGGGATGCATCCTCCCGCACGTGTTTTTACTCGACTAGCCTGCGGGATGCATCCTCTCGCACGTGTTTTTACTCGACTAGCCTGCGGGATGTATCCTCTCGCACGTGTTTTTACTCGACTAGCCTGCGGGATGCATCCTCTCGCACGTGTTTTTGCTCGACTAGCCTGCGGGATGCATCCTCTCGCACGTGTTTTTGCTCGACTAGCCATGCGCATCCCAAAAAACCTGCGCATGCGCATCCCACAAAACCTGCGCATGCGCATCCCACAAAACCTGCGCATGCGCATCCCACAAAACCTGCGCATGCGCATCCCAAAAAACCTCGCACGTGTTTTTACTCGACTAGCCTGCGGGATGCATCCTCTCGCACGTGTTTTTACTCGACTAGCCTGCGGGATGCATCCTCTCGCACGTGTTTTTACTCGACTAGCCTGCGGAAAGCATCCTCTCGCACGTGTTTTTACTCGACTAGCCTGCGGGAAGCATCCTCTTGCACGTGTTTTTACTTGACTAGCCTGCGGGATGCATCCTCTCGCACGTGTTTTTACTCGACTTGCCTGCGGGAAGCATCCTCTCGCACGTGTTTTTACACGACTAGCCTGCGGGATGCATCCTCTCGCACGTGTTTTTGCTCGACTAGCCTGCGGGACGCATCCTCTCGCACGTGTTCTTCACTCGACTAGCCTGCGGGATGCATCCTCTCGAACGTGTTTTTGCTCGACTAGCCTGCGGGACGCATCCTCTCGCACGTGTTCTTCACTCGACTAGCCTGCGGGATGCATCCTCTCGAACGTGTTTTTACTCGACTAGCCTGCGGGAAGCATCCACTCGCACGTGTTTTTACTCGACTAGCCTGCGGGATGCATCCTCTCGCACGTGTTTTTGCTCGACTAGCCATGCGCATCCCAAAAAACCTGCGCATGCGCATCCCACAAAACCTGCGCATGCGCATCCCAAAAAACCTCGCACGTGTTTTTACTCGACTTGCCTGCGGGATGCATCCTCTCGCACGTGTTTTTACTGGACTAGCCTGCGGGATGCATCCTCTCGCACGTGTTTTTCTCGACTAGCCTGCGGGATGCATCCTCTCGCACGTGTTTTTACTCGACTAGCCTGCGGGATGCATCCTCTCGCTCGTGTTTTTACTCGACTAGCCTGCGGGATGCATCCTCTCGCACGTGTTTTTACTCGACTAGCCTGCGGGAAGCATCCTCTCACACATGTTTTTACTCGACTAGCCTGCGGGAAGCATCCTCTTGCACGTGTTTTTACTTGACTAGCCTGCGGGATGCATCCTCTCGCACGTGTTTTTACTCGACTTGCCTACGGGAAGCATCCTCTCGCACGTGTTTTTACACGACTAGCCTGCGGGATGCATCCTCTCGCACGTGTTTTTGCTCGACTAGCCTGCTGGACGCATCCTCTCGCACGTGTTCTTCACTCGACTAGCCTGCGGGATGCATCCTCTCGAACGTGTTTTTGCTCGACTAGCCTGCGGGACGCATCCTCTCGCACGTGTTCTTCACTCGACTAGCCTGCGGGATGCATCCTCTCGAACGTGTTTTTACTCGACTAGCCTGCGGGAAGCATCCACTCGCACGTGTTTTTACTCGACTAGCCTGCGGGATGCATCCTCTCGCACGTGTTTTTACGCGACTAGCCTGCGGGATGCATCCTCTCGCACGTGTTTTTACTCGACTAGCCTGCGGGAAGCACCCTCTCGCACGTGTTTTTACTCGACTAGCCTGCGGGATGCATCCTCTCGCACGTGTTTTTACGCGACTAGCCTGCGGGATGCATCCTCTCGCACGTGTTTTTATTCGACTAGCCTGCGGGATGCATCCTCACGCACGTGTTTTACTCGACTAGCCTGCAGGATGCATCCTCTCGCACGTGTTTTTACTCGACTAGCCTGCGGGATGCATCCTCCCGCACATGTTTTTACTCGACTAGCCTGCGGGATGCATCCTCTCGCACGTGTTTTTATTCGACTAGCCTGCGGGATGCATCCTGACGCACGTGTTTTACTCGACTAGCCTGCGAGATGCATCCTCTCGCACGTGTTTTTGCTCGACTAGCCTGCGGGATGCATCCTCTCGCACGTGTTTTTGCTCGACTAGCCATGCGCATCCCAAAAAACCTGCGCATGCGCATCCCACAGAACCTGCGCATGCGCATTCCACAAAACCTGCGCATACGCATCCCACAAAACCTCGCACGTGTTTTTACTCGACTAGCCGGCGGGATGCAAACTCTCGCACGTGATTTTACTGGACTAGCCTGCGGGATGCATCCTCTCGCACGTGTTTTTACTCGACTAGCCTGCGGGATGCATCCTCTCGCACGTGTTTTTACTCGACTAGCCTGCGGGATGCATCCTCTCGCACGTGTTTTTACTCGACTAGCCTGCGGGAAGCATCCTCTCGCATGTGTTTTTACTCGACTAGCCTGCGGGAAGCATCCTCTCGCATGTGTTTTTACTCGACTAGCCTGCGGGAAGCATCCTCTTGCACGTGTTTTTACTCGACTAGCCTGCGGGATGCATCCTCTCGCATGTGTTTTTACTCGACTAGCCTGCGGGATGCATCCTCTCGCACGTCTTTTTACTCGACTAGCCTGCGGGATGCATCCTCTCGCACGTGTTTTTACTCGACTAGCCTGCGGGATGTATCCTCTCGCACGTGTTTTTACTCGACTAGCCTGCGGGATGCATCCTCTCGCACGTGTTTTTGCTCGACTAGCCTGCGGGATGCATCCTCTCGCACGTGATTTTACTGGACTAGCCTGCGGGATGCATCCTCTCGCACGTGTTTTTACTCGACTAGCCTGCGGGATGCATCCTCTCGCACGTGTTTTTACTCGACTAGCCTGCGGGATGCATCCTCTCGCACGTGTTTTTACTCGACTAGCCTGCGGGAAGCATCCACTCGCATGTGTTTTTACTCGACTAGCCTGCGGGAAGCATCCTCTCGCATGTGTTTTTACTCGACTAGCCTGCGGGAAGCATCCTCTTGCACGTGTTTTTACTCGACTAGCCTGCGGGATGCATCCTCTCGCATGTGTTTTTACTCGACTAGCCTGCGGGATGCATCCTCTCGCACGTCTTTTTACTCGACTAGCCTGCGGGATGCATCCTCTCGCACGTGTTTTTACTCGACTAGCCTGCGGGATGTATCCTCTCGCACGTGTTTTTACTCGACTAGCCTGCGGGATGCATCCTCTCGCACGTGTTTTTGCTCGACTAGCCTGCGGGATGCATCCTCTCGCACGTGTTTTTGCTCGATTAGCCATGCGCGTACCAAAAAACCTGCGCATGCGCATCCCAAAAAACCTGCGCACGCGCATCCCACAAAACCTCGCACGTGTTTTTACTCGACTAGCCGGCGGGATGCATCCTCTCGCACGTGTTTTTACTGGACTAGCCTGCGGGATGCATCCTCTCGCACGTGCTTTTGCTCGACTAGCCTGCGGGATGCATCCTCTCGCACGTGTTTTTGCTCGACTAGCCTGCGGGATGCATCCTCTCGCACGTGTTTTTACTCGACTAGCCTGCGGGATGCATCCTCTCGCACGTGTTTTTACTCGACTAGCCTGTGGGAAGCATCCTCTCGCATGTGTTTTTACTCGACTAGCCTGCGGGAAGCATCCTCTCGCATGTGTTTTTACTCGACTAGCCTGCGGGAAGCATCCTCTTGCACGTGTTTTTACTCGACTAGCCTGCGGGATGCATCCTCTCGCATGTGTTTTTACTCGACTAGCCTGCGGGATGCATCCTCTCGCACGTCTTTTTACTCGACTAGCCTGCGGGATGCATCCTCTCGCACGTGTTTTTACTCGACTAGCCTGCGGGATGTATCCTCTCGCACGTGTTTTTACTCGACTAGCCTGCGGGATGCATCCTCTCGCACGTGCTTTTGCTCGACTAGCCTGCGGGATGCACCCTCTCGCACGTGTTTTTACTCGACTAGCCTGCGGGATGCATGCTCTCGCACGTGTTTTTACTCGACTAGCCTGCGGGATGTATCCTCTCGCACGTGTTTTTACTCGACTAGCCTGCGGGAAGCATCCTCTCGCACGTGTTTTTACTCGACTAGCCTGCGGGATGCATCCTCTCGCACGTGTTTTTGCTCGACTAGCCTGCGGGATGCATCTTCTCGCACGTGTTTTTACTCGACTAGCCTGCGGGAAGCATCCTCTCGCACGTGTTTTTACTCGACTAGCCTGTGGGAAGCATCCTCTTGCACGTGTTTTTACTGGACTAGCCTGCGGGATGCATCCTCTCGCACGTGTTTTTACTCGACTAGCCTGCGGGAAGCATCCTCTCGCACGTGTTTTTACTCGACTAGCCTGCGGGAAGCATCCTCTTGCACGTGTTTTTACTCGACTAGCCTGCGGGATGCATCCTCTCGCACGTGTTTTTACTCGACTAGCCTGCGGGAAGCATCCTCTCGCACGTGTTTTTACTCGACTAGCCTGCGGGAAGCATCCTCTTGCACGTGTTTTTACTCGACTAGCCTGCGGGATGCATCCTCTCGCACGTGTTTTTACTCGACTAGCCTGCGGGATACATCCTCTCGCACGTGTTTTTACTCGACTAGCCTGCGGGATGCATCCTCTCGCACGTGTTTTTACTCGACTAGCCTGCGGGATGTATCCTCTCGCACGTGTTTTTACTCGACTAGCCTGCGGGATGCATCCTCTCGCACGTGTTTTTGCTTGTCTAGCCATGCGCATCCCAAAAAACCTGCGCATGCGCATCCCACAAAACCTGCGCATACGCATCCCACAAAACCTCGTACGTGTTTTTACTCGACTAGCCGGCGGGATGCATCCTCTCGCACGTGTTTTTACTGGACTAGCCTGCGGGATGCATCCTCTCGCACGTGTTTTTACTCGACTAGCCTGCGGGATGCACCCTCTCGCACGTGTTTTTACTCGACTAGCCTGCGGGATGCATCCTCTCGCACGTGTTTTTACTCGACTAGCCTGCGGGATGCATCCTCTCGCACGTGTTTTTACTCGACTAGCCTGCGGGAAGCATCCTCTCGCACGTGTTTTTACTCGACTAGCCTGCGGGAAGCATCCTCTCGCACGTGTTTTTACTCGACTAGCCTGCGGGAAGCATCCTCTTGCACGTGCTTTTACTCGACTAGCCTGCGGGATGCATCCTCTCGCACGTGTTTTTACTCGACTAGCCTGCGGGATACATCCTCTCGCACGTGTTTTTACTCGACTAGCCTGCGGGATGCATCCTCTCGCACGTGTTTTTACTCGACTAGCCTGCGGGATGTATCCTCTCGCACGTGTTTTTACTCGACTAGCCTGCGGGATGCATCCTCTCGCACGTGTTTTTGCTCGACTAGCCTGCGGGATGCATCCTCTCGCACGTGTTTTTGCTTGTCTAGCCATGCGCATCCCAAAAAACCTGCGCATGCGCATCCCACAAAACCTGCGCATACGCATCCCACAAAACCTCGTACGTGTTTTTACTCGACTAGCCGGCGGGATGCATCCTCTCGCACGTGTTTTTACTGGACTAGCCTGCGGGATGCATCCTCTCGCACGTGTTTTTACTCGACTAGCCTGCGGGATGCACCCTCTCGCACGTGTTTTTCTCGACTAGCCTGCGGGATGCATCCTCTCGCACGTGTTTTTACGCGACTAGCCTGCGGGATGCATCCTCTCGCACGTGTTTTTATTCGACTAGCCTGCGGGATGCATCCTCACGCACGTGTTTTACTCGACTAGCCTGCAGGATGCATCCTCTCGCACGTGTTTTTACTCGACTAGCCTGCGGGATGCATCCTCCCGCACGTGTTTTTACTCGACTAGTCTGCGGGATGCATCCTCTCGCACGTGTTTTTGCTCGACTAGCCTGCTTGACGCATCCTCTCGCACGTGTTTTTGCTCGACTAGCCTGCAGGATGCACCCTCTCGCACGTGTTTTTACTCGACTAGCCTGCGGGATGCATCCTCTCGCACGTGTTTTTACGCGACTAGCCTGCGGGATGCATCCTCTCGCACGTGTTTTTATTCGACTAGCCTGCGGGATGCATCCTCTCGCACGTGTTTTTACTCGACTAGCCTGCGGGATGCATCCTCTCGCACGTGTTTTTACTCGAATAGCCTGCGGGAAGCATCCTCTCGCACGCGTTTTTACTCGACTAGCCTGCGGGAAGCATCCTCTCGCACGTGTTTTTACTCGACTAGCCTGCGGGATGCATCCTCTCGCACGTGTTTTTGCTCGACTAGCCTGCGGGATGCATCCTCTCGCACGTGTTTTTACTCGACTAGCCTGCGGGATGCATCCTCTCGCACGTGTTTTTACTCGACTAGCCATGCGCATCCCAAAAAACCTGCGCATGCGCATCCCACAAAACCTCGCACGTGTTTTTACTCGACTAGCCTGCGGGATGCATCCTCTCGCACGTGTTTTTACTCGACTAGCCTGCGGGATGCATCCTCTCGCACGTGTTTTTGCTCGACTAGCCTGCGGGATGCATCCTCTCGCACGTGTTTTTGCTCGACTAGCCAGCGGGATGCATCCTCTCGCACGTGTTTTTGCTCGACTAGCCTGCGGTATGCATCCTCTCGCACGTGTTTTTGCTCGACTAGCCTGCGGGATGCATCCTCTCGCACGTGTTTTACTCGACTAGCCTGCAGGATGCATCCTCTCGCACGTGTTTTTACTCGACTAGCCTGCGGGATGCATCCTCCCGCACGTGTTTTTACTCGACTAGCCTGCGGGATGCATCCTCTCGCACGTGTTTTTGCTCGACTAGCCTGCGGGATGCATCCTCCCGCACGTGTTTTTACTCGACTAGCCTGCGGGATGCATCCTCTCGCACGTGTTTTTACTCGACTAGCCTGCGGGATGCATCCTCTCGCACGTGTTTTTACTGGACTAGCCTGCGGGATGCATCCTCTCGCACGTGTTTTTACTCGACCAGCCTGCGGGATGCACCCTCTCGCACGTGTTTTTACTCGACTAGCCTGCGGGATGCATGCTCTCGCACGTGTTTTTACTCGACTAGCCTTCGGGATGTATCCTCTCGCACGTGTTTTTACTCCACTAGCCTGCGGGATGCATCCTCTCGCACGTGTTTTTACTCGACTAGCCTGCGGGATGCATCCTCTCGCACGTGTTTTTACTCGACTAGCCTGCGGGATGCATCCTCTCGCACGTGTTTTTACTCGACTAGCCTGCGGGATGCATCCTCTCGCACGTGTTTTTACTCGACTAGCCTGCGGGATGCATCCTCTCGCACGTGTTTTTACTCGATTAGCCTGCGGGATGCATCCTCTCGCACGTGTTTTTACTCGACTAGCCATGCGCATCCCAAAAAACCTTCGCATGCGCATCCCAAAAAAACCTGCGCATGCGCATCCCACAAAACCTCGCACGTGTTTTTACTCGACTAGCCTGCGGGATGCATCCTCCCGCACGTGTTTTTACTCGACTAGCCTGCGGGATGCATCCTCTCGCACGTGTTTTTATTCGACTAGCCTGCGGGATGCATCCTCACGCACGTGTTTTACTCGACTAGCCTGCAGGATGCATCCTCTCGCACGTGTTTTTACTCGACTAGCCTGCGGGATGCATCCTCCCGCACGTGTTTTTACTGGACTAGCCTGCGGGATGCATCCTCTCGCACGTGTTTTTGCTCGACTAGCCTGCTTGACGCATCCTCTCGCACGTGTTTTTGCTCGACTAGCCTGCGGGATGCACCCTCTCGCACGTGTTTTTACTCGACTAGCCTGCGGGATGCATCCTCTCGCACGTGTTTTTACGCGACTAGCCTGCGGGATGCATCCTCTCGCACGTGTTTTTATTCGACTAGCCTGCGGGATGCATCCTCTCGCACGTGTTTTTACTCGACTAGCCTGCGGGATGCATCCTCTAGCACGTGTTTTTACTCGAATAGCCTGCGGGAAGCATCCTCTCGCACGCGTTTTTACTCGACTAGCCTGCGGGAAGCATCCTCTCGCACGTGTTTTTACTCGACTAGCCTGCGGGATGCATCCTCTCGCACGTGTTTTTGCTCGACTAGCCTGCGGGATGCATCCTCTCGCACGTGTTTTTACTCGACTAGCCTGCGGGATGCATCCTCTCGCACGTGTTTTTACTCAACTAGCCATGCGCATCCCAAAAAACCTGCGCATGCTTATCCCACAAAACCTCGCACGTGTTTTTACTCGACTAGCCTGCGGGATGCATCCTCTCGCACGTGTTTTTACTCGACTAGCCTGCGGGATGCATCCTCTCGCACGTGTTTTTGCTCGACTAGCCTGCGGGATGCATCCTCTCGCACGTGTTTTTGCTCGACTAGCCAGCGGGATGCATCCTCTCGCACGTGTTTTTGCTCGACTAGCCTGCGGTATGCATCCTCTCGCACGTGTTTTTGCTCGACTAGCCTGCGGGATGCATCCTCCCGCACGTGTTTTTACTCGACTAGCCTGCGGGATGCATCCTCTCGCACGTGTTTTTACTGGACTAGCCTGCGGGATGCATCCTCTCGCACGTGTTTTTACTCGACCAGCCTGCGGGATGCACCCTCTCGCACGTGTTTTTACTCGACTAGCCTGCGGGATGCATGCTCTCGCACGTGTTTTTACTCGACTAGCCTTCGGATGTATCCTCTCGCACGTGTTTTTACTCCACTAGCCTGCGGGATGCATCCTCTCGCACGTGTTTTTACTCGACTAGCCTGCGGGATGCATCCTCTCGCACGTGTTTTTACTCGACTAGCCTGCGGGATGCATCCTCTCGCACGTGTTTTTACTCGACTAGCCTGCGGGATGCATCCTCTCGCACGTGTTTTTACTCGACTAGCCTGCGGGATGCATCCTCTCGCACGTGTTTTTACTCGATTAGCCTGCGGGATGCATCCTCTCGCACGTGTTTTTACTCGACTAGCCATGCGCATCCCAAAAAACCTACGCATGCGCATCCCAAAAAAACCTGCGCATGCGCATCCCACAAAACCTCGCACGTGTTTTTACTCGACTAGCCTGCGGGATGCATCCTCCCGCACGTGTTTTTACTCGACTAGCCTGCGGGATGCATCCTCTCGCACGTGTTTTTGCTCGAATAGCCTGCGGGATGCATCCTCTCGCACGTGTTTTTGCTCGACTAGCCTGCGGGATGCATCCTCTCGCACGTGTTTTTGCTCGACTAGCCTGCGGGATGCATCCTCCCGCACGTGTTTTTACTCGACTAGCCTGCGGGATGCATCCTCTCGCACGTGTTTTTACTCGACTAGCCTGCGGGATGTATCCTCTGGCACGTGTTTTTACTCGACTAGCCTGCGGGATGCATCCTCTCGCACGTGTTTTTGCTCGACTAGCCTGCGGGATGCATCCTCTCGCACGTGTTTTTGCTCGACTAGCCATGCGCATCCCAAAAAACCTGCGCATGCGCATCCCAAAAAACCTGCGCATGCGCATCCCACAAAACCTGCGCATGCGCATCCCACAAAACCTGCGCATGCGCATCCCACAAAACCTCGCACGTGTTTTTACTCGACTGGCCTGCGGGATGCATCCTCTCGCACGTGTTTTTACTCGACTAGCCTGCGGGATGCATCCTCTCGCACGTGTTTTTACTCGACTAGCCTGCGGGATGCATCCTCTCGCACGTGTTTTTACTCGACTAGCCTGCGGGAAGCATCATCTCGCACGTGTTTTTACTCGACTAGCCTGCGGGATGCATCCTCTCGCACGTGTTTTTGCTCGACTAGCCCGCGGGATGCATCCTCTCGCACGTGTTTTTGCTCGACTAGCCTGCGGATGCATCCTCTCGCACGTGTTTTTGCTCGACTAGCCTGCGGGATGCATCCTCTCGCACGTGTTTTTGCTCGACTAGCCTGCGGGATGCATCTTCTCGCACGTGTTTTACTCGACTAGCCTGCAGGATGCATCCTCTCGCACGTGTTTTTACTCGACTAGCCTGCGGGATGCATCCTCCCGCACGTGTTTTTACTCGACTAGCCTGCGGTATGCATCCTCTCGCACGAGTTTTTACTCGACTAGCCTGCGGGATGTATCCTCTCGCACGTGTTTTTACTCGACTAGCCTGCGGGATGCATCATCTCGCACGTGTTTTTGCTCGACTAGCCTGCGGGATGCATCCTCTCGCACGTGTTTTTGCTCGACTAGCCTGCGGGATGCATCCTCTCGCACGTGTTTTTGCTCGACTAGCCATGCGCATCCCAAAAAACCTGCGCATGCGCATCCCAAAAAACCTGCGCATGCGCATCCCACAAAACCTGCGCATGCGCATCCCAAAAAACCTCGCACGTGTTTTTACTCGACTAGCCTGCGGGATGCATCCTCTCGCACGTGTTTTTACTGGACTAGCCTGCGGGATGCATCCTCTCGCACGTGTTTTTACTCGACTAGCCTGCGGGATGCATCCTCTCGCACGTGTTTTTACTCGACTAGCATGCGGGATGCATCCTCTCGCACGTGTTTTTACTCGACTAGCCTGCGGGATGCATCCTCTCGCACGTGTTTTTACTCGACTAGCCTGCGGAAAGCATCCTCTCGCATGTGTTTTTACTCGACTAGCCTGCGGGAAGCATCCTCTTGCACGTGTTTTTACTTGACTAGCCTGCGGGATGCATCCTCTCGCACGTGTTTTTACTCGACTTGCCTGCGGGAAGCATCCTCTCGCACGTGTTTTTACACGACTAGCCTGCGGGATGCATCCTCTCGCACGTGTTTTTACTGGACTAGCCTGCGGGATGCATCCTCTCGCACGTGTTTTTACTCGACTAGCCTGCGGGATGCATCCTCTCGCACGTGTTTTTACTCGACTAGCCTGCGGGATGCATCCTCTCGCACGTGTTTTTACTCGACTAGCCAGCGGGATGCATCCTCTCGCACGTGTTTTTGCTCGACTAGCCTGCGGGACGCATCCTCTCGCACGTGTTCTTCACTCGACTAGCCTGCGGGATGCATCCTCACCATCTTTTTTTTGACTCGACTAGCCTGCGGGAAGCATCCACTCGCACGTGTTTTTACTCGACTAGCCTGCGGGATGCATCCTCTCGCACGTGATTTTGCTCGACTAGCCATGCGCATCCCAAAAAACCTGCGCATGCGCATCCCACAAAACCTGCGCATGCGCATCCCAAAAAACCTCGCACGTGTTTTTACTCGACTAGCCTGCGGGATGCATCCTCTCGCACGTGTTTTTACTGGACTAGCCTGCGGGATGCATCCTCTCGCACGTGTTTTTACTCGACTAGCCTGCGGGATGCATCCTCTCGCTCGTGTTTTTACTCGACTAGCCTGCGGGATGCATCCTCTCGCACGTGTTTTTACTCGACTAGCCTGCGGGATGCATCCTCTCGCACGTGTTTTTACTCGACTAGCCTGCGGGAAGCATCCTCTCGCACATGTTTTTACTCGACTAGCCTGCGGGAAGCATCCTCTTGCACGTGTTTTTACTTGACTAGCCTGCGGGATGCATCCTCTCGCACGTGTTTTTACTCGACTTGCCTGCGGGAAGCATCCTCTCGCACGTGTTTTTACTCGACTAGCCTGCGGGAAGCATCCTCTCGCACGTGTTTTTACACGACTAGCCTGCGGGATGCATCCTCTCGCACGTGTTTTTGCTCGACTAGCCTGCTGGACGCATCCTCTCGCACGTGTTCTTCACTCGACTAGCCTGCGGGATGCATCTTCTCGAACGTGTTTTTGCTCGACTAGCCTGCGGGACGCATCCTCTCGCACGTGTTCTTCACTCGACTAGCCTGCGGGATGCATCCTCACCATGTTTTTTTTGACTCGACTAGCCTGCGGGAAGCATCCACTCGCACGTGTTTTTACTCGACTAGCCTGCGGGATGCATCCTCTCGCACGTGTTTTTGCTCGACTAGCCATGCGCATCCCAAAAAACCTGCGCATGCGCATCCCACAAAACCTGCGCATGCGCATCCCAAAAAACCTCGCACGTGTTTTTACTCGAATAGCCTGCGGGATGCATCCTCTCGCACGTGTTTTTACTGGACTAGCCTGCGGGATGCATCCTCTCGCACGTGTTTTTACTCGACTAGCCTGCGGGATGCATCCTCTCGCTCGTGTTTTTACTCGAATAGCCTGCGGGAAGCATCCTCTCGCACGCGTTTTTACTCGACTAGCCTGCGGGAAGCATCCTCTCGCACGTGTTTTTACTCGACTAGCCTGCGGGATGCATCCTCTCGCACGTGTTTTTGCTCGACTAGCCTGCGGGATGCATCCTCTCGCACGTGTTTTTACTCGACTAGCCTGCGGGATGCATCCTCTCGCACGTGTTTTTACTCAACTAGCCATGCGCATCCCAAAAAACCTGCGCATGCTTATCCCACAAAACCTCGCACGTGTTTTTACTCGACTAGCCTGCGGGATGCATCCTCTCGCACGTGTTTTTACTCGACTAGCCTGCGGGATGCATCCTCTCGCACGTGTTTTTGCTCGACTAGCCTGCGGGATGCATCCTCTCGCACGTGTTTTTGCTCGACTAGCCAGCGGGATGCATCCTCTCGCACGTGTTTTTGCTCGACTAGCCTGCGGTATGCATCCTCTCGCACGTGTTTTTGCTCGACTAGCCTGCGGGATGCATCCTCCCGCACGTGTTTTTACTCGACTAGCCTGCGGGATGCATCCTCTCGCACGTGTTTTTACTGGACTAGCCTGCGGGATGCATCCTCTCGCACGTGTTTTTACTCGACCAGCCTGCGGGATGCACCCTCTCGCACGTGTTTTTACTCGACTAGCCTGCGGGATGCATGCTCTCGCACGTGTTTTTACTCGACTAGCCTTCGGGATGTATCCTCTCGCACGTGTTTTTACTCCACTAGCCTGCGGGATGCATCCTCTCGCACGTGTTTTTACTCGACTAGCCTGCGGGATGCATCCTCTCGCACGTGTTTTTACTCGACTAGCCTGCGGGATGCATCCTCTCGCACGTGTTTTTACTCGACTAGCCTGCGGGATGCATCCTCTCGCACGTGTTTTTACTCGACTAGCCTGCGGGATGCATCCTCTCGCACGTGTTTTTACTCGATTAGCCTGCGGGATGCATCCTCTCGCACGTGTTTTTACTCGACTAGCCATGCGCATCCCAAAAAACCTACGCATGCGCATCCCAAAAAAACCTGCGCATGCGCATCCCACAAAACCTCGCACGTGTTTTTACTCGACTAGCCTGCGGGATGCATCCTCCCGCACGTGTTTTTACTCGACTAGCCTGCGGGATGCATCCTCTCGCACGTGTTTTTGCTCGAATAGCCTGCGGGATGCATCCTCTCGCACGTGTTTTTGCTCGACTAGCCTGCGGGATGCATCCTCTCGCACGTGTTTTTGCTCGACTAGCCTGCGGGATGCATCCTCCCGCACGTGTTTTTACTCGACTAGCCTGCGGGATGCATCCTCTCGCACGTGTTTTTACTCGACTAGCCTGCGGGATGTATCCTCTGGCACGTGTTTTTACTCGACTAGCCTGCGGGATGCATCCTCTCGCACGTGTTTTTGCTCGACTAGCCTGCGGGATGCATCCTCTCGCACGTGTTTTTGCTCGACTAGCCATGCGCATCCCAAAAAACCTGCGCATGCGCATCCCAAAAAACCTGCGCATGCGCATCCCACAAAACCTGCGCATGCGCATCCCACAAAACCTGCGCATGCGCATCCCACAAAACCTCGCACGTGTTTTTACTCGACTGGCCTGCGGGATGCATCCTCTCGCACGTGTTTTTACTCGACTAGCCTGCGGGATGCATCCTCTCGCACGTGTTTTTACTCGACTAGCCTGCGGGATGCATCCTCTCGCACGTGTTTTTACTCGACTAGCCTGCGGGAAGCATCATCTCGCACGTGTTTTTACTCGACTAGCCTGCGGGATGCATCCTCTCGCACGTGTTTTTGCTCGACTAGCCCGCGGGATGCATCCTCTCGCACGTGTTTTTGCTCGACTAGCCTGCGGGATGCATCCTCTCGCACGTGTTTTTGCTCGACTAGCCTGCGGGATGCATCCTCTCGCACGTGTTTTTGCTCGACTAGCCTGCGGGATGCATCTTCTCGCACGTGTTTTACTCGACTAGCCTGCAGGATGCATCCTCTCGCACGTGTTTTTACTCGACTAGCCTGCGGGATGCATCCTCCCGCACGTGTTTTTACTCGACTAGCCTGCGGTATGCATCCTCTCGCACGAGTTTTTACTCGACTAGCCTGCGGGATGTATCCTCTCGCACGTGTTTTTACTCGACTAGCCTGCGGGATGCATCATCTCGCACGTGTTTTTGCTCGACTAGCCTGCGGGATGCATCCTCTCGCACGTGTTTTTGCTCGACTAGCCTGCGGGATGCATCCTCTCGCACGTGTTTTTGCTCGACTAGCCATGCGCATCCCAAAAAACCTGCGCATGCGCATCCCAAAAAACCTGCGCATGCGCATCCCACAAAACCTGCGCATGCGCATCCCAAAAAACCTCGCACGTGTTTTTACTCGACTAGCCTGCGGGATGCATCCTCTCGCACGTGTTTTTACTGGACTAGCCTGCGGGATGCATCCTCTCGCACGTGTTTTTACTCGACTAGCCTGCGGGATGCATCCTCTCGCACGTGTTTTTACTCGACTAGCATGCGGGATGCATCCTCTCGCACGTGTTTTTACTCGACTAGCCTGCGGGATGCATCCTCTCGCACGTGTTTTTACTCGACTAGCCTGCGGAAAGCATCCTCTCGCATGTGTTTTTACTCGACTAGCCTGCGGGAAGCATCCTCTTGCACGTGTTTTTACTTGACTAGCCTGCGGGATGCATCCTCTCGCACGTGTTTTTACTCGACTTGCCTGCGGGAAGCATCCTCTCGCACGTGTTTTTACACGACTAGCCTGCGGGATGCATCCTCTCGCACGTGTTTTTACTGGACTAGCCTGCGGGATGCATCCTCTCGCACGTGTTTTTACTCGACTAGCCTGCGGGATGCATCCTCTCGCACGTGTTTTTACTCGACTAGCCTGCGGGATGCATCCTCTCGCACGTGTTTTTACTCGACTAGCCTGCGGGATGCATCCTCTCGCACGTGTTTTTGCTCGACTAGCCTGCGGGACGCATCCTCTCGCACGTGTTCTTCACTCGACTAGCCTGCGGGATGCATCCTCACCATCTTTTTTTTGACTCGACTAGCCTGCGGGAAGCATCCACTCGCACGTGTTTTTACTCGACTAGCCTGCGGGATGCATCCTCTCGCACGTGATTTTGCTCGACTAGCCATGCGCATCCCAAAAAACCTGCGCATGCGCATCCCACAAAACCTGCGCATGCGCATCCCAAAAAACCTCGCACGTGTTTTTACTCGACTAGCCTGCGGGATGCATCCTCTCGCACGTGTTTTTACTGGACTAGCCTGCGGGATGCATCCTCTCGCACGTGTTTTTACTCGACTAGCCTGCGGGATGCATCCTCTCGCTCGTGTTTTTACTCGACTAGCCTGCGGGATGCATCCTCTCGCACGTGTTTTTACTCGACTAGCCTGCGGGATGCATCCTCTCGCACGTGTTTTTACTCGACTAGCCTGCGGGAAGCATCCTCTCGCACATGTTTTTACTCGACTAGCCTGCGGGAAGCATCCTCTTGCACGTGTTTTTACTTGACTAGCCTGCGGGATGCATCCTCTCGCACGTGTTTTTACTCGACTTGCCTGCGGGAAGCATCCTCTCGCACGTGTTTTTACTCGACTAGCCTGCGGGAAGCATCCTCTCGCACGTGTTTTTACACGACTAGCCTGCGGGATGCATCCTCTCGCACGTGTTTTTGCTCGACTAGCCTGCTGGACGCATCCTCTCGCACGTGTTCTTCACTCGACTAGCCTGCGGGATGCATCTTCTCGAACGTGTTTTTGCTCGACTAGCCTGCGGGACGCATCCTCTCGCACGTGTTCTTCACTCGACTAGCCTGCGGGATGCATCCTCACCATGTTTTTTTTGACTCGACTAGCCTGCGGGAAGCATCCACTCGCACGTGTTTTTACTCGACTAGCCTGCGGGATGCATCCTCTCGCACGTGTTTTTGCTCGACTAGCCATGCGCATCCCAAAAAACCTGCGCATGCGCATCCCACAAAACCTGCGCATGCGCATCCCAAAAAACCTCGCACGTGTTTTTACTCGAATAGCCTGCGGGATGCATCCTCTCGCACGTGTTTTTACTGGACTAGCCTGCGGGATGCATCCTCTCGCACGTGTTTTTACTCGACTAGCCTGCGGGATGCATCCTCTCGCTCGTGTTTTTACTCGACTAGCCTGCGGGATGCATCCTCTCGCACGTGTTTTTACTCGACTAGCCTGCGGGATGCATCCTCTCGCACGTGTTTTTACTCGACTAGCCTGCGGGAAGCATCCTCTCGCACATGTTTTTACTCGACTAGCCTGCGGGAAGCATCCTCTTGCACGTGTTTTTACTTGACTAGCCTGCGGGATGCATCCTCTCGCATGTGTTTTTACTCGACTTGCCTGCGGGAAGCATCCTCTCGCACGTGTTTTTACTCGACTAGCCTGCGGGAAGCATCCTCTCGCACGTGTTTTTACTCGACTAGCCTGCGGGATGCATCCTCTCGCACGTGTTTTTACTCGACTAGCCTGCGGGATGCATCCTCTCGCACGTGTTTTTACTCGACTAGCCTGCGGGATGCATCCTCTCGCACGTGTTTTTACTCGACTAGCCTGCGGGATGCATCCTCTCGCACGTGTTTTTACTCGACTAGCCTGCGGGATGCATTCTCTCGCACGTGTTTTTACTCGACTAGCCATGCGCATCCCAAAAAACCTGCGCATGCGCATCCCAAAAAACCTGCGCATGCGCATCCCACAAAACCTGCGCATGCGCATCCCACAAAACCTGCGCATGCGCATCCCAAAAAACCTCGCACGTGTTTTTACTCGACTAGCCTGCGGGATGCATCCTCTCGCACGTGTTTTTACTGGACTAGCCTGCGGGATGCATCCTCTCGCACGTGTTTTTACTCGACTAGCCTGCGGGATGCATCCTCTCGCACGTGTTTTTACTCGACTAGCCTGCGGGATGCATCCTCTCGCTCGTGTTTTTACTCGACTAGCCTGCGGGATGCATCCTCTCGCACGTGTTTTTACTCGACTAGCCTGCGGGAAGCATCCTCTCGCACATGTTTTTACTCGACTAGCCTGCGGGAAGCATCCTCTTGCACGTGTTTTTACTCGACTAGCCTGCGGGATGCATCCTCTCGCACGTGTTTTTACTCGACTAGCCTGCGGG
The DNA here is from genome assembly GCF_051020765.1 of Lasioglossum baleicum. NCBI lineage: Eukaryota > Metazoa > Arthropoda > Insecta > Hymenoptera > Halictidae > Lasioglossum > Lasioglossum baleicum. The sequence continues at coordinate 95,616 of NW_027469201.1, read as the reverse complement.
ATGCCTCCTCTCGCACGTGTTTTTACTCGACTAGCCATGCGCATCCCAAAAAACCTGCGCATGCGCATCCCAAAAAACCTGCGCATGCGCATCCCAAAAAACCTGCGCATGCGCATCCCACAAAACCTCGCACGTGTTTTTACTCGACTAGCCTGCGGGATGCATCCTCTCGCTCGTGTTTTTACTCGACTAGCCTGCGGGATGCATCCTCTCGCACGTGTTTTTACTCGACTAGCCTGCGGGAAGCATCCTCTCGCACATGTTTTTACTCGACTAGCCTGCGGGATGCATCCTCTCGCACGTGTTTTTACTGGACTAGCCTGCGGGATGCATCCTCTCGCACGTGTTTTTACTCGACTAGCCTGCGGGATGCATCCTCTCGCACGTGTTTTTACTCGACTAGCCATGCGCATCCCAAAAAACCTGCGCATGCGCATCCCAAAAAACCTGCGCATGCGCATCCCACAAAACCTCGCACGTGTTTTTACTCGACTAGCCTACGGGATGCATCCTCCCGCACGTGTTTTTACTCGACTAGCCTGCGGGATGCATCCTCTCGCACGTGTTTTTGCTCGACTTGCCTGCGGGATGCATCCTCTCGCACGTGTTTTTACTGGACTAGCCTGCGGGATGCATCCTCTCGCACGTGTTTTTACTCGACTAGCCTGCGGGATGCATCCTCTCGCACGTGTTTTTACTCGACTAGTCTGCGGGATGCATCCTCTCGCTCGTGTTTTTACTCGACTAGCCTGCGGGATGCATCCTCTCGCAAGTGTTTTTACTCGACTAGCCTGCGGGAAGCATCCTCTCGCACATGTTTTTACTCGACTAGCCTGCGGGAAGCATCCTCTTGCACGTGTTTTTACTCGACTAGCCTGCGGGATGCATCCTCTCGCACGTGTTTTTACTCGACTAGCCTGCGGAAAGCATCCTCTCGCACGTGTTTTTACTCGACTAGCCTGCGGGAAGCATCCTCTTGCACGTGTTTTTACTTGACTAGCCTGCGGGATGCATCCTCTCGCACGTGTTTTTACTCGACTTGCCTGCGGGAAGCATCCTCTCGCACGTGTTTTTACACGACTAGCCTGCGGGATGCATCCTCTCGCACGTGTTTTTGCTCGACTAGCCTGCGGGATGCATCCTCTCGCACGTGTTTTTACTCGACTAGCCTGCGGGATGCATCCTCTCGCACGTGTTTTTGCTCGACTAGCCTGCGGGATGCATCCTCTCGAACGTGTTTTTACTCGACTAGCCATGCGCATCCCAAAAAACCTGCGCATGCGCATCCCAAAAAACCTGCGCATGCGCATCCCACAAAACCTGCGCATGCGCATCCCAAAAAACCTCGCACGTGTTTTTACTCGACTTGCCTGCGGGATGCATCCTCTCGCACGTGTTTTTACTGGACTAGCCTGCGGGATGCATCCTCTCGCACGTGTTTTTACTCGACTAGCCTGCGGGTTGCATCCTCTCGCACGTGTTTTTACTCGACTAGCCATGCGCATCCCAAAAAACCTGCGCATGCGCATCCCAAAAAACCTGCGCATGCGCATCCCAAAAAACCTGCGCATGCGCATCCCACAAAACCTCGCACGTGTTTTTACTCGACTAGCCTACGGGATGCATCCTCCCGCACGTGTTTTTACTCGACTAGCCTGCGGGATGCATCCTCTCGCACGTGTTTTTGCTCGACTAGCCTGCGGGATGCATCCTCTCGCACGTGTTTTTACTCGACTAGCCTGCGGGATGCATCCTCCCGCACGTGTTTTTACTCGACTAGCCTGCGGGATGCATCCTCTCGCACGTGTTTTTACTCGACTAGCCTGCGGGATGTATCCTCTCGCACGTGTTTTTACTCGACTAGCCTGCGGGATGCATCCTCTCGCACGTGTTTTTGCTCGACTAGCCTGCGGGATGCATCCTCTCGCACGTGTTTTTGCTCGACTAGCCATGCGCATCCCAAAAAACCTGCGCATGCGCATCCCAAAAAACCTGCGCATGCGCATCCCACAAAACCTGCGCATGCGCATCCCACAAAACCTGCGCATGCGCATCCCAAAAAACCTCGCACGTGTTTTTACTCGACTAGCCTGCGGGATGCATCCTCTCGCACGTGTTTTTACTGGACTAGCCTGCGGGATGCATCCTCTCGCACGTGTTTTTACTCGACTAGCCTGCGGGATGCATCCTCTCGCACGTGTTTTTACTCGACTAGCCTGCGGGATGCATCCTCTCGCACGTGTTTTTACTCGACTAGCCTGCGGGATGCATCCTCTCGCACGTGTTTTTACTCGACTAGCCTGCGGAAAGCATCCTCTCGCATGTGTTTTTACTCGACTAGCCTGCGGGAAGCATCCTCTTGCACGTGTTTTTACTTGACTAGCCTGCGGGATGCATCCTCTCGCACGTGTTTTTACTCGACTTGCCTGCGGGAAGCATCCTCTCGCACGTGTTTTTACACGACTAGCCTGCGGGATGCATCCTCCCGCACGTGTTTTTACTCGACTAGCCTGCGGGAAGCATCCTCTCGCACGTGTTTTTACTCGACTAGCCTGCGGGATGCATCCTCTCGCACGTGTTTTTACTCGACTAGCCTGCGGGATGCATCCTCTCGCACGTGTTTTTACTCGACTAGCCGGCGGGATGCATCCTCTCGCACGTGTTTTTACTGGACTAGCCTGCGGGATGCAACCTCTCGCACGTGTTTTTGCTCGACTAGCCATGCGCATCCCAAAAAACCTGCGCATGCGCATCCCAAAAAACCTGCGCATGCGCATCCCACAAAACCTGCGCATGCGCATCCCACAAAACCTCGCACGTGTTTTTACTCGACTAGCCTGCGGGATGCATCCTCTCGCACGTGTTTTTACTGGACTAGCCTGCGGGATGCATCCTCTCGCACGTGTTTTTACTCGACTAGCCTGCGGGATGCATCCTCTCGCACGTGTTTTTACTCGACTAGCCTGCGGGATGCACCCTCTCGCACGTGTTTTTACTCGACTAGCCTGCGGGAAGCATCCTCTCGCACGTGTTTTTACTCGACTAGCCTGCGGGATGCATCCTCTCGCACGTGTTTTTACTCGACTAGCCTGCGGGATGCATCCTCTCGCACGTGTTTTTGCTCGACTAGCCTGCGGGATGCATCCTCTCGCACGTGTTTTTGCACGACTAGCCATGCGCATCCCAAAAAACCTGCGCATGCGCATCCCAAAAAACCTGCGCATGCGCATCCCACAAAACCTGCGCATGCGCATCCCACAAAACCTCGCACGTGTTTTTACTCGACTAGCCTGCGGGATGCATCCTCTCGCACTTGTTTTTACTGGACTAGCCTGCGGGATGCATCCTCTCGCACGTGTTTTTACTCGACTAGCCTGCGGGATGCATCCTCTCGCACGTGTTTTTACTCGACTAGCCTGCGGGATGCATCCTCTCGCACGTGTTTTTACTCGACTAGCCTGCGGGAAGCATCCTCTCGCACGTGTTTTTACTCGACTAGCGTGCGGGATGCATCCTCTCGCACGTGTTTTTACTCGACTAGCCTGCGGGATGCATCCTCTCGCACGTGTTTTTGCTCGACTAGCCTGCGGGATGCATCCTCTCGCACGTGTTTTTACTGGACTAGCCTGCGGGATGCATCCTCTCGCACGTGTTTTTACTCGACTAGCCTGCGGGATGCATCCTCTCGCACGTGTTTTTACTCGACTAGCCTGCGGGATGCATCCTCTCGCACGTGTTTTTACTCGACTAGCCTGCGGGAAGCATCCTCTCGCACGTGTTTTTACTCGAATAGCCTGCGGGATGCATCCTCTCGCACGTGTTTTTACTCGACTAGCCTGCGGGATGCATCCTCTCGCACGTGTTTTTGCTCGACTAGCCTGCGGGATGCATCCTCTCGCACGTGTTTTTGCTCGACTAGCCATGCGCATCCCAAAAAATCTGCGCATGCGCATCCCAAAAAACCTGCGCATGCGCATCCCAAAAAACCTGCGCATGCGCATCCCACAAAACCTCGCACGTGTTTTTACTCGACTAGCCTGCGGGATGCATCCTCTCGCACGTGTTTTTACTCGACTAGCCTGCGGGATGCATCCTCTCGCACGTGTTTTTACTCGACTAGCCTGCGGGAAGCATCCTCTCGCACGTGTTTTTACTCGACTAGCCTGCGGGATGCATCCTCTCGCACGTGTTTTTACTCGACTAGCCTGCGGGATGCATCCTCTCGCACGTGTTTTTACTCGACTAGCCGGCGGGATGCATCCTCTCGCACGTGTTTTTACTGGACTAGCCTGCGGGATGCAACCTCTCGCACGTGTTTTTGCTCGACTAGCCATGCGCATCCCAAAAAACCTGCGCATGCGCATCCCAAAAAACCTGCGCATGCGCATCCCACAAAACCTGCGCATGCGCATCCCACAAAACCTCGCACGTGTTTTTACTCGACTAGCCTGCGGGATGCATCCTCTCGCACTTGTTTTTACTGGACTAGCCTGCGGGATGCATCCTCTCGAACGTGTTTTTACTCGACTAGCCTGCGGGATGCATCCTCTCGCACGTGTTTTTACTCGACTAGCCTGCGGGATGCATCCTCTCGCACGTGTTTTTACTCGACTAGCCTGCGGGAAGCATCCTCTCGCACGTGTTTTTACTCGACTAGCCTGCGGGATGCATCCTCTCGCACGTGTTTTTACTCGACTAGCCTGCGGGATGCATCCTCTCGCACGTGTTTTTGCTCGACTAGCCTGCGGGATGCATCCTCTCGCACGTGTTTTTGCTCGACTAGCCATGCGCATCCCAAAAAATCTGCGCATGCGCATCCCAAAAAACCTGCGCATGCGCTTCCCAAAAAACCTGCGCATGCGCATCCCACAAAACCTCGCACGTGTTTTTACTCGACTAGCCTGCGGGATGCATCCTCTCGCACGTGTTTTTACTGGACTAGCCTGCGGGATGCATCCTCTCGCACGTGTTTTTACTCGACTAGCCTGCGGGATGCATCCTCTGGCACGTGTTTTTGCTCGACTAGCCTGCGGGATGCATCCTCTCGCACGTGTTTTTGCTCGACTAGCCATGCGCATCCCAAAAAACCTGCGCATGCGCATCCCAAAAAACCTGCGCATGCGCATCCCACAAAACCGGCGCATGCGCATCCCACAAAACCTGCGCATACGCATCCCACAAAACCTCGCACGTGTTTTTACTGGACTAGCCTGCGGGATGCATCCTCTCGCACGTGTTTTTGCTCGACTAGCCATGCGCATCCCAAAAAACCTGCGCATGCGCATCCCACAAAACCGGCGCATGCGCATCCCACAAAACCTGCGCATACGCATCCCACAAAACCTCGCACGTGTTTTTACTCGACTAGCCGGCGGGATGCATCCTCTCGCACGTGTTTTTACTGGACTAGCCTGCGGGATGCATCCTCTCGCACGTGTTTTTGCTCGACTAGCCATGCGCATCCCAAAAAACCTGCGCATGCGCATCCCAAAAAACCTGCGCACGCGCATCCCACAAAACCTGCGCATGCGCATCCCACAAAACCTCGCACGTGTTTTTACTCGACTAGCCTGCGGGATGCATCCTCTCGCACGTGTTTTTACTGGACTAGCCTGCGGGATGCATCCTCTCGCACGTGTTTTTACTCGACTAGACTGCGGGATGCATCCTCTCGCACTTGTTTTTACTGGACTAGCCTGCGGGATGCATCCTCTCGCACGTGTTTTTACTCGACTAGCCTGCGGGATGCATCCTCTCGCACGTGTTTTTACTCGACTAGCCTGCGGGATGCACCCTCTCGCACGTGTTTTTACTCGACTAGCCGGCGGGATGCATCCTCTCGCACGTGTTTTTACTGGACTAGCCTGCGGGATGCAACCTCTCGCACGTGTTTTTGCTCGACTAGCCATGCGCATCCCAAAAAACCTGCGCATGCGCATCCCAAAAAACCTGCGCATGCGCATCCCACAAAACCTGCGCATGCGCATCCCACAAAACCTCGCACGTGTTTTTACTCGACTAGCCTGCGGGATGCATCCTCTCGCACGTGTTTTTACTGGACTAGCCTGCGGGATGCATCCTCTCGCACGTGTTTTTGCTCGACTAGCCTGCGGGATGCATCCTCTCGCACGTGTTTTTGCACGACTAGCCATGCGCATCCCAAAAAACCTGCGCATGCGCATCCCACAAAACCTGCGCATGCGCATCCCACAAAACCTCGCACGTGTTTTTACTCGACTAGCCTGCGGGATGCATCCTCTCGCACGTGTTTTTACTCGACTAGACTGCGGGATGCATCCTCTCGCACTTGTTTTTACTGGACTAGCCTGCGGGATGCATCCTCTCGCACGTGTTTTTACTCGACTAGCCTGCGGGATGCATCCTCTCGCACGTGTTTTTACTCGACTAGCCTGCGGGATGCACCCTCTCGCACGTGTTTTTACTCGACTAGCCGGCGGGATGCATCCTCTCGCACGTGTTTTTACTGGACTAGCCTGCGGGATGCAACCTCTCGCACGTGTTTTTGCTCGACTAGCCATGCGCATCCCAAAAAACCTGCGCATGCGCATCCCAAAAAACCTGCGCATGCGCATCCCACAAAACCTGCGCATGCGCATCCCACAAAACCTCGCACGTGTTTTTACTCGACTAGCCTGCGGGATGCATCCTCTCGCACGTGTTTTTACTGGACTAGCCTGCGGGATGCATCCTCTCGCACGTGTTTTTGCTCGACTAGCCTGCGGGATGCATCCTCTCGCACGTGTTTTTGCACGACTAGCCATGCGCATCCCAAAAAACCTGCGCATGCGCATCCCACAAAACCTGCGCATGCGCATCCCACAAAACCTCGCACGTGTTTTTACTCGACTAGCCTGCGGGATGCATCCTCTCGCACTTGTTTTTACTGGACTAGCCTGCGGGATGCATCCTCTCGAACGTGTTTTTACTCGACTAGCCTGCGGGATGCATCCTCTCGCACGTGTTTTTGCTCGACTAGCCATGCGCATCCCAAAAAACCTGCGCATGCGCATCCCAAAAAACCTGCGCACGCGCATCCCACAAAACCTGCGCATGCGCATCCCACAAAACCTCGCACGTGTTTTTACTCGACTAGCCTGCGGGATGCATCCTCTCGCACGTGTTTTTACTGGACTAGCCTGCGGGATGCATCCTCTCGCACGTGTTTTTACTCGACTAGCCTGCGGGATGCATCCTCTCGCACTTGTTTTTACTGGACTAGCCTGCGGGATGCATCCTCTCGCACGTGTTTTTACTCGACTAGCCTGCGGGATGCATCCTCTCGCACGTGTTTTTACTCGACTAGCCTGCGGGATGCACCCTCTCGCACGTGTTTTTACTCGACTAGCCGGCGGGATGCATCCTCTCGCACGTGTTTTTACTAGACTAGCCTGCGGGATGCAACCTCTCGCACGTGTTTTTGCTCGACTAGCCATGCGCATCCCAAAAAACCTGCGCATGCGCATCCCACAAAACCTGCGCATACGCATCCCACAAAACCTCGCACGTGTTTTTACTCGACTAACCTGCGGGAAGCATCCTCTCGCACGTGTTTTTACTCGACTAGCCTGCGGGATGCATCCTCTCGCACGTGTTTTTACTCGACTAGCCTGCGGGATGCATCCTCTCGCACGTGTTTTTGCTCGACTAGCCTGCGGGATGCATCCTCTCGCACGTGTTTTTGCTCGACTAGCCATGCGCATCCCAAAAAACCTGCGCATGCGCATCCCAAAAAACCTGCGCCTGCGCATCCCACAAAACCTGCGCATGCGCATCCCACAAAACCTGCGCATACGCATCCCACAAAACCTCGCACGTGTTTTTACTCGACTAACCTGCGGGAAGCATCCTCTCGCACGTGTTTTTACTCGACTAGCCTGCGGGATGCATCCTCTCGCACGTGTTTTTACTCGACTAGCCTGCGGGAAGCATCCTCTCGCACGTGTTTTTACTCGACTAGCCTGCGGGATGCATCCTCTCGCACGTGTTTTTACTCGACTAGCCTGCGGGATGCATCCTCTCGCACGTGTTTTTGCTCGACTAGCCTGCGGGATGCATCCTCTCGCACGTGTTTTTGCTCGACTAGCCAGGCGCATCCCAAAAAATCTGCGCATGCGCATCCCAAAAAACCTGCGCATGCGCATCCCAAAAAACCTGCGCATGCGCATCCCACAAAACCTCGCACGTGTTTTTACTCGACTAGCCTGCGGGATGCATCCTCTCGCACGTGTTTTTACTGGACTAGCCTGTGGGATGCATCCTCTCGCACGTGTTTTTACTCGACTAGCCTGCGGGATGCATCCTCTCGCACGTGTTTTTACTCGACTAGCCTGCGGGATGCATCCTCTCGCACGTGTTTTTACTCGACTAGCCTGCGGGAAGCATCCTCTCGCACGGGTTTTTGCTCGACTAGCCTGCGGGATGCATCCTCTCTCACGTGTTTTTGCTCGACTAGCCATGCGCATCCCAAAAAACCTGCGCATGCGCATCCCAAAAAACCTGCGCATGCGCATCCCACAAAACCGGCGCATGCGCATCCCACAAAACCTGCGCATACGCATCCCACAAAACCTCGCACGTGTTTTTACTCGACTAGCCGGCGGGATGCATCCTCTCGCACGTGTTTTTACTGGACTAGCCTGCGGGATGCATCCTCTCGCACGTGTTTTTGCTCGACTAGCCATGCGCATCCCAAAAAACCTGCGCATGCGCATCCCAAAAAACCTGCGCATGCGCATCCCACAAAACCTGCGCATGCGCATCCCACAAAACCTCGCACGTGTTTTTACTCGACTAGCCTGCGGGATGCATCCTCTCGCACGTGTTTTTACTGGACTAGCCTGCAGGATGCATCCTCTCGCACGTGTTTTTACTCGACTAGCCTGCGGGATGCATCCTCTCGCACGTGTTTTTACTCGACTAGCCTGCGGGATGCACCCTCTCGCACATGTTTTTACTCGACTAGCCTGCGGGAAGCATCCTCTCGCACGTGTTTTTACTCGACTAGCCTGCGGGATGCATCCTCTCGCACGTGTTTTTACTCGACTAGCCTGCGGGATGCATCCTCTCGCACGTGTTTTTGCTCGACTAGCCTGCGGGATGCATCCTCTCGCACGTGTTTTTGCTCGACTAGCCATGCGCATCCCAAAAAACCTGCGCATGCTCATCCCAAAAAACCTGCGCATGCGCATCCCACAAAACCTGCGCATGCGCATCCCACAAAACCTGCGCATACGCATCCCACAAAACCTCGCACGTGTTTTTACTCGACTAGCCGGCGGGATGCATCCTCTCGCACGTGTTTTTACTCGACTAGCCGGCGGGATGCATCCTCTCGCACGTGTTTTTACTCGACTAGCCTGCGGGATGCATCCTCTCGCACGTGTTTTTACTCGACTAGCCTGCGGGATGCATCCTCTCGCACGTGTTTTTACTCGACTAGCCTGCGGGAAGCATCCTCTCGCACGTGTTTTTACTCGACTAGCCTGCGGGATGCATCCTCTCGCACGTGTTTTTGCTCGACTAGCCATGCGCATCCCAAAAAACCTGCGCATGCGCATCCCAAAAAACCTGCGCATGCGCATCCCACAAAACCGGCGCATGCGCATCCCACAAAACCTCGCACGTGTTTTTACTCGACTAGCCTGCGGGGTGCATCCTCTCGCACGTGTTTTTGCTCGACTAGCCTGCGGGATGCATCCTCTCGCACGTGTTTTTGCTCGACTAGCCATGCGCATCCCAAAAAACCTGCGCATGCGCATCCCACAAAACCGGCGCATGCGCATCCCACAAAACCTCGCACGTGTTTTTACTCGACTAGCCTGCGGGGTGCATCCTCTCGCACGTGTTTTTGCTCGACTAGCCTGCGGGATGCATCCTCTCGCACGTGTTTTTACTCGACTAGCCTGCGGGATGCATCCTCTCGCACGTGTTTTTACTCGACTAGCCTGCGGGATGCACCCTCTCGCACGTGTTTTTACTCGACTAGCCTGCGGGAAGCATCCTCTCGCACGTGTTTTTACTCGACTAGCCTGCGGGAAGCATCCTCTCGCACGTGTTTTTGCTCGACTAGCCTGCGGGATGCATCCTCTCGCACGTGTTTTTGCTCGACTAGCCATGCGCATCCCAAAAAACCTGCGCATGCGCATCCCAAAAAACCTGCGCATGCGCATCCCACAAAACCGGCGCATGCGCATCCCACAAAACCTGCGCATACGCATCCCACAAAACCTCGCACGTGTTTTTACTCGACTAGCCGGCGGGATGCATCCTCTCGCACGTGTTTTTACTGGACTAGCCTGCGGGATGCATCCTCTCGCACGTGTTTTTGCTCGACTAGCCATGCGCATCCCAAAAAACCTGCGCATGCGCATCCCAAAAAACCTGCGCATGCGCATCCCACAAAACCTGCGCATGCGCATCCCACAAAACCTCGCACGTGTTTTTACTCGACTAGCCTGCGGGATGCATCCTCTCGCACTTGTTTTTACTGGACTAGCCTGCGGGATGCATCCTCTCGCACGTGTTTTTACTCGACTAGCCTGCGGGATGCATCCTCTCGCACGTGTTTTTACTCGACTAGCCTGCGGGATGCACCCTCTCGCACGTGTTTTTACTCGACTAGCCTGCGGGAAGCATCCTCTCGCACGTGTTTTTACTCGACTAGCCTGCGGGATGCATCCTCTCGCACGTGTTTTTACTCGACTAGCCTGCGGGATGCATCCTCTCGCACGTGTTTTTGCTCGACTAGCCTGCGGGATGCATCCTCTCGCACGTGTTTTTGCTCGACTAGCCATGCGCATCCCAAAAAACCTGCGCATGCGCATCCCAAAAAACCTGCGCCTGCGCATCCCACAAAACCTGCGCATGCGCATCCCACAAAACCTGCGCATACGCATCCCACAAAACCTCGCACGTGTTTTTACTCGACTAGCCTGCGGGATGCATCCTCTCGCACGTGTTTTTACTGGACTAGCCTGCGGGATGCATCCTCTCGCACGTGTTTTTACTCGACTAGCCTGCGGGAAGCATTCTCTCGCACGTGTTTTTACTCGACTAGCCTGCGGGATGCATCCTCTCGCACGTGTTTTTACTCGACTAGCCTGCGGGAAGCATCCTCTCGCACGTGTTTTTACTCGACTAGCCTGCGGGATGCATCCTCTCGCACGTGTTTTTACTCGACTAGCCTCCGGGATGCATCCTCTCGCACGTGTTTTTGCTCGACTAGCCTGCGGGATGCATCCTCTCGCACGTGTTTATGCTCGACTAGCCATGCGCATCCCAAAAAATCTGCGCATGCGCATCCCAAAAAACCTGCGCATGCGCATCCCAAAAAACCTGCGCATGCGCATCCCACAAAACCTCGCACGTGTTTTTACTCGACTAGCCTGAGGGATGCATCCTCTCGCACTTGTTTTTACTGGACTAGCCTGCGGGATGCATCCTCTCGCACGTGTTTTTACTCGACTAGCCTGCGGGATGCATCCTCTCGCACGTGTTTTTACTCGACTAGCCTGCGGGATGCACCCTCTCGCACGTGTTTTTACTCGACTAGCCTGCGGGAAGCATCCTCTCGCACGTGTTTTTACTCGACTAGCCTGCGGGATGCATCCTCTCGCACGTGTTTTTACTCGACTAGCCTGCGGGATGCATCCTCTCGCACGTGTTTTTGCTCGACTAGCCTGCGGGATGCATCCTCTCGCACGTGTTTTTGCTCGACTAGCCATGCGCATCCCAAAAAACCTGCGCATGCGCATCCCAAAAAACCTGCGCCTGCGCATCCCACAAAACCTGCGCATGCGCATCCCACAAAACCTGCGCATACGCATCCCACAAAACCTCGCACGTGTTTTTACTCGACTAGCCTGCGGGATGCATCCTCTCGCACGTGTTTTTACTGGACTAGCCTGCGGGATGCATCCTCTCGCACGTGTTTTTACTCGACTAGCCTGCGGGAAGCATTCTCTCGCACGTGTTTTTACTCGACTAGCCTGCGGGATGCATCCTCTCGCACGTGTTTTTACTCGACTAGCCTGCGGGAAGCATCCTCTCGCACGTGTTTTTACTCGACTAGCCTGCGGGATGCATCCTCTCGCACGTGTTTTTACTCGACTAGCCTGCGGGATGCATCCTCTCGCACGTGTTTTTACTCGACTAGCCTGCGGGATGCATCCTCTCGCACGTGTTTTTACTCGACTAGCCTGCGGGAAGCATCCTCTCGCACGGGTTTTTGCTCGACTAGCCTGCGGGATGCATCCTCTCGCACGTGTTTTTGCTCGACTAGCCATGCGCATCCCAAAAAACCTGCGCATGCGCATCCCAAAAAACCTGCGCATGCGCATCCCACAAAACCGGCGCATGCGCATCCCCCAAAACCTGCGCATACGCATCCCACAAAACCTCGCACGTGTTTTTACTCGACTAGCCGGCGGGATGCATCCTCTCGCACGTGTTTTTACTGGACTAGCCTGCGGGATGCATCCTCTCGCACGTGTTTTTGCTCGACTAGCCATGCGCATCCCAAAAAACCTGCGCATGCGCATCCCAAAATACCTGCGCACGCGCATCCCACAAAACCTGCGCATGCGCATCCCACAAAACCTCGCACGTGTTTTTACTCGACTAGCCGGCGGGATGCATCCTCTCGCACGTGTTTTTACTGGACTAGCCTGCGGGATGCATCCTCTCGCACGTGTTTTTACTCGACTAGCCTGCGGGATGCATCCTCTCGCACTTGTTTTTACTGGACTAGCCTGCGGGATGCATCCTCTCGCACGTGTTTTTACTCGACTAGCCTGCGGGATGCATCCTCTCGCACGTGTTTTTACTCGACTAGCCTGCGGGATGCACCCTCTCGCACGTGTTTTTACTCGACTAGCCTGAGGGAAGCATCCTCTCGCACGTGTTTTTACTCGACTAGCCTGCGGGATGCATCCTTTCGCACGTGTTTTTGCTCGACTAGCCTGCGGGATGCATCCTCTCGCACGTGTTTTTGCACGACTAGCCATGCGCATCCCAAAAAACCTGCGCATGCGCATCCCAAAAAACCTGCGCATGCGCATCCCACAAAACCTGCGCATGCGCATCCCACAAAACCTCGCACGTGTTTTTACTCGACTAGCCTGCGGGATGCATCCTCTCGCACTTGTTTTTACTGGACTAGCCTGCGGGATGCATCCTCTCGCACGAGTTTTTACTCGACTAGCCTGCGGGATGCATCCTCTCGCACGTGTTTTTACTCGACTAGCCTGCGGGATGCACCCTCTCGCACGTGTTTTTACTCGACTAGCCTGCGGGAAGCATCCTCTCGCACGTGTTTTTACTCGACTAGCCTGCGGGATGCATCCTCTCGCACGTGTTTTTACTCGACTAGCCTGCGGGATGCATCCTCTCGCACGTGTTTTTACTCGACTAGCCTGCGGGATGCATCCTCTCGCACGTGTTTTTACTGGACTAGCCTGCGGGATGCATCCTCTCGCACGTGTTTTTACTCGACTAGCCTGCGGGATGCATCCTCTCGCACGTGTTTTTACTCGACTAGCCTGCGGGAAGCATTCTCTCGCACGTGTTTTTACTCGACTAGCCTGCGGGATGCATCCTCTCGCACGTGTTTTTACTCGACTAGCCTGCGGGAAGCATCCTCTCGCACGTGTTTTTACTCGACTAGCCTGCGGGATGCATCCTCTCGCACGTGTTTTTACTCGACTAGCCTGCGGGATGCATCCTCTCGCACGTGTTTTTGCTCGACTAGCCTGCGGGATGCATCCTCTCGCACGTGTTTTTGCTCGACTAGCCTGCGGGATGCATCCTCTCGCACGTGTTTTTGCTCGACTAGCCATGCGCATCCCAAAAAACCTGCGCATGCGCATCCCAAAAAACCTGCGCATGCGCATCCCACAAAACCTGCGCATGCGCATCCCACAAAACCTCGCACGTGTTTTTACTCGACTAGCCTGCGGGATGCATCCTCTCGCACTTGTTTTTACTGGACTAGCCTGCGGGATGCATCCTCTCGCACGTGTTTTTACTCGACTAGCCTGCGGGATGCATCCTCTCGCACGTGTTTTTACTCGACTAGCCTGCGGGATGCACCCTCTCGCACGTGTTTTTACTCGACTAGCCTGCGGGAAGCATCCTCTCGCACGTGTTTTTACTCGACTAGCCTGCGGGAAGCATCCTCTCGCACGTGTTTTTGCTCGACTAGCCTGCGGGATGCATCCTCTCGCACGTGTTTTTGCTCGACTAGCCATGCGCATCCCAAAAAACCTGCGCATGCGCATCCCAAAAAACCTGCGCATGCGCATCCCACAAAACCGGCGCATGCGCATCCCACAAAACCTGCGCATACGCATCCCACAAAACCTCGCACGTGTTTTTACTCGACTAGCCGGCGGGATGCATCCTCTCGCACGTGTTTTTACTGGACTAGCCTGCGGGATGCATCCTCTCGCACGTGTTTTTGCTCGACTAGCCATGCGCATCCCAAAAAACCTGCGCATGCGCATCCCAAAAAACCTGCGCATGCGCATCCCACAAAACCTGCGCATGCGCATCCCACAAAACCTCGCACGTGTTTTTACTCGACTAGCCTGCGGGATGCATCCTCTCGCACTTGTTTTTACTGGACTAGCCTGCGGGATGCATCCTCTCGCACGTGTTTTTACTCGACTAGCCTGCGGGATGCATCCTCTCGCACGTGTTTTTACTCGACTAGCCTGCGGGATGCACCCTCTCGCACGTGTTTTTACTCGACTAGCCTGCGGGAAGCATCCTCTCGCACGTGTTTTTACTCGACTAGCCTGCGGGATGCATCCTCTCGCACGTGTTTTTGCTCGACTAGCCATGCGCATCCCAAAAAACCTGCGCATGCGCATCCCAAAAAACCTGCGCCTGCGCATCCCACAAAACCTGCGCATGCGCATCCCACAAAACCTGCGCATACGCATCCCACAAAACCTCGCACGTGTTTTTACTCGACTAGCCTGCGGGATGCATCCTCTCGCACGTGTTTTTACTGGACTAGCCTGCGGGATGCATCCTCTCGCACGTGTTTTTACTCGACTAGCCTGCGGGAAGCATTCTCTCGCACGTGTTTTTACTCGACTAGCCTGCGGGATGCATCCTCTCGCACGTGTTTTTACTCGACTAGCCTGCGGGAAGCATCCTCTCGCACGTGTTTTTACTCGACTAGCCTGCGGGATGCATCCTCTCGCACGTGTTTTTACTCGACTAGCCTGCGGGATGCATCCTCTCGCACGTGTTTTTGCTCGACTAGCCTGCGGGATGCATCCTCTCGCACGTGTTTATGCTCGACTAGCCATGCGCATCCCAAAAAATCTGCGCATGCGCATCCCAAAAAACCTGCGCATGCGCATCCCAAAAAACCTGCGCATGCGCATCCCACAAAACCTCGCACGTGTTTTTACTCGACTAGCCTGCGGGATGCATCCTCTCGCACTTGTTTTTACTGGACTAGCCTGCGGGATGCATCCTCTCGCACGTGTTTTTACTCGACTAGCCTGCGGGATGCATCCTCTCGCACGTGTTTTTACTCGACTAGCCTGCGGGATGCACCCTCTCGCACGTGTTTTTACTCGACTAGCCTGCGGGAAGCATCCTCTCGCACGTGTTTTTACTCGACTAGCCTGCGGGATGCATCCTCTCGCACGTGTTTTTACTCGACTAGCCTGCGGGATGCATCCTCTCGCACGTGTTTTTGCTCGACTAGCCTGCGGGATGCATCCTCTCGCACGTGTTTTTGCTCGACTAGCCATGCGCATCCCAAAAAACCTGCGCATGCGCATCCCAAAAAACCTGCGCCTGCGCATCCCACAAAACCTGCGCATGCGCATCCCACAAAACCTGCGCATACGCATCCCACAAAACCTCGCACGTGTTTTTACTCGACTAGCCTGCGGGATGCATCCTCTCGCACGTGTTTTTACTGGACTAGCCTGCGGGATGCATCCTCTCGCACGTGTTTTTACTCGACTAGCCTGCGGGAAGCATTCTCTCGCACGTGTTTTTACTCGACTAGCCTGCGGGATGCATCCTCTCGCACGTGTTTTTACTCGACTAGCCTGCGGGAAGCATCCTCTCGCACGTGTTTTTACTCGACTAGCCTGCGGGATGCATCCTCTCGCACGTGTTTTTACTCGACTAGCCTGCGGGATGCATCCTCTCGCACGTGTTTTTGCTCGACTAGCCTGCGGGATGCATCCTCTCGCACGTGTTTATGCTCGACTAGCCATGCGCATCCCAAAAAATCTGCGCATGCGCATCCCAAAAAACCTGCGCATGCGCATCCCAAAAAACCTGCGCATGCGCATCCCACAAAACCTCGCACGTGTTTTTACTCGACTAGCCTGCGGGATGCATCCTCTCGCACGTGTTTTTACTGGGCTAGCCTGCGGGATGCATCCTCTCGCACGTGTTTTTGCTCGACTAGCCTGCGGGATGCATCCTCTCGCACGTGTTTATGCTCGACTAGCCATGCGCATCCCAAAAAATCTGCGCATGCGCATCCCAAAAAACCTGCGCATGCGCATCCCAAAAAACCTGCGCATGCGCATCCCACAAAACCTCGCACGTGTTTTTACTCGACTAGCCTGCGGGATGCATCCTCTCGCACGTGTTTTTACTGGGCTAGCCTGCGGGATGCATCCTCTCGCACGTGTTTTTACTCGACTAGCCTGCGGGATGCATCCTCTCGCACGTGTTTTTACTCGACTAGCCTGCGGGATGCATCCTCTCGCACGTGTTTTTACTCGACTAGCCTGCGGGAAGCATCCTCTCGCACGGGTTTTTGCTCGACTAGCCTGCGGGATGCATCCTCTCGCACGTGTTTTTGCTCGACTAGCCATGCGCATCCCAAAAAACCTGCGCATGCGCATCCCAAAAAACCTGCGCATGCGCATCCCACAAAACCGGCGCATGCGCATCCCCCAAAACCTGCGCATACGCATCCCACAAAACCTCGCACGTGTTTTTACTCGACTAGCCGGCGGGATGCATCCTCTCGCACGTGTTTTTACTGGACTAGCCTGCGGGATGCATCCTCTCGCACGTGTTTTTGCTCGACTAGCCATGCGCATCCCAAAAAACCTGCGCATGCGCATCCCAAAATACCTGCGCACGCGCATCCCACAAAACCTGCGCATGCGCATCCCACAAAACCTCGCACGTGTTTTTACTCGACTAGCCGGCGGGATGCATCCTCTCGCACGTGTTTTTACTGGACTAGCCTGCGGGATGCATCCTCTCGCACGTGTTTTTACTCGACTAGCCTGCGGGATGCATCCTCTCGCACTTGTTTTTACTGGACTAGCCTGCGGGATGCATCCTCTCGCACGTGTTTTTACTCGACTAGCCTGCGGGATGCATCCTCTCGCACGTGTTTTTACTCGACTAGCCTGCGGGATGCACCCTCTCGCACGTGTTTTTACTCGACTAGCCTGAGGGAAGCATCCTCTCGCACGTGTTTTTACTCGACTAGCCTGCGGGATGCATCCTTTCGCACGTGTTTTTGCTCGACTAGCCTGCGGGATGCATCCTCTCGCACGTGTTTTTGCACGACTAGCCATGCGCATCCCAAAAAACCTGCGCATGCGCATCCCAAAAAACCTGCGCATGCGCATCCCACAAAACCTGCGCATGCGCATCCCACAAAACCTCGCACGTGTTTTTACTCGACTAGCCTGCGGGATGCATCCTCTCGCACTTGTTTTTACTGGACTAGCCTGCGGGATGCATCCTCTCGCACGAGTTTTTACTCGACTAGCCTGCGGGATGCATCCTCTCGCACGTGTTTTTACTCGACTAGCCTGCGGGATGCACCCTCTCGCACGTGTTTTTACTCGACTAGCCTGCGGGAAGCATCCTCTCGCACGTGTTTTTACTCGACTAGCCTGCGGGATGCATCCTCTCGCACGTGTTTTTACTCGACTAGCCTGCGGGATGCATCCTCTCGCACGTGTTTTTACTCGACTAGCCTGCGGGATGCATCCTCTCGCACGTGTTTTTACTGGACTAGCCTGCGGGATGCATCCTCTCGCACGTGTTTTTACTCGACTAGCCTGCGGGATGCATCCTCTCGCACGTGTTTTTACTCGACTAGCCTGCGGGAAGCATTCTCTCGCACGTGTTTTTACTCGACTAGCCTGCGGGATGCATCCTCTCGCACGTGTTTTTACTCGACTAGCCTGCGGGAAGCATCCTCTCGCACGTGTTTTTACTCGACTAGCCTGCGGGATGCATCCTCTCGCACGTGTTTTTACTCGACTAGCCTGCGGGATGCATCCTCTCGCACGTGTTTTTGCTCGACTAGCCTGCGGGATGCATCCTCTCGCACGTGTTTTTGCTCGACTAGCCTGCGGGATGCATCCTCTCGCACGTGTTTTTGCTCGACTAGCCATGCGCATCCCAAAAAACCTGCGCATGCGCATCCCAAAAAACCTGCGCATGCGCATCCCACAAAACCTGCGCATGCGCATCCCACAAAACCTCGCACGTGTTTTTACTCGACTAGCCTGCGGGATGCATCCTCTCGCACTTGTTTTTACTGGACTAGCCTGCGGGATGCATCCTCTCGCACGTGTTTTTACTCGACTAGCCTGCGGGATGCATCCTCTCGCACGTGTTTTTACTCGACTAGCCTGCGGGATGCACCCTCTCGCACGTGTTTTTACTCGACTAGCCTGCGGGAAGCATCCTCTCGCACGTGTTTTTACTCGACTAGCCTGCGGGATGCATCCTCTCGCACGTGTTTTTACTCGACTAGCCTGCGGGATGCATCCTCTCGCACGTGTTTTTGCTCGACTAGCCTGCGGGATGCATCCTCTCGCACGTGTTTTTACTGGACTAGCCTGCGGGATGCATCCTCTCGCACGTGTTTTTACTCGACTAGCCTGCGGGATGCATCCTCTCGCACGTGTTTTTACTCGACTAGCCTGCGGGATGCATCCTCTCGCACGTGTTTCTACTCGACTAGCCTGCGGGATGCACCCTCTCGCACGTGTTTTTACTCGACTAGCCTGCGGGAAGCATCCTCTCGCACGTGTTTTTACTCGACTAGCCTGCGGGATGCATCCTCTCGCACGTGTTTTTACTCGACTAGCCTGCGGGATGCATCCTCTCGCACGTGTTTTTGCTCGACTAGCCTGCGGGATGCATCCTCTCGCACGTGTTTTTGCTCGACTAGCCTGCGGGATGCATCCTCTCGCACGTGTTTTTGCTCGACTAGCCATGCGCATCCCAAAAAACCTGCGCATGCGCATCCCAAAAAACCTGCGCATGCGCATCCCACAAAACCTGCGCATGCGCATCCCACAAAACCTCGCACGTGTTTTTACTCGACTAGCCTGCGGGATGCATCCTCTCGCACTTGTTTTTACTGGACTAGCCTGCGGGATGCATCCTCTCGCACGTGTTTTTACTCGACTAGCCTGCGGGATGCATCCTCTCGCACGTGTTTTTACTCGACTAGCCTGCGGGATGCACCCTCTCGCACGTGTTTTTACTCGACTAGCCTGCGGGAAGCATCCTCTCGCACGTGTTTTTACTCGACTAGCCTGCGGGATGCATCCTCTCGCACGTGTTTTTACTCGACTAGCCTGCGGGATGCATCCTCTCGCACGTGTTTTTGCTCGACTAGCCTGCGGGATGCATCCTCTCGCACGTGTTTTTACTGGACTAGCCTGCGGGATGCATCCTCTCGCACGTGTTTTTACTCGACTAGCCTGCGGGATGCATCCTCTCGCACGTGTTTTTACTCGACTAGCCTGCGGGATGCATCCTCTCGCACGTGTTTCTACTCGACTAGCCTGCGGGATGCACCCTCTCGCACGTGTTTTTACTCGACTAGCCTGCGGGAAGCATCCTCTCGCACGTGTTTTTACTCGACTAGCCTGCGGGATGCATCCTCTCGCACGTGTTTTTACTCGACTAGCCTGCGGGATGCATCCTCTCGCACGTGTTTTTACTCGACTAGCCTGCGGGATGCATCCTCTCGCACGTGTTTTTACTGGACTAGCCTGCGGGATGCATCCTCTCGCACGTGTTTTTACTCGACTAGCCTGCGGGATGCATCCTCTCGCACGTGTTTTTACTCGACTAGCCTGCGGGAAGCATTCTCTCGCACGTGTTTTTACTCGACTAGCCTGCGGGATGCATCCTCTCGCACGTGTTTTTACTCGACTAGCCTGCGGGAAGCATCCTCTCGCACGTGTTTTTACTCGACTGGCCTGCGGGATGCATCCTCTCGCACGTGTTTTTACTCGACTAGCCTGCGGGATGCATCCTCTCGCACGTGTTTTTGCTCGACTAGCCTGCGGGATGCATCCTCTCGCACGTGTTTTTGCTCGACTAGCCTGCGGGATGCATCCTCTCGCACGTGTTTTTGATCGACTAGCCATGCGCATCCCAAAAAACCTGCGCATGCGCATCCCAAAAAACCTGCGCATGCGCATCCCACAAAACCTGCGCATGCGCATCCCACAAAACCTCGCACGTGTTTTTACTCGACTAGCCTGCGGGATGCATCCTCTCGCACTTGTTTTTACTGGACTAGCCTGCGGGATGCATCCTCTCGCACGTGTTTTTACTCGACTAGCCTGCGGGATGCATCCTCTCGCACGTGTTTTTACTCGACTAGCCTGCGGGATGCACCCTCTCGCACGTGTTTTTACTCGACTAGCCTGCGGGAAGCATCCTCTCGCACGTGTTTTTACTCGACTAGCCTGCGGGATGCATCCTCTCGCACGTGTTTTTACTCGACTAGCCTGCGGGATGCATCCTCTCGCACGTGTTTTTACTCGACTAGCCTGCGGGAAGCATCCTCTCGCACGTGTTTTTACTCGAATAGCCTGCGGGATGCATCCTCTCGCACGTGTTTTTACTCGACTAGCCTGCGGGATGCATCCTCTCGCACGTGTTTTTGCTCGACTAGCCTGCGGGATGCACCCTCTCGCACGTGTTTTTGCTCGACTAGCCATGCGCATCCCAAAAAATCTGCGCATGCGCATCCCAAAAAACCTGCGCATGCGCATCCCAAAAAACCTGCGCATGCGCATCCCACAAAACCTCGCACGTGTTTTTACTCGACTAGCCTGCGGGATGCATCCTCTCGCACGTGTTTTTACTCGACTAGCCTGCGGGATGCATCCTCTCGCACGTGTTTTTACTCGACTAGCCTGCGGGAAGCATCCTCTCGCACGTGTTTTTACTCGACTAGCCTGCGGGATGCATCCTCTCGCACGTGTTTTTACTGGACTAGCCTGCGGGATGCAACCTCTCGCACGTGTTTTTGCTCGTCTAGCCATGCGCATCCCAAAAAACCTGCGCATGCGCATCCCAAAAAACCTGCGCATGCGCATCCCACAAAACCTGCGCATGCGCATCCCACAAAACCTCGCACGTGTTTTTACTCGACTAGCCTGCGGGATGCATCCTCTCGCACGTGTTTTTACTGGACTAGCCTGCGGGATGCATCCTCTCGCACGTGTTTTTGCACGACTAGCCATGCGCATCCCAAAAAACCTGCGCATGCGCATCCCAAAAAACCTGCGCATGCGCATCCCACAAAACCTGCGCATGCGCATCCCACAAAACCTCGCACGTGTTTTTACTCGACTAGCCTGCGGGATGCATCCTCTCGCACTTGTTTTTACTGGACTAGCCTGCGGGATGCATCCTCTCGCACGAGTTTTTACTCGACTAGCCTGCGGGATGCATCCTCTCGCACGTGTTTTTACTCGACTAGCCTGCGGGATGCACCCTCTCGCACGTGTTTTTACTCGACTAGCCTGCGGGAAGCATCCTCTCGCACGTGTTTTTACTCGACTAGCCTGCGGGATGCATCCTCTCGCACGTGTTTTTACTCGACTAGCCTGCGGGATGCATCCTCTCGCACGTGTTTTTACTCGACTAGCCTGCGGGATGCATCCTCTCGCACGTGTTTTTACTGGACTAGCCTGCGGGATGCATCCTCTCGCACGTGTTTTTACTCGACTAGCCTGCGGGATGCATCCTCTCGCACGTGTTTTTACTCGACTAGCCTGCGGGAAG
This sequence comes from Lasioglossum baleicum, assembly GCF_051020765.1. NCBI lineage: Eukaryota > Metazoa > Arthropoda > Insecta > Hymenoptera > Halictidae > Lasioglossum > Lasioglossum baleicum. The sequence goes on along the minus strand of NW_027469201.1, from coordinate 73,536 downwards.
CATTCTCTCGCACGTGTTTTTACTCGACTAGCCTGCGGGATGCATCCTCTCGCACGTGTTTTTACTCGACTAGCCTGCGGGAAGCATCCTCTCGCACGTGTTTTTACTCGACTAGCCTGCGGGATGCATCCTCTCGCACGTGTTTTTACTCGACTAGCCTGCGGGATGCATCCTCTCGCACGTGTTTTTGCTCGACTAGCCTGCGGGATGCATCCTCTCGCACGTGTTTTTGCTCGACTAGCCTGCGGGATGCATCCTCTCGCACGTGTTTTTGCTCGACTAGCCATGCGCATCCCAAAAAACCTGCGCATGCGCATCCCAAAAAACCTGCGCATGCGCATCCCACAAAACCTGCGCATGCGCATCCCACAAAACCTCGCACGTGTTTTTACTCGACTAGCCTGCGGGATGCATCCTCTCGCACTTGTTTTTACTGGACTAGCCTGCGGGATGCATCCTCTCGCACGTGTTTTTACTCGACTAGCCTGCGGGATGCATCCTCTCGCACGTGTTTTTACTCGACTAGCCTGCGGGATGCACCCTCTCGCACGTGTTTTTACTCGACTAGCCTGCGGGAAGCATCCTCTCGCACGTGTTTTTACTCGACTAGCCTGCGGGATGCATCCTCTCGCACGTGTTTTTACTCGACTAGCCTGCGGGATGCATCCTCTCGCACGTGTTTTTGCTCGACTAGCCTGCGGGATGCATCCTCTCGCACGTGTTTTTACTGGACTAGCCTGCGGGATGCATCCTCTCGCACGTGTTTTTACTCGACTAGCCTGCGGGATGCATCCTCTCGCACGTGTTTTTACTCGACTAGCCTGCGGGATGCATCCTCTCGCACGTGTTTCTACTCGACTAGCCTGCGGGATGCACCCTCTCGCACGTGTTTTTACTCGACTAGCCTGCGGGAAGCATCCTCTCGCACGTGTTTTTACTCGACTAGCCTGCGGGATGCATCCTCTCGCACGTGTTTTTACTCGACTAGCCTGCGGGATGCATCCTCTCGCACGTGTTTTTGCTCGACTAGCCTGCGGGATGCATCCTCTCGCACGTGTTTTTGCTCGACTAGCCTGCGGGATGCATCCTCTCGCACGTGTTTTTGCTCGACTAGCCATGCGCATCCCAAAAAACCTGCGCATGCGCATCCCAAAAAACCTGCGCATGCGCATCCCACAAAACCTGCGCATGCGCATCCCACAAAACCTCGCACGTGTTTTTACTCGACTAGCCTGCGGGATGCATCCTCTCGCACTTGTTTTTACTGGACTAGCCTGCGGGATGCATCCTCTCGCACGTGTTTTTACTCGACTAGCCTGCGGGATGCATCCTCTCGCACGTGTTTTTACTCGACTAGCCTGCGGGATGCACCCTCTCGCACGTGTTTTTACTCGACTAGCCTGCGGGATGCATCCTCTCGCACTTGTTTTTACTGGACTAGCCTGCGGGATGCATCCTCTCGCACGTGTTTTTACTCGACTAGCCTGCGGGATGCATCCTCTCGCACGTGTTTTTACTCGACTAGCCTGCGGGATGCACCCTCTCGCACGTGTTTTTACTCGACTAGCCTGCGGGAAGCATCCTCTCGCACGTGTTTTTACTCGACTAGCCTGCGGGATGCATCCTCTCGCACGTGTTTTTACTCGACTAGCCTGCGGGATGCATCCTCTCGCACGTGTTTTTGCTCGACTAGCCTGCGGGATGCATCCTCTCGCACGTGTTTTTACTGGACTAGCCTGCGGGATGCATCCTCTCGCACGTGTTTTTACTCGACTAGCCTGCGGGATGCATCCTCTCGCACGTGTTTTTACTCGACTAGCCTGCGGGATGCATCCTCTCGCACGTGTTTCTACTCGACTAGCCTGCGGGATGCACCCTCTCGCACGTGTTTTTACTCGACTAGCCTGCGGGAAGCATCCTCTCGCACGTGTTTTTACTCGACTAGCCTGCGGGATGCATCCTCTCGCACGTGTTTTTACTCGACTAGCCTGCGGGATGCATCCTCTCGCACGTGTTTTTACTCGACTAGCCTGCGGGATGCATCCTCTCGCACGTGTTTTTACTGGACTAGCCTGCGGGATGCATCCTCTCGCACGTGTTTTTACTCGACTAGCCTGCGGGATGCATCCTCTCGCACGTGTTTTTACTCGACTAGCCTGCGGGAAGCATTCTCTCGCACGTGTTTTTACTCGACTAGCCTGCGGGATGCATCCTCTCGCACGTGTTTTTACTCGACTAGCCTGCGGGAAGCATCCTCTCGCACGTGTTTTTACTCGACTGGCCTGCGGGATGCATCCTCTCGCACGTGTTTTTACTCGACTAGCCTGCGGGATGCATCCTCTCGCACGTGTTTTTGCTCGACTAGCCTGCGGGATGCATCCTCTCGCACGTGTTTTTGCTCGACTAGCCTGCGGGATGCATCCTCTCGCACGTGTTTTTGATCGACTAGCCATGCGCATCCCAAAAAACCTGCGCATGCGCATCCCAAAAAACCTGCGCATGCGCATCCCACAAAACCTGCGCATGCGCATCCCACAAAACCTCGCACGTGTTTTTACTCGACTAGCCTGCGGGATGCATCCTCTCGCACTTGTTTTTACTGGACTAGCCTGCGGGATGCATCCTCTCGCACGTGTTTTTACTCGACTAGCCTGCGGGATGCATCCTCTCGCACGTGTTTTTACTCGACTAGCCTGCGGGATGCACCCTCTCGCACGTGTTTTTACTCGACTAGCCTGCGGGAAGCATCCTCTCGCACGTGTTTTTACTCGACTAGCCTGCGGGATGCATCCTCTCGCACGTGTTTTTACTCGACTAGCCTGCGGGATGCATCCTCTCGCACGTGTTTTTACTCGACTAGCCTGCGGGAAGCATCCTCTCGCACGTGTTTTTACTCGAATAGCCTGCGGGATGCATCCTCTCGCACGTGTTTTTACTCGACTAGCCTGCGGGATGCATCCTCTCGCACGTGTTTTTGCTCGACTAGCCTGCGGGATGCACCCTCTCGCACGTGTTTTTGCTCGACTAGCCATGCGCATCCCAAAAAATCTGCGCATGCGCATCCCAAAAAACCTGCGCATGCGCATCCCAAAAAACCTGCGCATGCGCATCCCACAAAACCTCGCACGTGTTTTTACTCGACTAGCCTGCGGGATGCATCCTCTCGCACGTGTTTTTACTCGACTAGCCTGCGGGATGCATCCTCTCGCACGTGTTTTTACTCGACTAGCCTGCGGGAAGCATCCTCTCGCACGTGTTTTTACTCGACTAGCCTGCGGGATGCATCCTCTCGCACGTGTTTTTACTGGACTAGCCTGCGGGATGCAACCTCTCGCACGTGTTTTTGCTCGTCTAGCCATGCGCATCCCAAAAAACCTGCGCATGCGCATCCCAAAAAACCTGCGCATGCGCATCCCACAAAACCTGCGCATGCGCATCCCACAAAACCTCGCACGTGTTTTTACTCGACTAGCCTGCGGGATGCATCCTCTCGCACGTGTTTTTACTGGACTAGCCTGCGGGATGCATCCTCTCGCACGTGTTTTTACTCGACTAGCCTGCGGGATGCATCCTCTCGCACGTGTTTTTACTCGACTAGCCTGCGGGATGCACCCTCTCGCACGTGTTTTTACTCGACTAGCCTGCGGGAAGCATCCTCTCGCACGTGTTTTTACTCGACTAGCCTGCGGGATGCATCCTCTCGCACGTGTTTTTACTCGACTAGCCTGCGGGATGCATCCTCTCGCACGTGTTTTTGCTCGACTAGCCTGCGGGATGCATCCTCTCGCACGTGTTTTTGCTCGACTAGCCATGCGCATCCCAAAAAACCTGCGCATGCGCATCCCAAAAAACCTGCGCATGCGCATCCCACAAAACCTCGCACGTGTTTTTACTCGACTAGCCTGCGGGATGCATCCTCTCGCACGTGTTTTTACTCGACTAGCCTGCGGGATGCATCCACTCGCACGTGTTTTTACTCGACTAGCCTGCGGGAAGCATCCTCTCGCACGTGTTTTTACTCGACTAGCCTGCGGGATGCATCCTCTCGCACGTGTTTTTACTCGACTAGCCTGCGGGATGCATCCTCTCGCACGTGTTTTTACTCGACTAGCCGGCGGGATGCATCCTCTCGCACGTGTTTTTACTGGACTAGCCTGCGGGATGCAACCTCTCGCACGTGTTTTTGCTCGTCTAGCCATGCGCATCCCAAAAAACCTGCGCATGCGCATCCCAAAAAACCTGCGCATGCGCATCCCACAAAACCTGCGCATGCGCATCCCACAAAACCTCGCACGTGTTTTTACTCGACTAGCCTGCGGGATGCATCCTCTCGCACGTGTTTTTACTGGACTAGCCTGCGGGATGCATCCTCTCGCACGTGTTTTTACTCGACTAGCCTGCGGGATGCATCCTCTCGCACGTGTTTTTACTCGACTAGCCTGCGGGATGCACCCTCTCGCACGTGTTTTTACTCGACTAGCCTGCGGGAAGCATCCTCTCGCACGTGTTTTTACTCGACTAGCCTGCGGGATGCATCCTCTCGCACGTGTTTTTACTCGACTAGCCTGCGGGATGCATCCTCTCGCACGTGTTTTTGCTCGACTAGCCTGCGGGATGCATCGTCTCGCACGTGTTTTTGCTCGACTAGCCATGCGCATCCCAAAAAACCTGCGCATGCGCATCCCAAAAAACCTGCGCATGCGCATCCCACAAAACCTGCGCATGCGCATCCCACAAAACCTCGCACGTGTTTTTACTCGACTAGCCTGCGGGATGCATCCTCTCGCACTTGTTTTTACTTTACTAGCCTGCGGGATGCATCCTCTCGCACGTGTTTTTACTCGACTAGCCTGCGGGATGCATCCTCTCGCACGTGTTTTTACTCGACTAGCCTGCGGGATGCATCCTCTCGCACGTGTTTTTACTCGACTAGCCTGCGGGAAACATCCTCTCGCACGTGTTTTTACTCGACTAGCCTGCGGGATGCATCCTCTCGCACGTGTTTTTACTCGACTAGCCTGCGGGATGCATCCTCTCGCACGTGTTTTTACTCGACTAGCCGGCGGGATGCATCCTCTCGCACGTGTTTTTACTGGACTAGCCTGCGGGATGCAACCTCTCGCACGTGTTTTTGCTCGACTAGCCATGCGCATCCCAAAAAACCTGCGCATGCGCATCCCAAAAAACCTGCGCATGCGCATCCCACAAAACCTGCGCATGCGCATCCCACAAAACCTCGCACGTGTTTTTACTCGACTAGCCTGCGGGATGCATCCTCTCGCACGTGTTTTTACTGGACTATCCTGCGGGATGCATCCTCTCGCACGTGTTTTTACTCGACTAGCCTGCGGGATGCATCCTCTCGCACGTGTTTTTACTCGACTAGCCTGCGGGATGCACCCTCTCGCACGTGTTTTTACTCGACTAGCCTGCGGGAAGCATCCTCTCGCACGTGTTTTTACTCGACTAGCCTGCGGGATGCATCCTCTCGCACGTGTTTTTACTCGACTAGCCTGCGGGATGCATCCTCTCGCACGTGTTTTTGCTCGACTAGCCTGCGGGATGCATCCTCTCGCACGTGTTTTTGCTCGACTAGCCATGCGCATCCCAAAAAACCTGCGCATGCGCATCCCAAAAAACCTGCGCATGCGCATCCCACAAAACCTGCGCATGCGCATCCCACAAAACCTCGCACGTGTTTTTACTCGACTAGCCTGCGGGATGCATCCTCTCGCACGTGTTTTTACTCGACTAGCCTGCGGGATGCATCCACTCGCACGTGTTTTTACTCGACTAGCCTGCGGGAAGCATCCTCTCGCACGTGTTTTTACTCGACTAGCCTGCGGGATGCATCCTCTCGCACGTGTTTTTACTCGACTAGCCTGCGGGATGCATCCTCTCGCACGTGTTTTTACTCGACTAGCCGGCGGGATGCATCCTCTCGCACGTGTTTTTACTGGACTAGCCTGCGGGATGCAACCTCTCGCACGTGTTTTTGCTCGACTAGCCATGCGCATCCCAAAAAACCTGCGCATGCGCATCCCAAAAAACCTGCGCATGCGCATCCCACAAAACCTGCGCATGCGCATCCCACAAAACCTCGCACGTGTTTTTACTCGACTAGCCTGCGGGATGCATCCTCTCGCACGTGTTTTTACTGGACTAGCCTGCGGGATGCATCCTCTCGCACGTGTTTTTACTCGACTAGCCTGCGGGATGCATCCTCTCGCACGTGTTTTTACTCGACTAGCCTGCGGGATGCACCCTCTCGCACGTGTTTTTACTCGACTAGCCTGCGGGAAGCATCCTCTCGCACGTGTTTTTACTCGACTAGCCTGCGGGATGCATCCTCTCGCACGTGTTTTTACTCGACTAGCCTGCGGGATGCATCCTCTCGCACGTGTTTTTGCTCGACTAGCCTGCGGGATGCATCCTCTCGCACGTGTTTTTGCTCGACTAGCCATGCGCATCCCAAAAAACCTGCGCATGCGCATCCCAAAAAACCTGCGCATGCGCATCCCACAAAACCTGCGCATGCGCATCCCACAAAACCTCGCACGTGTTTTTACTCGACTAGCCTGCGGGATGCATCCTCTCGCACTTGTTTTTACTTTACTAGCCTGCGGGATGCATCCTCTCGCACGTGTTTTTACTCGACTAGCCTGCGGGATGCATCCTCTCGCACGTGTTTTTACTCGACTAGCCTGCGGGATGCATCCTCTCGCACGTGTTTTTACTCGACTAGCCTGCGGGAAGCATCCTCTCGCACGTGTTTTTACTCGACTAGCCTGCGGGATGCATCCTCTCGCACGTGTTTTTACTCGACTAGCCTGCGGGAAGCATCCTCTCGCACGTGTTTTTGCTCGACTAGCCTGCGGGATGCATCCTCTCGCACGTGTTTTTGCTCGACTAGCCATGCGCATCCCAAAAAACCTGCGCATGCGCATCCCAAAAAACCTGCGCATGCGCATCCCACAAAACCGGCGCATGCGCATCCCACAAAACCTGCGCATACGCATCCCACAAAACCTCGCACGTGTTTTTACTGGACTAGCCTGCGGGATGCATCCTCTCGCACGTGTTTTTGCTCGACTAGCCATGCGCATCCCAAAAAACCTGCGCATGCGCATCCCACAAAACCGGCGCATGCGCATCCCACAAAACCTGCGCATACGCATCCCACAAAACCTCGCACGTGTTTTTACTCGACTAGCCGGCGGGATGCATCCTCTCGCACGTGTTTTTACTGGACTAGCCTGCGGGATGCATCCTCTCGCACGTGTTTTTGCTCGACTAGCCATGCGCATCCCAAAAAACCTGCGCATGCGCATCCCAAAAAACCTGCGCACGCGCATCCCACAAAACCTGCGCATGCGCATCCCACAAAACCTCGCACGTGTTTTTACTCGACTAGCCTGCGGGATGCATCCTCTCGCACGTGTTTTTACTGGACTAGCCTGCGGGATGCATCCTCTCGCACGTGTTTTTACTCGACTAGCCTGCGGGATGCATCCTCTCGCACTTGTTTTTACTGGACTAGCCTGCGGGATGCATCCTCTCGCACGTGTTTTTACTCGACTAGCCTGCGGGATGCATCCTCTCGCACGTGTTTTTGCTCGGCTAGCCTGCGGGATGCATCCTCTCGCACGTGTTTTTGCTCGACTAGCCATGCGCATCCCAAAAAACCTGCGCATGCGCATCCCAAAAAACCTGCGCCTGCGCATCCCACAAAACCTGCGCATGCGCATCCCACAAAACCTGCGCATACGCATCCCACAAAACCTCGCACGTGTTTTTACTCGACTAGCCTGCGGGATGCATCCTCTCGCACGTGTTTTTACTGGACTAGCCTGCGGGATGCATCCTCTCGCACATGTTTTTACTCGACTAGCCTGCGGGAAGCATCCTCTCGCACGTGTTTTTACTCGACTAGCCTGCGGGATGCATCCTCTCGCACGTGTTTTTACTCGACTAGCCTGCGGGAAGCATCCTCTCGCACGTGTTTTTACTCGACTAGCCTGCGGGATGCATCCTCTCGCACGTGTTTTTACTCGACTAGCCTGCGGGATGCATCCTCTCGCACGTGTTTTTACTGGACTAGCCTGCGGGATGCATCCTCTCGCACGTGTTTTTACTCGACTAGCCTGCGGGATGCATCCTCTCGCACGTGTTTTTACTCGACTAGCCTGCGGGATGCATCCTCTCGCACGTGTTTTTACTCGACTAGCCTGCGGGAAGCATCCTCTCGCACGGGTTTTTGCTCGACTAGCCTGCGGGATGCATCCTCTCGCACGTGTTTTTGCTCGACTAGCCATGCGCATCCCAAAAAACCTGCGCATGCGCATCCCAAAAAACCTGCGCATGCGCATCCCACAAAACCGGCGCATGCGCATCCCACAAAACCTGCGCATACGCATCCCACAAAACCTCGCACGTGTTTTTACTCGACTAGCCGGCGGGATGCATCCTCTCGCACGTGTTTTTACTCGACTAGCCTGCGGGATGCATCCTCTCGCACGTGTTTTTACTCGACTAGCCTGCGGGATGCATCCTCTCGCACGTGTTTTTACTCGACTAGCCTGCGGGAAGCATCCTCTCGCACGTGTTTTTACTCGACTAGCCTGCGGGATGCATCCTCTCGCACGTGTTTTTGCACGACTAGCCATGCGCATCCCAAAAAACCTGCGCATGCGCATCCCAAAAAACCTGCGCATGCGCATCCCACAAAACCTCGCACGTGTTTTTACTCGACTAGCCTGCGGGATGCATCCTCTCGCACGTGTTTTTGCTCGACTAGCCTGCGGGATGCATCCTCTCGCACGTGTTTTTGCTCGACTAGCCATGCGCATCCCAAAAAACCTGCGCATGCGCATCCCACAAAACCTGCGCATGCGCATCCCACAAAACCTGCGCATACGCATCCCACAAAACCTCGCACGTGTTTTTACTCGACTAGCCGGCGGGATGCATCCTCTCGCACGTGTTTTTACTCGACTAGCCTGCGGGATGCATCCTCTCGCACGTGTTTTTACTCGACTAGCCTGCGGGATGCACCCTCTCGCACGTGTTTTTACTCGACTAGCCTGCGGGAAGCATCCTCTCGCACGTGTTTTTACTCGACTAGCCTGCGGGATGCATCCTCTCGCACGTGTTTTTACTCGACTAGCCTGCGGGATGCATCCTCTCGCACGTGTTTTTGCTCGACTAGCCTGCGGGATGCATCCTCTCGCACGTGTTTTTGCTCGACTAGCCATGCGCATCCCAAAAAACCTGCGCATGCGCATCCCAAAAAACCTGCGCCTGCGCATCCCACAAAACCTGCGCATGCGCATCACACAAAACCTGCGCATACGCATCCCACAAAACCTCGCACGTGTTTTTACTCGACTAGCCTGCGGGATGCATCCTCTCGCACGTGTTTTTACTGGACTAGCCTGCGGGATGCATCCTCTCGCACGTGTTTTTACTCGACTAGCCTGCGGGAAGCATTCTCTCGCACGTGTTTTTACTCGACTAGCCTGCGGGATGCATCCTCTCGCACGTGTTTTTACTCGACTAGCCTGCGGAAAGCATCCTCTCGCACGTGTTTTTACTCGACTAGCCTGCGGGATGCATCCTCTCGCACGTGTTTTTACTCGACTAGCCTGCGGGATGCATCCTCTCGCACGTGTTTTTGCTCGACTAGCCTGCGGGATGCATCCTCTCGCACGTGTTTTTGCTCGACTAGCCATGCGCATCCCAAAAAACCTGCGCATGCGCATCCCAAAAAACCTGCGCCTGCGCATCCCACAAAACCTGCGCATGCGCATCACACAAAACCTGCGCATACGCATCCCACAAAACCTCGCACGTGTTTTTACTCGACTAGCCTGCGGGATGCATCCTCTCGCACGTGTTTTTACTGGACTAGCCTGCGGGATGCATCCTCTCGCACGTGTTTTTACTGGACTAGCCTGCGGGATGCATCCTCTCGCACGTGTTTTTACTCGACTAGCCTGCGGGATGCATCCTCTCGCACGTGTTTTTACTCGACTAGCCTGCGGGATGCATCCTCTCGCACGTGTTTTTACTCGACTAGCCTGCGGGAAGCATCCTCTCGCACGGGTTTTTGCTCGACTAGCCTGCGGGATGCATCCTCTCGCACGTGTTTTTGCTCGACTAGCGATGCGCATCCCAAAAAACCTGCGCATGCGCATCCCAAAAAACCTGCGCATGCGCATCCCACAAAACCGGCGCATGCGCATCAGACAAAACCTGCGCATACGCATCCCACAAAACCTCGCACGTGTTTTTACTCGACTAGCCGGCGGGATGCATCCTCTCGCACGTGTTTTTACTGGACTAGCCTGCGGGATGCATCCTCTCGCACGTGTTTTTGCTCGACTAGCCATGCGCATCCCAAAAAACCTGCGCATGCGCATCCCAAAATACCTGCGCACGCGCATCCCACAAAACCTGCGCATGCGCATCCCACAAAACCTCGCACGTGTTTTTACTCGACTAGCCTGCGGGATGCATCCTCTCGCACGTGTTTTTACTGGACTAGCCTGCGGGATGCATCCTCTCGCACGTGTTTTTACTCGACTAGCCTGCGGGATGCATCCTCTCGCACGTGTTTTTACTCGACTAGCCTGCGGGATGCATCCTCTCGCAAATGTTTTTACCCGACTAGCCTGCGGGATGCATCCTCTCGCACGTGTTTTTGCTCGACTAGCCTGCGGGATGCATCCTCTCGCACGTGTTTTTGCTCGACTAGCCATGCGCATCCCAAAAAACCTGCGCATGCGCATCCCACAAAACCTGCGCATGCGCATCCCACAAAACCTGCGCATACGCATCCCACAGAACCTCGCACGTGTTTTTACTCGACTAGCCGGCGGGATGCATCCTCTCGCACGTGTTTTTACTCGACTAGCCTGCGGGATGCATCCTCTCGCACGTGTTTTTACTCGACTAGCCTGCGGGATGCACCCTCTCGCACGTGTTTTTACTCGACTAGCCTGCGGGAAGCATCCTCTCGCACGTGTTTTTACTCGACTAGCCTGCGGGAAGCATCCTCTCGCACGTGTTTTTGCTCGACTAGCCTGCGGGATGCATCCTCTCGCACGTGTTTTTGCTCGACTAGCCATGCGCATCCCACAAAACCGGCGCATGCGCATCCCACAAAACCTCGCACGTGTTTTTACTCGACTAGCCTGCGGGATGCATCCTCTCGCACGTGTTTTTACTCGACTAGCCTGCGGGATGCATCCTCTCGCACGTGTTTTTACTGGACTAGCCTGCGGGATGCATCCTCTCGCACGTGTTTTTACTCGACTAGCCTGCGGGATGCATCCTCTCGCACGTGTTTTTACTCGACTAGACTGCGGGATGCACCCTCTCGCACGTGTTTTTACTCGACTAGCCTGCGGGAAGCATCCTCTCGCACGTGTTTTTACTCGACTAGCCTGCGGGATGCATCCTCTCGCACGTGTTTTTACTCGACTAGCCTGCGGGATGCATCCTCTCGCACGTGTTTTTGCTCGACTAGCCTGCGGGATGCATCCTCTCGCACGTGTTTTTGCTCGACTAGCCATGCGCATCCCAAAAAACCTGCGCATGCTCATCCCAAAAAACCTGCGCATGCGCATCCCACAAAACCTGCGCATGCGCATCCCACAAAACCTGCGCATACGCATCCCACAAAACCTCGCACGTGTTTTTACTCGACTAGCCGGCGGGATGCATCCTCTCGCACGTGTTTTTACTCGACTAGCCTGCGGGATGCATCCTCTCGCACGTGTTTTTACTCGACTAGCCTGCGGGATGCATCCTCTCGCACGTGTTTTTACTCGACTAGCCTGCGGGAAGCATCCTCTCGCACGTGTTTTTACTCGACTAGCCTGCGGGATGCATCCTCTCGCACGTGTTTTTGCTCGACTAGCCTGCGGGATGCACCCTCTCGCACGTGTTTTTACTCGACTAGCCTGCGGGAAGCATCCTCTCGCACGTGTTTTTACTCGACTAGCCTGCGGGAAGCATCCTCTCGCACGTGTTTTTGCTCGACTAGCCTGCGGGATGCATCCTCTCGCACGTGTTTTTGCTCGACTAGCCATGCGCATCCCAAAAAACCTGCGCATGCGCATCCCACAAAACCGGCGCATGCGCATCCCACAAAACCTGCGCATACGCATCCCACAAAACCTCGCACGTGTTTTTACTCGACTAGCCGGCGGGATGCATCCTCTCGCACGTGTTTTTACTGGACTAGCCTGCGGGATGCATCCTCTCGCACGTGTTTTTGCTCGACTAGCCATGCGCATCGCAAAAAACCTGCGCATGCGCATCCCAAAAAACCTGCGCATGCGCATCCCACAAAACCTGCGCATGCGCATCCCACAAAACCTCGCACGTGTTTTTACTCGACTAGCCTGCGGGATGCATCCTCTCGCACTTGTTTTTACTGGACTAGCCTGCGGGATGCATCCTCTCGCACGTGTTTTTACTCGACTAGCCTGCGGGATGCATCCTCTCGCACGTGTTTTTACTCGACTAGCCTGCGGGATGCATCCTCTCGCACGTGTTTTTACTCGACTAGCCTGCGGGAAGCATCCTCTCGCACGTGTTTTTACTCGACTAGCCTGCGGGATGCATCCTCTCGCACGTGTTTTTACTCGACTAGCCTGCGGGATGCATCCTCTCGCACGTGTTTTTGCTCGACTAGCCTGCGGGATGCATCCTCTCGCACGTGTTTTTACTCGACTAGCCTGCGGGATGCATCCTCTCGCACGTGTTTTTGCTCGACTAGCCTGCGGGATGCATCCTCTCGCACGTGTTTTTGCTCGACTAGCCTGCGGGATGCATCCTCTCGCACGTGTTTTTGATCGACTAGCCATGCGCATCCCAAAAAACCTGCGCATGCGCATCCCAAAAAACCTGCGCATGCGCATCCCACAAAACCTCGCACGTGTTTTTACTCGACTAGCCTGCGGGATGCATCCTCTCGCACTTGTTTTTACTGGACTAGCCTGCGGGATGCATCCTCTCGCACGTGTTTTTACTCGACTAGCCTGCGGGATGCATCCTCTCGCACGTGTTTTTACTCGACTAGCCTGCGGGATGCACCCTCTCGCACGTGTTTTTACTCGACTAGCCTGCGGGAAGCATCCTCTCGCACGTGTTTTTACTCGACTAGCCTGCGGGATGCATCCTCTCGCACGTGTTTTTACTCGACTAGCCTGCGGGATGCATCCTCTCGCACGTGTTTTTGCTCGACTAGCCTGCGGGATGCATCCTCTCGCACGTGTTTTTACTGGACTAGCCTGCGGGATGCATCCTCTCGCACGTGTTTTTACTCGACTAGCCTGCGGGATGCATCCTCTCGCACGTGTTTTTACTCGACTAGCCTGCGGGATGCATCCTCTCGCACGTGTTTTTACTCGACTAGCCTGCGGGAAGCATCCTCTCGCACGTGTTTTTACTCGAATAGCCTGCGGGATGCATCCTCTCGCACGTGTTTTTACTCGACTAGCCTGCGGGATGCATCCTCTCGCACGTGTTTTTGCTCGACTAGCCTGCGGGATGCACCCTCTCGCACGTGTTTTTGCTCGACTAGCCATGCGCATCCCAAAAAATCTGCGCATGCGCATCCCAAAAAACCTGCGCATGCGCATCCCAAAAAACCTGCGCATGCGCATCCCACAAAACCTCGCACGTGTTTTTACTCGACTAGCCTGCGGGATGCATCCTCTCGCACGTGTTTTTACTCGACTAGCCTGCGGGATGCATCCTCTCGCACGTGTTTTTACTCGACTAGCCTGCGGGAAGCATCCTCTCGCACGTGTTTTTACTCGACTAGCCTGCGGGATGCATCCTCTCGCACGTGTTTTTACTCGACTAGCCTGCGGGATGCATCCTCTCGCACGTGTTTTTACTCGACTAGCCGGCGGGATGCATCCTCTCGCACGTGTTTTTACTGGACTAGCCTGCGGGATGCAACCTCTCGCACGTGTTTTTGCTCGACTAGCCATGCGCATCCCAAAAAACCTGCGCATGCGCATCCCAAAAAACCTGCGCATGCGCATCCCACAAAACCTGCGCATGCGCATCCCACAAAACCTCGCACGTGTTTTTACTCGACTAGCCTGCGGGATGCATCCTCTCGCACGTGTTTTTACTGGACTAGCCTGCGGGATGCATCCTCTCGCACGTGTTTTTACTCGACTAGCCTGCGGGATGCATCCTCTCGCACGTGTTTTTACTCGACTAGCCTGCGGGATGCACCCTCTCGCACGTGTTTTTACTCGACTAGCCTGCGGGATGCATCCTCTCGCACGTGTTTTTACTCGACTAGCCTGCGGGATGCATCCTCTCGCACGTGTTTTTACTCGACTAGCCGGCGGGATGCATCCTCTCGCACGTGTTTTTACTGGACTAGCCTGCGGGATGCAACCTCTCGCACGTGTTTTTGCTCGACTAGCCATGCGCATCCCAAAAAACCTGCGCATGCGCATCCCACAAAACCTGCGCATGCGCATCCCACAAAACCTCGCACGTGTTTTTACTCGACTAGCCTGCGGGATGCATCCTCTCGCACGTGTTTTTACTGGACTAGCCTGCGGGATGCATCCTCTCGCACGTGTTTTTACTCGACCAGCCTGCGGGATGCATCCTCTCGCACGTGTTTTTACTCGACTAGCCTGCGGGATGCACCCTCTCGCACGTGTTTTTACTCGACTAGCCTGCGGGAAGCATCCTCTCGCACGTGTTTTTACTCGACTAGCCTGCGGGATGCATCCTCTCGCACGTGTTTTTACTCGACTAGCCTGCGGGATGCATCCTCTCGCACGTGTTTTTGCTCGACTAGCCTGCGGGATGCATCCTCTCGCACGTGTTTTTGCTCGACTAGCCATGCGCATCCCAAAAAACCTGCGCATGCGCATCCCAAAAAACCTGCGCATGCGCATCCCACAAAACCTGCGCATGCGCATCCCACAAAACCTCGCACGTGTTTTTACTCGACTAGCCTGCGGGAAGCATCCTCTCGCACGTGTTTTTACTCGACTAGCCTGCGGGATGCATCCTCTCGCACGTGTTTTTACTCGACTAGCCTGCGGGATGCATCCTCTCGCACGTGTTTTTACTCGACTAGCCGGCGGGATGCATCCTCTCGCACGTGTTTTTACTGGACTAGCCTGCGGGATGCAACCTCTCGCACGTGTTTTTGCTCGACTAGCCATGCGCATCCCAAAAAACCTGCGCATGCGCATCCCAAAAAACCTGCGCATGCGCATCCCACAAAACCTGCGCATGCGCATCCCACAAAACCTCGCACGTGTTTTTACTCGACTAGCCTGCGGGATGCATCCTCTCGCACGTGTTTTTACTGGACTAGCCTGCGGGATGCATCCTCTCGCACGTGTTTTTACTCGACTAGCCTGCGGGATGCATCCTCTCGCACGTGTTTTTACTCGACTAGCCTGCGGGATGCACCCTCTCGCACGTGTTTTTACTCGACTAGCCTGCGGGAAGCATCCTCTCGCACGTGTTTTTACTCGACTAGCCTGCGGGATGCATCCTCTCGCACGTGTTTTTACTCGACTAGCCTGCGGGATGCATCCTCTCGCACGTGTTTTTGCTCGACTAGCCTGCGGGATGCATCCTCTCGCACGTGTTTTTGCTCGACTAGCCATGCGCATCCCAAAAAACCAGCGCATGCGCATCCCAAAAAACCTGCGCATGCGCATCCCACAAAACCTGCGCATGCGCATCCCACAAAACCTCGCACGTGTTTTTACTCGACTAGCCTGCGGGATGCATCCTCTCGCACTTGTTTTTACTTTACTAGCCTGCGGGATGCATCCTCTCGCACGTGTTTTTACTCGACTAGCCTGCGGGATGCATCCTCTCGCACGTGTTTTTACTCGACTAGCCTGCGGGATGCATCCTCTCGCACGTGTTTTTACTCGACTAGCCTGCGGGAAGCATCCTCTCGCACGTGTTTTTACTCGACTAGCCTGCGGGATGCATCCTCTCGCACGTGTTTTTACTCGACTAGCCTGCGGGATGCATCCTCTCGCACGTGTTTTTGCTCGACTAGCCTGCGGGATGCATCCTCTCGCACGTGTTTTTGCTCGACTAGCCATGCGCATCCCAAAAAATCTGCGCATGCGCATCCCAAAAAACCTGCGCATGCGCTTCCCAAAAAACCTGCGCATGCGCATCCCACAAAACCTCGCACGTGTTTTTACTCGACTAGCCTGCGGGATGCATCCTCTCGCACGTGTTTTTACTGGACTAGCCTGCGGGATGCATCCTCTCGCACGTGTTTTTACTCGACTAGCCTGCGGGATGCATCCTCTGGCACGTGTTTTTACTCGACTAGCCTGCGGGATGCATCCTCTCGCACGTGTTTTTACTCGACTAGCCTGCGGGAAGCATCCTCTCGCACGTGTTTTTGCTCGACTAGCCTGCGGGATGCATCCTCTCGCACGTGTTTTTGCTCGACTAGCCATGCGCATCCCAAAAAACCTGCGCATGCGCATCCCAAAAAACCTGCGCATGCGCATCCCACAAAACCGGCGCATGCGCATCCCACAAAACCTGCGCATACGCATCCCACAAAACCTCGCACGTGTTTTTACTGGACTAGCCTGCGGGATGCATCCTCTCGCACGTGTTTTTGCTCGACTAGCCTGCGGGATGCACCCTCTCGCACGTGTTTTTGCTCGACTAGCCATGCGCATCCCAAAAAATCTGCGCATGCGCATCCCAAAAAACCTGCGCATGCGCATCCCAAAAAACCTGCGCATGCGCATCCCACAAAACCTCGCACGTGTTTTTACTCGACTAGCCTGCGGGATGCATCCTCTCGCACGTGTTTTTACTCGACTAGCCTGCGGGATGCATCCTCTCGCACGTGTTTTTACTCGACTAGCCTGCGGGAAGCATCCTCTCGCACGTGTTTTTACTCGACTAGCCTGCGGGATGCATCCTCTCGCACGTGTTTTTACTCGACTAGCCTGCGGGATGCATCCTCTCGCACGTGTTTTTACTCGACTAGCCGGCGGGATGCATCCTCTCGCACGTGTTTTTACTGGACTAGCCTGCGGGATGCAACCTCTCGCACGTGTTTTTGCTCGACTAGCCATGCGCATCCCAAAAAACCTGCGCATGCGCATCCCAAAAAACCTGCGCATGCGCATCCCACAAAACCTGCGCATGCGCATCCCACAAAACCTCGCACGTGTTTTTACTCGACTAGCCTGCGGGATGCATCCTCTCGCACGTGTTTTTACTGGACTAGCCTGCGGGATGCATCCTCTCGCACGTGTTTTTACTCGACTAGCCTGCGGGATGCATCCTCTCGCACGTGTTTTTACTCGACTAGCCTGCGGGATGCACCCTCTCGCACGTGTTTTTACTCGACTAGCCTGCGGGAAGCATCCTCTCGCACGTGTTTTTACTCGACTAGCCTGCGGGATGCATCCTCTCGCACGTGTTTTTACTCGACTAGCCTGCGGGATGCATCCTCTCGCACGTGTTTTTGCTCGACTAGCCTGCGGGATGCATCCTCTCGCACGTGTTTTTGCTCGACTAGCCATGCGCATCCCAAAAAACCTGCGCATGCGCATCCCAAAAAACCTGCGCATGCGCATCCCACAAAACCTGCGCATGCGCATCCCACAAAACCTCGCACGTGTTTTTACTCGACTAGCCTGCGGGGTGCATCCTCTCGCACGTGTTTTTACTCGACTAGCCTGCGGGATGCATCCACTCGCACGTGTTTTTACTCGACTAGCCTGCGGGAAGCATCCTCTCGCACGTGTTTTTACTCGACTAGCCTGCGGGATGCATCCTCTCGCACGTGTTTTTACTCGACTAGCCTGCGGGATGCATCCTCTCGCACGTGTTTTTACTCGACTAGCCGGCGGGATGCATCCTCTCGCACGTGTTTTTACTGGACTAGCCTGCGGGATGCAACCTCTCGCACGTGTTTTTGCTCGACTAGCCATGCGCATCCCAAAAAACCTGCGCATGCGCATCCCAAAAAACCTGCGCATGCGCATCCCACAAAACCTGCGCATGCGCATCCCACAAAACCTCGCACGTGTTTTTACTCGACTAGCCTGCGGGATGCATCCTCTCGCACGTGTTTTTACTGGACTAGCCTGCGGGATGCATCCTCTCGCACGTGTTTTTACTCGACTAGCCTGCGGGATGCATCCTCTCGCACGTGTTTTTACTCGACTAGCCTGCGGGATGCACCCTCTCGCACGTGTTTTTACTCGACTAGCCTGCGGGAAGCATCCTCTCGCACGTGTTTTTACTCGACTAGCCTGCGGGATGCATCCTCTCGCACGTGTTTTTACTCGACTAGCCTGCGGGATGCATCCTCTCGCACGTGTTTTTGCTCGACTAGCCTGCGGGATGCATCCTCTCGCACGTGTTTTTGCTCGACTAGCCATGCGCATCCCAAAAAACCTGCGCATGCGCATCCCAAAAAACCTGCGCATGCGCATCCCACAAAACCTGCGCATGCGCATCCCACAAAACCTCGCACGTGTTTTTACTCGACTAGCCTGCGGGATGCATCCTCTCGCACGTGTTTTTACTCGACTAGCCTGCGGGAAGCATCCTCTCGCACGTGTTTTTACTCGACTAGCCTGCGGGATGCATCCTCTCGCACGTGTTTTTACTCGACTAGCCTGCGGGATGCATCCTCTCGCACGTGTTTTTGCTCGACTAGCCTGCGGGATGCATCCTCTCGCACGTGTTTTTGCTCGACTAGCCATGCGCATCCCAAAAAATCTGCGCATGCGCATCCCAAAAAACCTGCGCCTGCGCATCCCACAAAACCTGCGCATGCGCATCCCACAAAACCTCGCACGTGTTTTTACTCGACTAGCCTGCGGGATGCATCCTCTCGCACGTGTTTTTACTGGACTAGCCTGCGGGATGCATCCTCTCGCACGTGTTTTTACTCGACTAGCCTGCGGGATGCATCCTCTGGCACGTGTTTTTACTCGACTAGCCTGCGGGATGCATCCTCTCGCACGTGTTTTTACTCGACTAGCCTGCGGGAAGCATCCTCTCGCACGTGTTTTTGCTCGACTAGCCTGCGGGATGCATCCTCTCGCACGTGTTTTTGCTCGACTAGCCATGCGCATCCCAAAAAACCTGCGCATGCGCATCCCAAAAAACCTGCGCATGCGCATCCCACAAAACCGGCGCATGCGCATCCCACAAAACCTGCGCATACGCATCCCACAAAACCTCGCACGTGTTTTTACTGGACTAGCCTGCGGGATGCATCCTCTCGCACGTGTTTTTGCTCGACTAGCCATGCGCATCCCAAAAAACCTGCGCATGCGCATCCCACAAAACCGGCGCATGCGCATCCCACAAAACCTCGCACGTGTTTTTACTCGACTAGCCTGCGGGATGCATCCTCTGGCACGTGTTTTTACTCGACTAGCCTGCGGGATGCATCCTCTCGCACGTGTTTTTACTCGACTAGCCTGCGGGAAGCATCCTCTCGCACGTGTTTTTGCTCGACTAGCCTGCGGGATGCATCCTCTCGCACGTGTTTTTGCTCGACTAGCCATGCGCATCCCAAAAAACCTGCGCATGCGCATCCCAAAAAACCTGCGCACGCGCATCCCACAAAACCTGCGCATGCGCATCCCACAAAACCTCGCACGTGTTTTTACTCGACTAGCCTGCGGGAAGCATCCTCTCGCACGTGTTTTTACTCGACTAGCCTGCGGGATGCATGCTCTCGCACGTGTTTTTACTCGACTAGCCTGCGGGATGCATCCTCTCGCACGTGTTTTTGCTCGACTAGCCATGCGCATCCCAAAAAACCTGCGCATGCGCATCCCAAAAAACCTGCGCCTGCGCATCCCACAAAACCTGCGCATGCGCATCCCACAAAACCTGCGCATACGCATCCCACAAAACCTCGCACGTGTTTTTACTCGACTAGCCTGCGGGATGCATCCTCTCGCACGTGTTTTTACTGGACTAGCCTGCGGGATGCATCCTCTCGCACGTGTTTTTACTCGACTAGCCTGCGGGAAGCATCCTCTCGCACGTGTTTTTACTCGACTAGCCTGCGGGATGCATCCTCTCGCACGTGTTTTTACTCGACTAGCCTGCGGGAAGCATCCTCTCGCACGTGTTTTTACTCGACTAGCCTGCGGGATGCATCCTCTCGCACGTGTTTTTACTCGACTAGCCTGCGGGATGCATCCTCTCGCACGTGTTTTTGCTCGACTAGCCTGCGGGATGCATCCTCTCGCACGTGTTTTTGCTCGACTAGCCATGCGCATCCCAAAAAATCTGCGCATGCGCATCCCAAAAAACCTGCGCATGCGCATCCCAAAAAACCTGCGCATGCGCATCCCACAAAACCTCGCACGTGTTTTTACTCGACTAGCCTGCGGGATGCATCCTCTCGCACGTGTTTTTACTGGACTAGCCTGCGGGATGCATCCTCTCGCACGTGTTTTTACTCGACTAGCCTGCGGGATGCATCCTCTCGCACGTGTTTTTACTCGACTAGCCTGCGGGATGCATCCTCTCGCACGTGTTTTTACTCGACTAGCCTGCGGGAAGCATCCTCTCGCACGGGTTTTTGCTCGACTAGCCTGCGGGATGCATCCTCTCGCACGTGTTTTTGCTCGACTAGCCATGCGCATCCCAAAAAACCTGCGCATGCGCATCCCAAAAAACCTGCGCATGCGCATCCCACAAAACCGGCGCATGCGCATCCCACAAAACCTGCGCATACGCATCTCACAAAACCTCGCACGTGTTTTTACTCGACTAGCCGGCGGGATGCATCCTCTCGCACGTGTTTTTACTCGACTAGCCTGCGGGATGCATCCTCTCGCACGTGTTTTTACTCGACTAGCCTGCGGGATGCATCCTCTCGCACGTGTTTTTACTCGACTAGCCTGCGGGAAGCATCCTCTCGCACGTGTTTTTACTCGACTAGCCTGCGGGATGCATCCTCTCGCACGTGTTTTTGCTCGACTAGCCATGCGCATCCCAAAAAACCTGCGCATGCGCGTCCCAAAAAACCTGCGCATGCGCATCCCACAAAACCGGCGCATGCGCATCCCACAAAACCTCGCACGTGTTTTTACTCGACTAGCCTGCGGGATGCATCCTCTCGCACGTGTTTTTGCTCGACTAGCCTGCGGGATGCATCCTCTCGCACGTGTTTTTGCTCGACTAGCCATGCGCATCCCAAAAAACCTGCGCATGCGCATCCCACAAAACCTGCGCATGCGCATCCCACAAAACCTGCGCATACGCATCCCACAAAACCTCGCACGTGTTTTTACTCGACTAGCCGGCGGGATGCATCCTCTCGCACGTGTTTTTACTCGACTAGCCTGCGGGATGCATCCTCTCGCACGTGTTTTTACTCGACTAGCCTGCGGGATGCATCCTCTCGCACGTGTTTTTGCTCGACTAGCCATGCGCATCCCAAAAAACCTGCGCATGCGCATCCCAAAAAACCTGCGCATGCGCATCCCACAAAACCGGCGCATGCGCATCCCACAAAACCTGCGCATACGCATCCCACAAAACCTCGCACGTGTTTTTACTCGACTAGCCGGCGGGATGCATCCTCTCGCACGTGTTTTTACTGGACTAGCCTGCGGGATGCATCCTCTCGCACGTGTTTTTGCTCGACTAGCCATGCGCATCCCAAAAAACCTGCGCATGCGCATCCCAAAAAACCTGCGCATGCGCATCCCACAAAACCTGCGCATGCGCATCCCACAAAACCTCGCACGTGTTTTTACTCGACTAGCCTGCGGGATGCATCCTCTCGCACTTGTTTTTACTGGACTAGCCTGCGGGATGCATCCTCTCGCACGTGTTTTTACTCGACTAGCCTGCGGGATGCATCCTCTTGCACGTGTTTTTACTCGACTAGCCTGCGGGATGCACCCTCTCGCACGTGTTTTTACTCGACTAGCCTGCGGGAAGCATCCTCTCGCACGTGTTTTTACTCGACTAGCCTGCGGGATGCATCCTCTCGCACGTGTTTTTACTCGACTAGCCTGCGGGATGCATCCTCTCGCACGTGTTTTTGCTCGACTAGCCTGCGGGATGCATCCTCTCGCACGTGTTTTTGCTCGACTAGCCATGCGCATCCCAAAAAACCTGCGCATGCGCATCCCAAAAAACCTGCGCCTGCGCATCCCACAAAACCTGCGCATGCGCATCCCACAAAACCTGCGCATACGCATCCCACAAAACCTCGCACGTGTTTTTACTCGACTAGCCTGCGGGATGCATCCTCTCGCACGTGTTTTTACTGGACTAGCCTGCGGGATGCATCCTCTCGCACGTGTTTTTACTCGACTAGCCTGCGGGAAGCATTCTCTCGCACGTGTTTTTACTCGACTAGCCTGCGGGATGCATCCTCTCGCACGTGTTTTTACTCGACTAGCCTGCGGGAAGCATCCTCTCGCACGTGTTTTTACTCGACTAGCCTGCGGGATGCATCCTCTCGCACGTGTTTTTACTCGACTAGCCTGCGGGATGCATCCTCTCGCACGTGTTTTTGCTCGACTAGCCTGCGGGATGCATCCTCTCGCACGTGTTTATGCTCGACTAGCCATGCGCATCCCAAAAAATCTGCGCATGCGCATCCCAAAAAACCTGCGCATGGGCATCCCAAAAAACCTGCGCATGCGCATCCCACAAAACCTCGCACGTGTTTTTACTCGACTAGCCTGCGGGATGCATCCTCTCGCACGTGTTTTTACTCGACTAGCCTGCGGGATGCATCCTCTCGCACGTGTTTTTACTCGACTAGCCTGCGGGAAGCATCCTCTCGCACGGGTTTTTGCTCGACTAGCCTGCGGGATGCATCCTCTCGCACGTGTTTTTGCTCGACTAGCCATGCGCATCCCAAAAAACCTGCGCATGCGCATCCCAAAAAACCTGCGCATGCGCATCTCACAAAACCGGCGCATGCGCATCAGACAAAACCTGCGCATACGCATCCCACAAAACCTCGCACGTGTTTTTACTCGACTAGCCGGCGGGATGCATCCTCTCGCACGTGTTTTTACTGGACTAGCCTGCGGGATGCATCCTCTCGCACGTGTTTTTGCTCGACTAGCCATGCGCATCCCAAAAAACCTGCGCATGCGCATCCCAAAATACCTGCGCACGCGCATCCCACAAAACCTGCGCATGCGCATCCCACAAAACCTCGCACGTGTTTTTACTCGACTAGCCTGCGGGATGCATCCTCTCGCACGTGTTTTTACTGGACTAGCCTGCGGGATGCATCCTCTCGCACGTGTTTTTACTCGACTAGCCTGCGGGATGCATCCTCTCGCACGTGTTTTTACTCGACTAGCCTGCGGGATGCACCCTCTCGCACGTGTTTTTACTCGACTAGCCTGCGGGAAGCATCCTCTCGCACGTGTTTTTACTCGACTAGCCTGCGGGATGCATCCTCTCGCACGTGTTTTTACTCGACTAGCCTGCGGGATGCATCCTCTCGCACGTGTTTTTACTCGACTAGCCTGCGGGATGCATCCTCTCGCACGTGTTTTTGCTCGACTAGCCTGCGGGATGCATCCTCTCGCACGTGTTTTTGCTCGACTAGCCATGCGCATCCCAAAAAACCTGCGCATGCGCATCCCACAAAACCTGCGCATGCGCATCCCACAAAACCTGCGCATACGCAACCCACAGAACCTCGCACGTGTTTTTACTCGACTAGCCGGCGGGATGCATCCTCTCGCACGTGTTTTTACTAGACTAGCCTGCGGGATGCATCCTCTCGCACGTGTTTTTACTCGACTAGCCTGCGGGATGCACCCTCTCGCACGTGTTTTTACTCGACTAGCCTGCGGGAAGCATCCTCTCGCACGTGTTTTTACTCGACTAGCCTGCGGGAAGCATCCTCTCGCACGTGTTTTTGCTCGACTAGCCTGCGGGATGCATCCTCTCGCACGTGTTTTTGCTCGACTAGCCATGCGCATCCCAAAAAACCTGCGCATGCGCATCCCAAAAAACCTGCGCATGCGCATCCCACAAAACCGGCGCATGCGCATCCCACAAAACCTGCGCATACGCATCCCACAAAACCTCGCACGTGTTTTTACTCGACTAGCCGGCGGGATGCATCCTCTCGCACGTGTTTTTACTGGACTAGCCTGCGGGATGCATCCTCTCGCACGTGTTTTTACTCGACTAGCCTGCGGGATGCATCCTCTCGCACGTGTTTTTACTCGACTAGCCTGCGGGATGCATCCTCTCGCACGTGTTTTTACTCGACTAGCCTGCGGGAAGCATCCTCTCGCACGGGTTTTTGCTCGACTAGCCTGCGGGATGCATCCTCTCGCACGTGTTTTTGCTCGACTAGCCATGCGCATCCCAAAAAACCTGCGCATGCGCATCCCAAAAAACCTGCGCATGCGCATCCCACAAAACCGGCGCATGCGCATCAGACAAAACCTGCGCATACGCATCCCACAAAACCTCGCACGTGTTTTTACTCGACTAGCCGGCGGGATGCATCCTCTCGCACGTGTTTTTACTGGACTAGCCTGCGGGATGCATCCTCTCGCACGTGTTTTTGCTCGACTAGCCATGCGCATCCCAAAAAACCTGCGCATGCGCATCCCAAAATACCTGCGCACGCGCATCCCACGAAACCTGCGCATGCGCATCCCACAAAACCTCGCACGTGTTTTTACTCGACTAGCCTGCGGGATGCATCCTCTCGCACGTGTTTTTACTGGACTAGCCTGCGGGATGCATCCTCTCGCACGTGTTTTTACTCGACTAGCCTGCGGGATGCATCCTCTCGCACGTGTTTTTACTCGACTAGCCTGCGGGATGCACCCTCTCGCACGTGTTTTTACTCGACTAGCCTGCGGGAAGCATCCTCTCGCACGTGTTTTTACTCGACTAGCCTGCGGTATGCATCCTCTCGCACGAGTTTTTACTCGACTAGCCTGCGGGATGTATCCTCTCGCACGTGTTTTTACTCGACTAGCCTGCGGGATGCATCATCTCGCACGTGTTTTTGCTCGACTAGCCTGCGGGATGCATCCTCTCGCACGTGTTTTTGCTCGACTAGCCTGCGGGATGCATCCTCTCGCACGTGTTTTTGCTCGACTAGCCTGCGGGATGCATCCTCCCGCACGTGTTTTTACTCGACTAGCCTGCGGGATGCATCCTCTCGCACGTGTTTTTACTGGACTAGCCTGCGGGATGCATCCTCTCGCACGTGTTTTTACTCGACCAGCCTGCGGGATGCACCCTCTCGCACGTGTTTTTACTCGACTAGCCTGCGGGATGCATGCTCTCGCACGTGTTTTTACTCGACTAGCCTGCGGGATGCATCCTCTCGCACGTGTTTTTACTCGACTAGCCTGCGGGATGCATCCTCTCGCACGTGTTTTTACTCGACTAGCCTGCGGGATGCATCCTCTCGCACGTGTTTTTACTCGACTAGCCTGCGGGATGCATCCTCTCGCACGTGTTTTTACTCGACTAGCCTGCGGGATGCATCCTCTCGCACGTGTTTTTACTCGACCAGCCTGCGGGATGCACCCTCTCGCACGTGTTTTTACTCGACTAGCCTGCGGGATGCATGCTCTCGCACGTGTTTTTACTCGACTAGCCTGCGGGATGCATCCTCTCGCACGTGTTTTTACTCGACTAGCCTGCGGGATGCATCCTCTCGCACGTGTTTTTACTCGACTTGCCTGCGGGAAGCATCCTCTCGCACGTGTTTTTACTCGACTAGCCTGCGGGAAGCATCCTCTCGCACGTGTTTTTACTCGACTAGCCTGCGGGATGCATCCTCTCGCACGTGTTTTTACTCGACTAGCCTGCGGGATGCATCCTCTCGCACGTGTTTTTACTCGACTAGCCTGCGGGATGCATCCTCTCGCACGTGTTTTTACTCGACTAGCCTGCGGGATGCATCCTCTCGCACGTGTTTTTACTCGACTAGCCTGCGGGATGCATTCTCTCGCACGTGTTTTTACTCGACTAGCCATGCGCATCCCAAAAAACCTGCGCATGCGCATCCCAAAAAACCTGCGCATGCGCATCCCAAAAAACCTGCGCATGCGCATCCCACAAAACCTCGCACGTGTTTTTACTCGACTAGCCTGCGGGATGCATCCTCCCGCACGTGTTTTTACTCGACTAGCCTGCGGGATGCATCCTCTCGCACGTGTTTTTGCTCGACTAGCCTGCGGGATGCATCCTCTCGCACGTGTTTTTACTCGACTAGCCTGCGGGATGCATCCTCCCGCACGTGTTTTTACTCGACTAGCCTGCGGGATGCATCCTCTCGCACGTGTTTTTACTCGACTAGCCTGCGGGATGTATCCTCTCGCACGTCGTTTTACTCGACTAGCCTGCGGGATGCATCCTCTCGCACGTGTTTTTGCTCGACTAGCCTGCGGGATGCATCCTCTCGCACGTGTTTTTGCTCGACTAGCCATGCGCATCCCAAAAAACCTGCGCATGCGCATCCCACAAAACCTGCGCATGCGCATCCCACAAAACCTGCGCATGCGCATCCCACAAAACCTGCGCATGCGCATCCCAAAAAACCTCGCACGTGTTTTTACTCGACTAGCCTGCGGGATGCATCCTCTCGCACGTGTTTTTACTCGACTAGCCTGCGGAAAGCATCCTCTCGCACGTGTTTTTACTCGACTAGCCTGCGGGAAGCATCCTCTTGCACGTGTTTTTACTTGACTAGCCTGCGGGATGCATCCTCTCGCACGTGTTTTTACTCGACTTGCCTGCGGGAAGCATCCTCTCGCACGTGTTTTTACACGACTAGCCTGCGGGATGCATCCTCTCCCACGTGTTTTTGCTCGACTAGCCTGCGGGACGCATCCTCTCGCACGTGTTCTTCACTCGACTAGCCTGCGGGATGCATCCTCTCGAACGTGTTTTTGCTCGACTAGCCTGCGGGACGCATCCTCTCGCACGTGTTCTTCACTCGACTAGCCTGCGGGATGCATCCTCTCGAACGTGTTTTTACTCGACTAGCCTGCGGGAAGCATCCACTCGCACGTGTTTTTACTCGACTAGCCTGCGGGATGCATCCTCTCGCACGTGTTTTTGCTCGACTAGCCATGCGCATCCCAAAAAACCTGCGCATGCGCATCCCAAAAAACCTGCGCATGCGCATCCCACAAAACCTGCGCATGCGCATCCCAAAAAACCTCGCACGTGTTTTTACTCGACTTGCCTGCGGGATGCATCCTCTCGCACGTGTTTTTACTGGACTAGCCTGCGGGATGCATCCTCTCGCACGTGTTTTTACTCGACTAGCCTGCGGGATGCATCCTCTCGCACGTGTTTTTACTCGACTAGCCTGCGGGATGCATCCTCTCGCTCGTGTTTTTACTCGACTAGCCTGCGGGATGCATCCTCTCGCACGTGTTTTTACTCGACTAGCCTGCGGGATGCATCCTCTCGCTCGTGTTTTTACTCGACTAGCCTGCGGGATGCATCCTCTCGCACGTGTTTTTACTCGACTAGCCTGCGGAAAGCATCCTCTCGCACGTGTTTTTACTCGACTAGCCTGCGGGAAGCATCCTCTTGCACGTGTTTTTACTTGACTAGCCTGCGGGACGCATCCTCTCGCACGTGTTCTTCACTCGACTAGCCTGCGGGATGCATCCTCTCGAACGTGTTTTTGCTCGACTAGCCTGCGGGACGCATCCTCTCGCACGTGTTCTTCACTCGACTAGCCTGCGGGATGCATCCTCTCGAACGTGTTTTTACTCGACTAGCCTGCGGGAAGCATCCACTCGCACGTGTTTTTACTCGACTAGCCTGCGGGATGCATCCTCTCGCACGTGTTTTTGCTCGACTAGCCATGCGCATCCCAAAAAACCTGCGCATGCGCATCCCACAAAACCTGCGCATGCGCATCCCAAAAAACCTCGCACGTGTTTTTACTCGACTAGCCTGCGGGATGCATCCTCTCGCACGTGTTTTTACTGGACTAGCCTGCGGGATGCATCCTCTCGCACGTGTTTTTACTCGACCAGCCTGCGGGATGCATCCTCTCGCACGTGTTTTTACTCGACTAGCCTGCGGGATGCATCCTCTCGCACGTGTTTTTACTCGACTAGCCTGCGGGATGCATCCTCTCGCACGTGTTTTTACTCGACTAGCCTGCGGGAAGCATCCTCTCGCACATGTTTTTACTCGACTAGCCTGCGGGAAGCATCCTCTTGCACGTGTTTTTACTTGACTAGCCTGCGGGATGCATCCTCTCGCACGTGTTTTTACTCGACTTGCCTGCGGGAAGCATCCTCTCGCACGTGTTTTTACTCGACTAGCCTGCGGGAAGCATCCTCTCGCACGTGTTTTTACTCGACTAGCCTGCGGGATGCATCCTCTCGCACGTGTTTTTACTCGACTAGCCTGCGGGATGCATCCTCTCGCACGTGTTTTTACTCGACTAGCCTGCGGGATGCATCCTCTCGCACGTGTTTTTACTCGACTAGCCTGCGGGATGCATCCTCTCGCACGTGTTTTTACTCGACTAGCCTGCGGGATGCATTCTCTCGCACGTGTTTTTACTCGACTAGCCATGCGCATCCCAAAAAACCTGCGCATGCGCATCCCAAAAAACCTGCGCATGCGCATCCCAAAAAACCTGCGCATGCGCATCCCACAAAACCTCGCACGTGTTTTTACTCGACTACCCTGCGGGATGCATCCTCCCGCACGTGTTTTTACTCGACTAGCCTGCGGGATGCATCCTCTCGCACGTGTTTTTGCTCGACTAGCCTGCGGGATGCATCCTCTCGCACGTGTTTTTGCTCGACTAGCCATGCGCATCCCAAAAAACCTGCGCATGCGCATCCCACAAAACCTGCGCATGCGCATCCCACAAAACCTGCGCATGCGCATCCCACAAAACCTGCGCATGCGCATCCCAAAAAACCTCGCACGTGTTTTTACTCGACTAGCCTGCGGGATGCATCCTCTCGCACGTGTTTTTACTCGACTAGCCTGCGGGATGCATCCTCTCGCACGTGTTTTTACTCGACTAGCCTGCGGAAAGCATCCTCTCGCACGTGTTTTTACTCGACTAGCCTGCGGGAAGCATCCTCTTGCACGTGTTTTTACTTGACTAGCCTGCGGGATGAATCCTCTCGCACGTGTTTTTACTCGACTTGCCTGCGGGAAGCATCCTCTCGCACGTGTTTTTACACGACTAGCCTGCGGGATGCATCCTCTCGCACGTGTTTTTGCTCGACTAGCCTGCGGGACGCATCCTCTCGCACGTGTTCTTCACTCGACTAGCCTGCGGGATGCATCCTCTCGAACGTGTTTTTGCTCGACTAGCCTGCGGGACGCATCCTCTCGCACGTGTTCTTCACTCGACTAGCCTGCGGGATGCATCCTCTCGAACGTGTTTTTACTCGACTAGCCTGCGGGAAGCATCCACTCGCACGTGTTTTTACTCGACTAGCCTGCGGGATGCATCCTCTCGCACGTGTTTTTGCTCGACTAGCCATGCGCATCCCAAAAAACCTGCGCATGCGCATCCCACAAAACCTGCGCATGCGCATCCCAAAAAACCTCGCACGTGTTTTTACTCGACTTGCCTGCGGGATGCATCCTCTCGCACGTGTTTTTACTGGACTAGCCTGCGGGATGCATCCTCTCGCACGTGTTTTTCTCGACTAGCCTGCGGGATGCATCCTCTCGCACGTGTTTTTACTCGACTAGCCTGCGGGATGCATCCTCTCGCTCGTGTTTTTACTCGACTAGCCTGCGGGATGCATCCTCTCGCACGTGTTTTTACTCGACTAGCCTGCGGGAAGCATCCTCTCGCACATGTTTTTACTCGACTAGCCTGCGGGAAGCATCCTCTTGCACGTGTTTTTACTTGACTAGCCTGCGGGATGCATCCTCTCGCACGTGTTTTTACTCGACTTGCCTGCGGGAAGCATCCTCTCGCACGTGTTTTTACACGACTAGCCTGCGGGATGCATCCTCTCGCACGTGTTTTTGCTCGACTAGCCTGCTGGACGCATCCTCTCGCACGTGTTCTTCACTCGACTAGCCTGCGGGATGCATCCTCTCGAACGTGTTTTTGCTCGACTAGCCTGCGGGACGCATCCTCTCGCACGTGTTCTTCACTCGACTAGCCTGCGGGATGCATCCTCTCGAACGTGTTTTTACTCGACTAGCCTGCGGGAAGCATCCACTCGCACGTGTTTTTACTCGACTAGCCTGCGGGATGCATCCTCTCGCACGTGTTTTTGCTCGACTAGCCATGCGCATCCCAAAAAACCTGCGCATGCGCATCCCACAAAACCTGCGCATGCGCATCCCAAAAAACCTCGCACGTGTTTTTACTCGACTAGCCTGCGGGATGCATCCTCTCGCACGTGTTTTTACTGGACTAGCCTGCGGGATGCATCCTCTCGCACGTGTTTTTACGCGACTAGCCTGCGGGATGCATCCTCTCGCACGTGTTTTTACTCGACTAGCCTGCGGGAAGCACCCTCTCGCACGTGTTTTTACTCGACTAGCCTGCGGGATGCATCCTCTCGCACGTGTTTTTACGCGACTAGCCTGCGGGATGCATCCTCTCGCACGTGTTTTTATTCGACTAGCCTGCGGGATGCATCCTCACGCACGTGTTTTACTCGACTAGCCTGCAGGATGCATCCTCTCGCACGTGTTTTTACTCGACTAGCCTGCGGGATGCATCCTCCCGCACATGTTTTTACTCGACTAGCCTGCGGGATGCATCCTCTCGCACGTGTTTTTATTCGACTAGCCTGCGGGATGCATCCTGACGCACGTGTTTTACTCGACTAGCCTGCGAGATGCATCCTCTCGCACGTGTTTTTGCTCGACTAGCCTGCGGGATGCATCCTCTCGCACGTGTTTTTGCTCGACTAGCCATGCGCATCCCAAAAAACCTGCGCATGCGCATCCCACAGAACCTGCGCATGCGCATTCCACAAAACCTGCGCATACGCATCCCACAAAACCTCGCACGTGTTTTTACTCGACTAGCCGGCGGGATGCATCCTCTCGCACGTGATTTTACTGGACTAGCCTGCGGGATGCATCCTCTCGCACGTGTTTTTACTCGACTAGCCTGCGGGATGCATCCTCTCGCACGTGTTTTTACTCGACTAGCCTGCGGGATGCATCCTCTCGCACGTGTTTTTACTCGACTAGCCTGCGGGAAGCATCCTCTCGCATGTGTTTTTACTCGACTAGCCTGCGGGAAGCATCCTCTCGCACGTGTTTTTACTCGACCAGCCTGCGGGATGCATCCTCTCGCACGTGTTTTTACTCGACTAGCCTGCGGGATGCATCCTCTCGCACGTGTTTTTACTCGACTAGCCTGCGGGATGCATCCTCTCGCACGTGTTTTTACTCGACTAGCCTGCGGGAAGCATCCTCTCGCACATGTTTTTACTCGACTAGCCTGCGGGAAGCATCCTCTTGCACGTGTTTTTACTTGACTAGCCTGCGGGATGCATCCCCTCGCACGTGTTTTTACTCGACTTGCCTGCGGGAAGCATCCTCTCGCACGTGTTTTTACTCGACTAGCCTGCGGGAAGCATCCTCTCGCACGTGTTTTTACTCGACTAGCCTGCGGGATGCATCCTCTCGCACGTGTTTTTACTCGACTAGCCTGCGGGATGCATCCTCTCGCACGTGTTTTTACTCGACTAGCCTGCGGGATGCATCCTCTCGCACGTGTTTTTACTCGACTAGCCTGCGGGATGCATCCTCTCGCACGTGTTTTTACTCGACTAGCCTGCGGGATGCATTCTCTCGCACGTGTTTTTACTCGACTAGCCATGCGCATCCCAAAAAACCTGCGCATGCGCATCCCAAAAAACCTGCGCATGCGCATCCCACAAAACCTCGCACGTGTTTTTACTCGACTAGCCTGCGGGATGCATCCTCCCGCACGTGTTTTTACTCGACTAGCCTGCGGGATGCATCCTCTCGCACGTGTTTTTGCTCGACTAGCCTGCGGGATGCATCCTCTCGCACGTGTTTTTACTCGACTAGCCTGCGGGATGCATCCTCCCGCACGTGTTTTTACTCGACTAGCCTGCGGGATGCATCCTCTCGCACGTGTTTTTACTCGACTAGCCTGCGGGATGTATCCTCTCGCACGTGTTTTTACTCGACTAGCCTGCGGGATGCATCCTCTCGCACGTGTTTTTGCTCGACTAGCCTGCGGGATGCATCCTCTCGCACGTGTTTTTGCTCGACTAGCCATGCGCATCCCAAAAAACCTGCGCATGCGCATCCCACAAAACCTGCGCATGCGCATCCCACAAAACCTGCGCATGCGCATCCCACAAAACCTGCGCATGCGCATCCCAAAAAACCTCGCACGTGTTTTTACTCGACTAGCCTGCGGGATGCATCCTCTCGCACGTGTTTTTACTCGACTAGCCTGCGGGATGCATCCTCTCGCACGTGTTTTTACTCGACTAGCCTGCGGAAAGCATCCTCTCGCACGTGTTTTTACTCGACTAGCCTGCGGGAAGCATCCTCTTGCACGTGTTTTTACTTGACTAGCCTGCGGGATGCATCCTCTCGCACGTGTTTTTACTCGACTTGCCTGCGGGAAGCATCCTCTCGCACGTGTTTTTACACGACTAGCCTGCGGGATGCATCCTCTCGCACGTGTTTTTGCTCGACTAGCCTGCGGGACGCATCCTCTCGCACGTGTTCTTCACTCGACTAGCCTGCGGGATGCATCCTCTCGAACGTGTTTTTGCTCGACTAGCCTGCGGGACGCATCCTCTCGCACGTGTTCTTCACTCGACTAGCCTGCG
This sequence comes from Lasioglossum baleicum, assembly GCF_051020765.1. NCBI lineage: Eukaryota > Metazoa > Arthropoda > Insecta > Hymenoptera > Halictidae > Lasioglossum > Lasioglossum baleicum. Next base: position 40,684 of record NW_027469201.1, on the reverse strand, counting down.
GGATGCATCCTCTCGAACGTGTTTTTACTCGACTAGCCTGCGGGAAGCATCCACTCGCACGTGTTTTTACTCGACTAGCCTGCGGGATGCATCCTCTCGCACGTGTTTTTGCTCGACTAGCCATGCGCATCCCAAAAAACCTGCGCATGCGCATCCCACAAAACCTGCGCATGCGCATCCCAAAAAACCTCGCACGTGTTTTTACTCGACTTGCCTGCGGGATGCATCCTCTCGCACGTGTTTTTACTGGACTAGCCTGCGGGATGCATCCTCTCGCACGTGTTTTTCTCGACTAGCCTGCGGGATGCATCCTCTCGCACGTGTTTTTACTCGACTAGCCTGCGGGATGCATCCTCTCGCTCGTGTTTTTACTCGACTAGCCTGCGGGATGCATCCTCTCGCACGTGTTTTTACTCGACTAGCCTGCGGGAAGCATCCTCTCACACATGTTTTTACTCGACTAGCCTGCGGGAAGCATCCTCTTGCACGTGTTTTTACTTGACTAGCCTGCGGGATGCATCCTCTCGCACGTGTTTTTACTCGACTTGCCTACGGGAAGCATCCTCTCGCACGTGTTTTTACACGACTAGCCTGCGGGATGCATCCTCTCGCACGTGTTTTTGCTCGACTAGCCTGCTGGACGCATCCTCTCGCACGTGTTCTTCACTCGACTAGCCTGCGGGATGCATCCTCTCGAACGTGTTTTTGCTCGACTAGCCTGCGGGACGCATCCTCTCGCACGTGTTCTTCACTCGACTAGCCTGCGGGATGCATCCTCTCGAACGTGTTTTTACTCGACTAGCCTGCGGGAAGCATCCACTCGCACGTGTTTTTACTCGACTAGCCTGCGGGATGCATCCTCTCGCACGTGTTTTTGCTCGACTAGCCATGCGCATCCCAAAAAACCTGCGCATGCGCATCCCACAAAACCTGCGCATGCGCATACCAAAAAACCTCGCACGTGTTTTTACTCGACTAGCCTGCGGGATGCATCCTCTCGCACGTGTTTTTACGCGACTAGCCTGCGGGATGCATCCTCTCGCACGTGTTTTTACTCGACTAGCCTGCGGGAAGCACCCTCTCGCACGTGTTTTTACTCGACTAGCCTGCGGGATGCATCCTCTCGCACGTGTTTTTACGCGACTAGCCTGCGGGATGCATCCTCTCGCACGTGTTTTTATTCGACTAGCCTGCGGGATGCATCCTCACGCACGTGTTTTACTCGACTAGCCTGCAGGATGCATCCTCTCGCACGTGTTTTTACTCGACTAGCCTGCGGGATGCATCCTCCCGCACATGTTTTTACTCGACTAGCCTGCGGGATGCATCCTCTCGCACGTGTTTTTATTCGACTAGCCTGCGGGATGCATCCTGACGCACGTGTTTTACTCGACTAGCCTGCGAGATGCATCCTCTCGCACGTGTTTTTGCTCGACTAGCCTGCGGGATGCATCCTCTCGCACGTGTTTTTGCTCGACTAGCCATGCGCATCCCAAAAAACCTGCGCATGCGCATCCCACAGAACCTGCGCATGCGCATTCCACAAAACCTGCGCATACGCATCCCACAAAACCTCGCACGTGTTTTTACTCGACTAGCCGGCGGGATGCAAACTCTCGCACGTGATTTTACTGGACTAGCCTGCGGGATGCATCCTCTCGCACGTGTTTTTACTCGACTAGCCTGCGGGATGCATCCTCTCGCACGTGTTTTTACTCGACTAGCCTGCGGGATGCATCCTCTCGCACGTGTTTTTACTCGACTAGCCTGCGGGAAGCATCCTCTCGCATGTGTTTTTACTCGACTAGCCTGCGGGAAGCATCCTCTCGCATGTGTTTTTACTCGACTAGCCTGCGGGAAGCATCCTCTTGCACGTGTTTTTACTCGACTAGCCTGCGGGATGCATCCTCTCGCATGTGTTTTTACTCGACTAGCCTGCGGGATGCATCCTCTCGCACGTCTTTTTACTCGACTAGCCTGCGGGATGCATCCTCTCGCACGTGTTTTTACTCGACTAGCCTGCGGGATGTATCCTCTCGCACGTGTTTTTACTCGACTAGCCTGCGGGATGCATCCTCTCGCACGTGTTTTTGCTCGACTAGCCTGCGGGATGCATCCTCTCGCACGTGATTTTACTGGACTAGCCTGCGGGATGCATCCTCTCGCACGTGTTTTTACTCGACTAGCCTGCGGGATGCATCCTCTCGCACGTGTTTTTACTCGACTAGCCTGCGGGATGCATCCTCTCGCACGTGTTTTTACTCGACTAGCCTGCGGGAAGCATCCACTCGCATGTGTTTTTACTCGACTAGCCTGCGGGAAGCATCCTCTCGCATGTGTTTTTACTCGACTAGCCTGCGGGAAGCATCCTCTTGCACGTGTTTTTACTCGACTAGCCTGCGGGATGCATCCTCTCGCATGTGTTTTTACTCGACTAGCCTGCGGGATGCATCCTCTCGCACGTCTTTTTACTCGACTAGCCTGCGGGATGCATCCTCTCGCACGTGTTTTTACTCGACTAGCCTGCGGGATGTATCCTCTCGCACGTGTTTTTACTCGACTAGCCTGCGGGATGCATCCTCTCGCACGTGTTTTTGCTCGACTAGCCTGCGGGATGCATCCTCTCGCACGTGTTTTTGCTCGATTAGCCATGCGCGTACCAAAAAACCTGCGCATGCGCATCCCAAAAAACCTGCGCACGCGCATCCCACAAAACCTCGCACGTGTTTTTACTCGACTAGCCGGCGGGATGCATCCTCTCGCACGTGTTTTTACTGGACTAGCCTGCGGGATGCATCCTCTCGCACGTGCTTTTGCTCGACTAGCCTGCGGGATGCATCCTCTCGCACGTGTTTTTGCTCGACTAGCCTGCGGGATGCATCCTCTCGCACGTGTTTTTACTCGACTAGCCTGCGGGATGCATCCTCTCGCACGTGTTTTTACTCGACTAGCCTGTGGGAAGCATCCTCTCGCATGTGTTTTTACTCGACTAGCCTGCGGGAAGCATCCTCTCGCATGTGTTTTTACTCGACTAGCCTGCGGGAAGCATCCTCTTGCACGTGTTTTTACTCGACTAGCCTGCGGGATGCATCCTCTCGCATGTGTTTTTACTCGACTAGCCTGCGGGATGCATCCTCTCGCACGTCTTTTTACTCGACTAGCCTGCGGGATGCATCCTCTCGCACGTGTTTTTACTCGACTAGCCTGCGGGATGTATCCTCTCGCACGTGTTTTTACTCGACTAGCCTGCGGGATGCATCCTCTCGCACGTGCTTTTGCTCGACTAGCCTGCGGGATGCACCCTCTCGCACGTGTTTTTACTCGACTAGCCTGCGGGATGCATGCTCTCGCACGTGTTTTTACTCGACTAGCCTGCGGGATGTATCCTCTCGCACGTGTTTTTACTCGACTAGCCTGCGGGAAGCATCCTCTCGCACGTGTTTTTACTCGACTAGCCTGCGGGATGCATCCTCTCGCACGTGTTTTTGCTCGACTAGCCTGCGGGATGCATCTTCTCGCACGTGTTTTTACTCGACTAGCCTGCGGGAAGCATCCTCTCGCACGTGTTTTTACTCGACTAGCCTGTGGGAAGCATCCTCTTGCACGTGTTTTTACTGGACTAGCCTGCGGGATGCATCCTCTCGCACGTGTTTTTACTCGACTAGCCTGCGGGATGCATCCTCTCGCACGTGTTTTTACTCGACTAGCCTGCGGGATGCATCCTCTCGCACGTGTTTTTACTCGACTAGCCTGCGGGAAGCATCCTCTCGCACGTGTTTTTACTCGACTAGCCTGCGGGAAGCATCCTCTTGCACGTGTTTTTACTCGACTAGCCTGCGGGATGCATCCTCTCGCACGTGTTTTTACTCGACTAGCCTGCGGGAAGCGTCCTCTCGCACGTGTTTTTACTCGACTAGCCTGCGGGAAGCATCCTCTTGCACGTGTTTTTACTCGACTAGCCTGCGGGATGCATCCTCTCGCACGTGTTTTTACTCGACTAGCCTGCGGGATACATCCTCTCGCACGTGTTTTTACTCGACTAGCCTGCGGGATGCATCCTCTCGCACGTGTTTTTACTCGACTAGCCTGCGGGATGTATCCTCTCGCACGTGTTTTTACTCGACTAGCCTGCGGGATGCATCCTCTCGCACGTGTTTTTGCTTGTCTAGCATGCGCATCCCAAAAAAACCTGCGCATGCGCATCCCACAAAACCTGCGCATACGCATCCCACAAAACCTCGTACGTGTTTTTACTCGACTAGCCGGCGGGATGCATCCTCTCGCACGTGTTTTTACTGGACTAGCCTGCGGGATGCACCCTCTCGCACGTGTTTTTACTCGACTAGCCTGCGGGATACATCCTCTCGCACGTGTTTTTACTCGACTAGCCTGCGGGATACATCCTCTCGCACGTGTTTTTACTCGACTAGCCTGCGGGATGCATCCTCTCGCACGTGTTTTTACTCGACTAGCCTGCGGGATGTATCCTCTCGCACGTGTTTTTACTCGACTAGCCTGCGGGATGCATCCTCTCGCACGTGTTTTTACTCGACTAGCCTGCGGGATACATCCTCTCGCACGTGTTTTTACTCGACTAGCCTGCGGGATGCATCCTCTCGCACGTGTTTTTACTCGACTAGCCTGCGGGATGTATCCTCTCGCACGTGTTTTTACTCGACTAGCCTGCGGGATGCATCCTCTCGCACGTGTTTTTGCTTGTCTAGCCATGCGCATCCCAAAAAACCTGCGCATGCGCATCCCACAAAACCTGCGCATACGCATCCCACAAAACCTCGTACGTGTTTTTACTCGACTAGCCGGCGGGATGCATCCTCTCGCACGTGTTTTTACTCGACTAGCCTGCGGGATGCATCCTCTCGCACGTGTTTTTACTCGACTAGCCTGCGGGATACATCCTCTCGCACGTGTTTTTACTCGACTAGCCTGCGGGATGCATCCTCTCGCACGTGTTTTTACTCGACTAGCCTGCGGGATACATCCTCTCGCACGTGTTTTTACTCGACTAGCCTGCGGGATGCATCCTCTCGCACATGTTTTTACTCGACTAGCCTGCGGGATGTATCCTCTCGCACGTGTTTTTACTCGACTAGCCTGCGGGATGCATCCTCTCGCACGTGTTTTTGCTCGACTAGCCTGCGGGATGCATCCTCTCGCACGTGTTTTTGCTTGTCTAGCCATGCGCATCCCAAAAAACCTGCGCATGCGCATCCCACAAAACCTGCGCATACGCATCCCACAAAACCTCGTACGTGTTTTTACTCGACTAGCCGGCGGGATGCATCCTCTCGCACGTGTTTTTACTGGACTAGCCTGCGGGATGCATCCTCTCGCACGTGTTTTTACTCGACTAGCCTGCGGGATGCACCCTCTCGCACGTGTTTTTACTCGACTAGCCTGCGGGATGCATCCTCTCGCACGTGTTTTTACGCGACTAGCCTGCGGGATGCATCCTCTCGCACGTGTTTTTATTCGACTAGCCTGCGGGATGCATCCTCACGCACGTGTTTTACTCGACTAGCCTGCAGGATGCATCCTCTCGCACGTGTTTTTACTCGACTAGCCTGCGGGATGCATCCTCCCGCACGTGTTTTTACTCGACTAGTCTGCGGGATGCATCCTCTCGCACGTGTTTTTGCTCGACTAGCCTGCTTGACGCATCCTCTCGCACGTGTTTTTGCTCGACTAGCCTGCAGGATGCACCCTCTCGCACGTGTTTTTACTCGACTAGCCTGCGGGATGCATCCTCTCGCACGTGTTTTTACGCGACTAGCCTGCGGGATGCATCCTCTCGCACGTGTTTTTATTCGACTAGCCTGCGGGATGCATCCTCTCGCACGTGTTTTTACTCGACTAGCCTGCGGGATGCATCCTCTCGCACGTGTTTTTACTCGAATAGCCTGCGGGAAGCATCCTCTCGCACGCGTTTTTACTCGACTAGCCTGCGGGAAGCATCCTCTCGCACGTGTTTTTACTCGACTAGCCTGCGGGATGCATCCTCTCGCACGTGTTTTTGCTCGACTAGCCTGCGGGATGCATCCTCTCGCACGTGTTTTTACTCGACTAGCCTGCGGGATGCATCCTCTCGCACGTGTTTTTACTCGACTAGCCATGCGCATCCCAAAAAACCTGCGCATGCGCATCCCACAAAACCTCGCACGTGTTTTTACTCGACTAGCCTGCGGGATGCATCCTCTCGCACGTGTTTTTACTCGACTAGCCTGCGGGATGCATCCTCTCGCACGTGTTTTTGCTCGACTAGCCTGCGGGATGCATCCTCTCGCACGTGTTTTTGCTCGACTAGCCAGCGGGATGCATCCTCTCGCACGTGTTTTTGCTCGACTAGCCTGCGGTATGCATCCTCTCGCACGTGTTTTTGCTCGACTAGCCTGCGGGATGCATCCTCTCGCACGTGTTTTACTCGACTAGCCTGCAGGATGCATCCTCTCGCACGTGTTTTTACTCGACTAGCCTGCGGGATGCATCCTCCCGCACGTGTTTTTACTCGACTAGCCTGCGGGATGCATCCTCTCGCACGTGTTTTTGCTCGACTAGCCTGCGGGAAGCATCCTCTCGCACGTGTTTTTACTCGACTAGCCTGCGGGAAGCATCCTCTTGCACGTGTTTTTACTCGACTAGCCTGCGGGATGCATCCTCTCGCACGTGTTTTTACTCGACTAGCCTGCGGGAAGCATCCTCTCGCACGTGTTTTTACTCGACTAGCCTGCGGGAAGCATCCTCTTGCACGTGTTTTTACTCGACTAGCCTGCGGGATGCATCCTCTCGCACGTGTTTTTACTCGACTAGCCTGCGGGATACATCCTCTCGCACGTGTTTTTACTCGACTAGCCTGCGGGATGCATCCTCTCGCACGTGTTTTTACTCGACTAGCCTGCGGGATGTATCCTCTCGCACGTGTTTTTACTCGACTAGCCTGCGGGATGCATCCTCTCGCACGTGTTTTTGCTTGTCTAGCCATGCGCATCCCAAAAAACCTGCGCATGCGCATCCCACAAAACCTGCGCATACGCATCCCACAAAACCTCGTACGTGTTTTTACTCGACTAGCCGGCGGGATGCATCCTCTCGCACGTGTTTTTACTGGACTAGCCTGCGGGATGCATCCTCTCGCACGTGTTTTTACTCGACTAGCCTGCGGGATGCACCCTCTCGCACGTGTTTTTACTCGACTAGCCTGCGGGATGCATCCTCTCGCACGTGTTTTTACTCGACTAGCCTGCGGGATGCATCCTCTCGCACGTGTTTTTACTCGACTAGCCTGCGGGAAGCATCCTCTCGCACGTGTTTTTACTCGACTAGCCTGCGGGAAGCATCCTCTCGCACGTGTTTTTACTCGACTAGCCTGCGGGAAGCATCCTCTTGCACGTGCTTTTACTCGACTAGCCTGCGGGATGCATCCTCTCGCACGTGTTTTTACTCGACTAGCCTGCGGGATACATCCTCTCGCACGTGTTTTTACTCGACTAGCCTGCGGGATGCATCCTCTCGCACGTGTTTTTACTCGACTAGCCTGCGGGATGTATCCTCTCGCACGTGTTTTTACTCGACTAGCCTGCGGGATGCATCCTCTCGCACGTGTTTTTGCTCGACTAGCCTGCGGGATGCATCCTCTCGCACGTGTTTTTGCTTGTCTAGCCATGCGCATCCCAAAAAACCTGCGCATGCGCATCCCACAAAACCTGCGCATACGCATCCCACAAAACCTCGTACGTGTTTTTACTCGACTAGCCGCGGGATGCATCCTCTCGCACGTGTTTTTACTGGACTAGCCTGCGGGATGCATCCTCTCGCACGTGTTTTTACTCGACTAGCCTGCGGGATGCACCCTCTCGCACGTGTTTTTACTCGACTAGCCTGCGGGATGCATCCTCTCGCACGTGTTTTTACGCGACTAGCCTGCGGGATGCATCCTCTCGCACGTGTTTTTATTCGACTAGCCTGCGGGATGCATCCTCACGCACGTGTTTTTACTCGACTAGCCTGCAGGATGCATCCTCTCGCACGTGTTTTTACTCGACTAGCCTGCGGGATGCATCCTCCCGCACGTGTTTTTACTCGCCTAGTCTGCGGGATGCATCCTCTCGCACGTGTTTTTGCTCGACTAGCCTGCTTGACGCATCCTCTCGCACGTGTTTTTGCTCGACTAGCCTGCAGGATGCACCCTCTCGCACGTGTTTTTACTCGACTAGCCTGCGGGATGCATCCTCTCGCACGTGTTTTTACGCGACTAGCCTGCGGGATGCATCCTCTCGCACGTGTTTTTATTCGACTAGCCTGCGGGATGCATCCTCTCGCACGTGTTTTTACTCGACTAGCCTGCGGGATGCATCCTCTCGCACGTGTTTTTACTCGAATAGCCTGCGGGAAGCATCCTCTCGCACGCGTTTTTACTCGACTAGCCTGCGGGAAGCATCCTCTCGCACGTGTTTTTACTCGACTAGCCTGCGGGATGCATCCTCTCGCACGTGTTTTTGCTCGACTAGCCTGCGGGATGCATCCTCTCGCACGTGTTTTTACTCGACTAGCCTGCGGATGCATCCTCTCGCACGTGTTTTTACTCGACTAGCCATGCGCATCCCAAAAAACCTGCGCATGCGCATCCCACAAAACCTCGCACGTGTTTTTTACTCGACTAGCCTGCGGGATGCATCCTCTCGCACGTGTTTTTACTCGACTAGCCTGCGGGATGCATCCTCTCGCACGTGTTTTTGCTCGACTAGCCTGCGGGATGCATCCTCTCGCACGTGTTTTTGCTCGACTAGCCAGCGGGATGCATCCTCTCGCACGTGTTTTTGCTCGACTAGCCTGCGGTATGCATCCTCTCGCACGTGTTTTTGCTCGACTAGCCTGCGGGATGCATCCTCTCGCACGTGTTTTACTCGACTAGCCTGCAGGATGCATCCTCTCGCACGTGTTTTTACTCGACTAGCCTGCGGGATGCATCCTCCCGCACGTGTTTTTACTCGACTAGCCTGCGGGATGCATCCTCTCGCACGTGTTTTTGCTCGACTAGCCTGCGGGATGCATCCTCCCGCACGTGTTTTTACTCGACTAGCCTGCGGGATGCATCCTCTCGCACGTGTTTTTACTGGACTAGCCTGCGGGATGCATCCTCTCGCACGTGTTTTTACTCGACCAGCCTGCGGGATGCACCCTCTCGCACGTGTTTTTACTCGACTAGCCTGCGGGATGCATGCTCTCGCACGTGTTTTTACTCGACTAGCCTTCGGGATGTATCCTCTCGCACGTGTTTTTACTCCACTAGCCTGCGGGATGCATCCTCTCGCACGTGTTTTTACTCGACTAGCCTGCGGGATGCATCCTCTCGCACGTGTTTTTACTCGACTAGCCTGCGGGATGCATCCTCTCGCACGTGTTTTTACTCGACTAGCCTGCGGGATGCATCCTCTCGCACGTGTTTTTACTCGACTAGCCTGCGGGATGCATCCTCTCGCACGTGTTTTTACTCGATTAGCCTGCGGGATGCATCCTCTCGCACGTGTTTTTACTCGACTAGCCATGCGCATCCCAAAAAACCTTCGCATGCGCATCCCAAAAAAACCTGCGCATGCGCATCCCACAAAACCTCGCACGTGTTTTTACTCGACTAGCCTGCGGGATGCATCCTCCCGCACGTGTTTTTACTCGACTAGCCTGCGGGATGCATCCTCTCGCACGTGTTTTTATTCGACTAGCCTGCGGGATGCATCCTCACGCACGTGTTTTACTCGACTAGCCTGCAGGATGCATCCTCTCGCACGTGTTTTTACTCGACTAGCCTGCGGGATGCATCCTCCCGCACGTGTTTTTACTGGACTAGCCTGCGGGATGCATCCTCTCGCACGTGTTTTTGCTCGACTAGCCTGCTTGACGCATCCTCTCGCACGTGTTTTTGCTCGACTAGCCTGCGGGATGCACCCTCTCGCACGTGTTTTTACTCGACTAGCCTGCGGGATGCATCCTCTCGCACGTGTTTTTACGCGACTAGCCTGCGGGATGCATCCTCTCGCACGTGTTTTTATTCGACTAGCCTGCGGGATGCATCCTCTCGCACGTGTTTTTACTCGACTAGCCTGCGGGATGCATCCTCTCGCACGTGTTTTTACTCGAATAGCCTGCGGGAAGCATCCTCTCGCACGCGTTTTTACTCGACTAGCCTGCGGGAAGCATCCTCTCGCACGTGTTTTTACTCGACTAGCCTGCGGGATGCATCCTCTCGCACGTGTTTTTGCTCGACTAGCCTGCGGGATGCATCCTCTCGCACGTGTTTTTACTCGACTAGCCTGCGGGATGCATCCTCTCGCACGTGTTTTTACTCAACTAGCCATGCGCATCCCAAAAAACCTGCGCATGCTTATCCCACAAAACCTCGCACGTGTTTTTACTCGACTAGCCTGCGGGATGCATCCTCTCGCACGTGTTTTTACTCGACTAGCCTGCGGGATGCATCCTCTCGCACGTGTTTTTGCTCGACTAGCCTGCGGGATGCATCCTCTCGCACGTGTTTTTGCTCGACTAGCCAGCGGGATGCATCCTCTCGCACGTGTTTTTGCTCGACTAGCCTGCGGTATGCATCCTCTCGCACGTGTTTTTGCTCGACTAGCCTGCGGGATGCATCCTCCCGCACGTGTTTTTACTCGACTAGCCTGCGGGATGCATCCTCTCGCACGTGTTTTTACTGGACTAGCCTGCGGGATGCATCCTCTCGCACGTGTTTTTACTCGACCAGCCTGCGGGATGCACCCTCTCGCACGTGTTTTTACTCGACTAGCCTGCGGGATGCATGCTCTCGGACGTGTTTTTACTCGACTAGCCTTCGGGATGTATCCTCTCGCACGTGTTTTTGCTCGACTAGCCTGCGGGATGCATCCTCTCGCACGTGTTTTTACTCGACTAGCCTGCGGGATGCATCCTCTCGCACGTGTTTTTGCTCGACTAGCCTGCGGGATGCATCCTCTCGCACGTGTTTTTACTCGACTAGCCTGCGGGATGCATCCTCTCGCACGTGTTTTTACTCGATTAGCCTGCGGGATGCATCCTCTCGCACGTGTTTTTACTCGACTAGCCATGCGCATCCCAAAAAACCTACGCATGCGCATCCCAAAAAAACCTGCGCATGCGCATCCCACAAAACCTCGCACGTGTTTTTACTCGACTAGCCTGCGGGATGCATCCTCCCGCACGTGTTTTTACTCGACTAGCCTGCGGGATGCATCCTCTCGCACGTGTTTTTGCTCGAATAGCCTGCGGGATGCATCCTCTCGCACGTGTTTTTGCTCGACTAGCCTGCGGGATGCATCCTCTCGCACGTGTTTTTGCTCGACTAGCCTGCGGGATGCATCCTCCCGCACGTGTTTTTACTCGACTAGCCTGCGGGATGCATCCTCTCGCACGTGTTTTTACTCGACTAGCCTGCGGGATGTATCCTCTGGCACGTGTTTTTACTCGACTAGCCTGCGGGATGCATCCTCTCGCACGTGTTTTTGCTCGACTAGCCTGCGGGATGCATCCTCTCGCACGTGTTTTTGCTCGACTAGCCATGCGCATCCCAAAAAACCTGCGCATGCGCATCCCAAAAAACCTGCGCATGCGCATCCCACAAAACCTGCGCATGCGCATCCCACAAAACCTGCGCATGCGCATCCCACAAAACCTCGCACGTGTTTTTACTCGACTGGCCTGCGGGATGCATCCTCTCGCACGTGTTTTTACTCGACTAGCCTGCGGGATGCATCCTCTCGCACGTGTTTTTACTCGACAGCCTGCGGGATGCATCCTCTCGCACGTGTTTTTACTCGACTAGCCTGCGGGAAGCATCATCTCGCACGTGTTTTTACTCGACTAGCCTGCGGGATGCATCCTCTCGCACGTGTTTTTGCTCGACTAGCCCGCGGGATGCATCCTCTCGCACGTGTTTTTGCTCGACTAGCCTGCGGGATGCATCCTCTCGCACGTGTTTTTGCTCGACTAGCCTGCGGGATGCATCCTCTCGCACGTGTTTTTGCTCGACTAGCCTGCGGGATGCATCCTCTCGCACGTGTTTTACTCGACTAGCCTGCAGGATGCATCCTCTCGCACGTGTTTTTACTCGACTAGCCTGCGGGATGCATCCTCCCGCACGTGTTTTTACTCGACTAGCCTGCGGTATGCATCCTCTCGCACGAGTTTTTACTCGACTAGCCTGCGGGATGTATCCTCTCGCACGTGTTTTTACTCGACTAGCCTGCGGGATGCATCATCTCGCACGTGTTTTTGCTCGACTAGCCTGCGGGATGCATCCTCTCGCACGTGTTTTTGCTCGACTAGCCTGCGGGATGCATCCTCTCGCACGTGTTTTTGCTCGACTAGCCTGCGGGATGCATCCTCCCGCACGTGTTTTTACTCGACTAGCCTGCGGGATGCATCCTCTCGCACGTGTTTTTACTGGACTAGCCTGCGGGATGCATCCTCTCGCACGTGTTTTTACTCGACCAGCCTGCGGGATGCACCCTCTCGCACGTGTTTTTACTCGACTAGCCTGCGGGATGCATGCTCTCGCACGTGTTTTTACTCGACTAGCCTGCGGGATGCATCCTCTCGCACGTGTTTTTACTCGACTAGCCTGCGGGATGCATCCTCTCGCACGTGTTTTTACTCGACTAGCCTGCGGGATGCATCCTCTCGCACGTGTTTTTACTCGACTAGCCTGCGGGATGCATCCTCTCGCACGTGTTTTTACTCGACTAGCCATGCGCATCCCAAAAAACCAGCGCATGCGCATCCAAAAAACCTGCGCATGCGCATCCACAAAACCTCGCACGTGTTTTTACTCGACTAGCCTACGGGATGCATCCTCCCGCACGTGTTTTTACTCGACTAGCCTGCGGGATGCATCCTCTCGCACGTGTTTTTGCTCGACTAGCCTGCGGGATGCATCCTCTCGCACGTGTTTTTACTCGACTAGCCTGCGGGATGCATCCTTCCGCACGTGTTTTTACTCGACTAGCCTGCGGGATGCATCCTCTCGCACGTGTTTTTACTCGACTAGCCTGCGGGATGTATCCTCTCGCACGTGTTTTTACTCGACTAGCCTGCGGGATGCATCCTCTCGCACGTGTTTTTGCTCGACTAGCCTGCGGGATGCATCCTCTCGCACGTGTTTTTGCTCGACTAGCCATGCGCATCACAAAAAACCTGCGCATGCGCATCCCACAAAACCTGCCCATGCGCATCCCAAAAAACCTCGCACGTGTTTTTACTCGACTAGCCTGCGGGATGCATCCTCTCGCACGTGTTTTTACTGGACTAGCCTGCGGGATGCATCCTCTCGCACGTGTTTTTACTCGACTAGCCTGCGGAAAGCATCCTCTCGCACGTGTTTTTACTCGACTAGCCTGCGGGAAGCATCCTCTTGCACGTGTTTTTACTTGACTAGCCTGCGGGATGCATCCTCTCGCACGTGTTTTTACTCGACTTGCCTGCGGGAAGCATCCTCTCGCACGTGTTTTTACACGACTAGCCTGCGGGATGCATCCTCTCGCACGTGTTTTTGCTCGACTAGCCTGCGGGACGCATCCTCTCGCACGTGTTTTTACTCGACTAGCCTGCGGGAAGCATCCTCTCGCACGTGTTTTTACTCGACTAGCCTGCGGGAAGCATCCTCTTGCACGTGTTTTTACTCGACTAGCCTGCGGGATGCATCCTCTCGCACGTGTTTTTACTCGACTAGCCTGCGGGATACATCCTCTCGCACGTGTTTTTACTCGACTAGCCTGCGGGATGCATCCTCTCGCACGTGTTTTTACTCGACTAGCCTGCGGGATGTATCCTCTCGCACGTGTTTTTACTCGACTAGCCTGCGGGATGCATCCTCTCGCACGTGTTTTTGCTTGTCTAGCCATGCGCATCCCAAAAAACCTGCGCATGCGCATCCCACAAAACCTGCGCATACGCATCCCACAAAACCTCGTACGTGTTTTTACTCGACTAGCCGGCGGGATGCATCCTCTCGCACGTGTTTTTACTGGACTAGCCTGCGGGATGCATCCTCTCGCACGTGTTTTTACTCGACTAGCCTGCGGGATGCACCCTCTCGCACGTGTTTTTACTCGACTAGCCTGCGGGAAGCATCCTCTCGCACGTGTTTTTACTCGACTAGCCTGCGGAAGCATCCTCTTGCACGTGCTTTTACTCGACTAGCCTGCGGGATGCATCCTCTCGCACGTGTTTTTACTCGACTAGCCTGCGGGATACATCCTCTCGCACGTGTTTTTACTCGACTAGCCTGCGGGATGCATCCTCTCGCACGTGTTTTTGCTTGTCTAGCCATGCGCATCCCAAAAAACCTGCGCATGCGCATCCCACAAAACCTGCGCATACGCATCCCACAAAACCTCGTACGTGTTTTTACTCGACTAGCCGGCGGGATGCATCCTCTCGCACGTGTTTTTACTGGACTAGCCTGCGGGATGCATCCTCTCGCACGTGTTTTTACTCGACTAGCCTGCGGGATGCACCCTCTCGCACGTGTTTTTACTCGACTAGCCTGCGGGATGCATCCTCTCGCACGTGTTTTTACTCGACTAGCCTGCGGGATGCATCCTCTCGCACGTGTTTTTACTCGACTAGCCTGCGGGAAGCATCCTCTCGCACGTGTTTTTACTCGACTAGCCTGCGGGAAGCATCCTCTCGCACGTGTTTTTACTCGACTAGCCTGCGGGAAGCATCCTCTTGCACGTGCTTTTACTCGACTAGCCTGCGGGATGCATCCTCTCGCACGTGTTTTTACTCGACTAGCCTGCGGGATACATCCTCTCGCACGTGTTTTTACTCGACTAGCCTGCGGGATGCATCCTCTCGCACGTGTTTTTACTCGACTAGCCTGCGGGATGTATCCTCTCGCACGTGTTTTTACTCGACTAGCCTGCGGGATGCATCCTCTCGCACGTGTTTTTGCTCGACTAGCCTGCGGGATGCATCCTCTCGCACGTGTTTTTGCTTGTCTAGCCATGCGCATCCCAAAAAACCTGCGCATGCGCATCCCACAAAACCTGCGCATACGCATCCACAAAACCTCGTACGTGTTTTTACTCGACTAGCCGGCGGGATGCATCCTCTCGCACGTGTTTTTACTGGACTAGCCTGCGGGATGCATCCTCTCGCACGTGTTTTTACTCGACTAGCCTGCGGGATGCACCCTCTCGCACGTGTTTTTACTCGACTAGCCTGCGGGATGCATCCTCTCGCACGTGTTTTTACGCGACTAGCCTGCGGGATGCATCCTCTCGCACGTGTTTTTATTCGACTAGCCTGCGGGATGCATCCTCACGCACGTGTTTTACTCGACTAGCCTGCAGGATGCATCCTCTCGCACGTGTTTTTACTCGACTAGCCTGCGGGATGCATCCTCCCGCACGTGTTTTTACTCGACTAGTCTGCGGGATGCATCCTCTCGCACGTGTTTTTGCTCGACTAGCCTGCTTGACGCATCCTCTCGCACGTGTTTTTGCTCGACTAGCCTGCAGGATGCACCCTCTCGCACGTGTTTTTACTCGACTAGCCTGCGGGATGCATCCTCTCGCACGTGTTTTTACGCGACTAGCCTGCGGGATGCATCCTCTCGCACGTGTTTTTATTCGACTAGCCTGCGGGATGCATCCTCTCGCACGTGTTTTTACTCGACTAGCCTGCGGGATGCATCCTCTCGCACGTGTTTTTACTCGAATAGCCTGCGGGAAGCATCCTCTCGCACGCGTTTTTACTCGACTAGCCTGCGGGAAGCATCCTCTCGCACGTGTTTTTACTCGACTAGCCTGCGGGATGCATCCTCTCGCACGTGTTTTTGCTCGACTAGCCTGCGGGATGCATCCTCTCGCACGTGTTTTTACTCGACTAGCCTGCGGGATGCATCCTCTCGCACGTGTTTTTACTCGACTAGCCATGCGCATCCCAAAAACCTGCGCATGCGCATCCCACAAAACCTCGCACGTGTTTTTACTCGACTAGCCTGCGGGATGCATCCTCTCGCACGTGTTTTTACTCGACTAGCCTGCGGGATGCATCCTCTCGCACGTGTTTTTGCTCGACTAGCCTGCGGGATGCATCCTCTCGCACGTGTTTTTGCTCGACTAGCCAGCGGGATGCATCCTCTCGCACGTGTTTTTGCTCGACTAGCCTGCGGTATGCATCCTCTCGCACGTGTTTTTGCTCGACTAGCCTGCGGGATGCATCCTCTCGCACGTGTTTTACTCGACTAGCCTGCAGGATGCATCCTCTCGCACGTGTTTTTACTCGACTAGCCTGCGGGATGCATCCTCCCGCACGTGTTTTTACTCGACTAGCCTGCGGGATGCATCCTCTCGCACGTGTTTTTACTCGACTAGCCTGCGGGATGCATCCTCTCGCACGTGTTTTTACTCGACTAGCCTGCGGGATGCATCCTCTCGCACGTGTTTTTACTCGACTAGCCTGCGGGATGCATCCTCTCGCACGTGTTTTTACTCGACTAGCCTGCGGGATGCATCCTCTCGCACGTGTTTTTACTCGATTAGCCTGCGGGATGCATCCTCTCGCACGTGTTTTTACTCGACTAGCCATGCGCATCCCAAAAACCTTCGCATGCGCATCCCAAAAAAACCTGCGCATGCGCATCCCACAAAACCTCGCACGTGTTTTTACTCGACTAGCCTGCGGGATGCATCCTCCCGCACGTGTTTTTACTCGACTAGCCTGCGGGATGCATCCTCTCGCACGTGTTTTTATTCGACTAGCCTGCGGGATGCATCCTCACGCACGTGTTTTACTCGACTAGCCTGCAGGATGCATCCTCTCGCACGTGTTTTTACTCGACTAGCCTGCGGGATGCATCCTCCCGCACGTGTTTTTACTGGACTAGCCTGCGGGATGCATCCTCTCGCACGTGTTTTTGCTCGACTAGCCTGCTTGACGCATCCTCTCGCACGTGTTTTTGCTCGACTAGCCTGCGGGATGCACCCTCTCGCACGTGTTTTTACTCGACTAGCCTGCGGGATGCATCCTCTCGCACGTGTTTTTACGCGACTAGCCTGCGGGATGCATCCTCTCGCACGTGTTTTTATTCGACTAGCCTGCGGGATGCATCCTCTCGCACGTGTTTTTACTCGACTAGCCTGCGGGATGCATCCTCTCGCACGTGTTTTTACTCGAATAGCCTGCGGGAAGCATCCTCTCGCACGCGTTTTTACTCGACTAGCCTGCGGGAAGCATCCTCTCGCACGTGTTTTTACTCGACTAGCCTGCGGGATGCATCCTCTCGCACGTGTTTTTGCTCGACTAGCCTGCGGGATGCATCCTCTCGCACGTGTTTTTACTCGACTAGCCTGCGGGATGCATCCTCTCGCACGTGTTTTTACTCAACTAGCCATGCGCATCCCAAAAAACCTGCGCATGCTTATCCCACAAAACCTCGCACGTGTTTTTACTCGACTAGCCTGCGGGATGCATCCTCTCGCACGTGTTTTTACTCGACTAGCCTGCGGGATGCATCCTCTCGCACGTGTTTTTGCTCGACTAGCCTGCGGGATGCATCCTCTCGCACGTGTTTTTGCTCGACTAGCCAGCGGGATGCATCCTCTCGCACGTGTTTTTGCTCGACTAGCCTGCGGTATGCATCCTCTCGCACGTGTTTTTGCTCGACTAGCCTGCGGGATGCATCCTCCCGCACGTGTTTTTACTCGACTAGCCTGCGGGATGCATCCTCTCGCACGTGTTTTTACTGGACTAGCCTGCGGGATGCATCCTCTCGCACGTGTTTTTACTCGACCAGCCTGCGGGATGCACCCTCTCGCACGTGTTTTTACTCGACTAGCCTGCGGGATGCATGCTCTCGCACGTGTTTTTACTCGACTAGCCTTCGGGATGTATCCTCTCGCACGTGTTTTTACTCCACTAGCCTGCGGGATGCATCCTCTCGCACGTGTTTTTACTCGACTAGCCTGCGGGATGCATCCTCTCGCACGTGTTTTTACTCGACTAGCCTGCGGGATGCATCCTCTCGCACGTGTTTTTACTCGACTAGCCTGCGGGATGCATCCTCTCGCACGTGTTTTTACTCGACTAGCCTGCGGGATGCATCCTCTCGCACGTGTTTTTACTCGATTAGCCTGCGGGATGCATCCTCTCGCACGTGTTTTTACTCGACTAGCCATGCGCATCCCAAAAAACCTACGCATGCGCATCCCAAAAAAACCTGCGCATGCGCATCCCACAAAACCTCGCACGTGTTTTTACTCGACTAGCCTGCGGGATGCATCCTCCCGCACGTGTTTTTACTCGACTAGCCTGCGGGATGCATCCTCTCGCACGTGTTTTTGCTCGAATAGCCTGCGGGATGCATCCTCTCGCACGTGTTTTTGCTCGACTAGCCTGCGGGATGCATCCTCTCGCACGTGTTTTTGCTCGACTAGCCTGCGGGATGCATCCTCCCGCACGTGTTTTTACTCGACTAGCCTGCGGGATGCATCCTCTCGCACGTGTTTTTACTCGACTAGCCTGCGGGATGTATCCTCTGGCACGTGTTTTTACTCGACTAGCCTGCGGGATGCATCCTCTCGCACGTGTTTTTGCTCGACTAGCCTGCGGGATGCATCCTCTCGCACGTGTTTTTGCTCGACTAGCCATGCGCATCCCAAAAAACCTGCGCATGCGCATCCCAAAAAACCTGCGCATGCGCATCCCACAAAACCTGCGCATGCGCATCCCACAAAACCTGCGCATGCGCATCCCACAAAACCTCGCACGTGTTTTTACTCGACTGGCCTGCGGGATGCATCCTCTCGCACGTGTTTTTACTCGACTAGCCTGCGGGATGCATCCTCTCGCACGTGTTTTTACTCGACTAGCCTGCGGGATGCATCCTCTCGCACGTGTTTTTACTCGACTAGCCTGCGGGAAGCATCATCTCGCACGTGTTTTTACTCGACTAGCCTGCGGGATGCATCCTCTCGCACGTGTTTTTGCTCGACTAGCCCGCGGGATGCATCCTCTCGCACGTGTTTTTGCTCGACTAGCCTGCGGGATGCATCCTCTCGCACGTGTTTTTGCTCGACTAGCCTGCGGGATGCATCCTCTCGCACGTGTTTTTGCTCGACTAGCCTGCGGGATGCATCCTCTCGCACGTGTTTTACTCGACTAGCCTGCAGGATGCATCCTCTCGCACGTGTTTTTACTCGACTAGCCTGCGGGATGCATCCTCCCGCACGTGTTTTTACTCGACTAGCCTGCGGTATGCATCCTCTCGCACGAGTTTTTACTCGACTAGCCTGCGGGATGTATCCTCTCGCACGTGTTTTTACTCGACTAGCCTGCGGGATGCATCATCTCGCACGTGTTTTTGCTCGACTAGCCTGCGGGATGCATCCTCTCGCACGTGTTTTTGCTCGACTAGCCTGCGGGATGCATCCTCTCGCACGTGTTTTTGCTCGACTAGCCTGCGGGATGCATCCTCCCGCACGTGTTTTTACTCGACTAGCCTGCGGGATGCATCCTCTCGCACGTGTTTTTACTGGACTAGCCTGCGGGATGCATCCTCTCGCACGTGTTTTTACTCGACCAGCCTGCGGGATGCACCCTCTCGCACGTGTTTTTACTCGACTAGCCTGCGGGATGCATGCTCTCGCACGTGTTTTTACTCGACTAGCCTGCGGGATGCATCCTCTCGCACGTGTTTTTACTCGACTAGCCTGCGGGATGCATCCTCTCGCACGTGTTTTTACTCGACTAGCCTGCGGGATGCATCCTCTCGCACGTGTTTTTACTCGACTAGCCTGCGGGATGCATCCTCTCGCACGTGTTTTTACTCGACTAGCCATGCGCATCCCAAAAAACCAGCGCATGCGCATCCCAAAAAACCTGCGCATGCGCATCCCACAAAACCTCGCACGTGTTTTTACTCGACTAGCCTACGGGATGCATCCTCCCGCACGTGTTTTTACTCGACTAGCCTGCGGGATGCATCCTCTCGCACGTGTTTTTGCTCGACTAGCCTGCGGGATGCATCCTCTCGCACGTGTTTTTACTCGACTAGCCTGCGGGATGCATCCTTCCGCACGTGTTTTTACTCGACTAGCCTGCGGGATGCATCCTCTCGCACGTGTTTTTACTCGACTAGCCTGCGGGATGTATCCTCTCGCACGTGTTTTTACTCGACTAGCCTGCGGGATGCATCCTCTCGCACGTGTTTTTGCTCGACTAGCCTGCGGGATGCATCCTCTCGCACGTGTTTTTGCTCGCCTAGCCATGCGCATCACAAAAAACCTGCGCATGCGCATCCCACAAAACCTGCGCATGCGCATCCCAAAAAACCTCGCACGTGTTTTTACTCGACTAGCCTGCGGGATGCATCCTCTCGCACGTGTTTTTACTGGACTAGCCTGCGGGATGCATCCTCTCGCACGTGTTTTTACTCGACTAGCCTGCGGGATGCATCCTCTCGCACGTGTTTTTACTCGATTAGTCTGCGGGATGCATCCTCTCGCACGTGTTTTTACTCGACTAGCCTGCGGGATGCATCCTCTCGCACGTGTTTTTACTCGACTAGCCTGCGGAAAGCATCCTCTCGCACGTGTTTTTACTCGACTAGCCTGCGGGAAGCATCCTCTTGCACGTGTTTTTACTTGACTAGCCTGCGGGATGCATCCTCTCGCACGTGTTTTTACTCGACTTGCCTGCGGGAAGCATCCTCTCGCACGTGTTTTTACACGACTAGCCTGCGGGATGCATCCTCTCGCACGTGTTTTTGCTCGACTAGCCTGCGGGACGCATCCTCTCGCACGTGTTCTTCACTCGACTAGCCTGCGGGATGCATCCTCTCGAACGTGTTTTTGCTCGACTAGCCTGCGGGACGCATCCTCTCGCACGTGTTCTTCACTCGACTAGCCTGCGGGATGCATCCTCTCGAACGTGTTTTTACTCGACTAGCCTGCGGGAAGCATCCACTCGCACGTGTTTTTACTCGACTAGCCTGCGGGATGCATCCTCTCGCACGTGTTTTTGCTCGACTAGCCATGCGCATCCCAAAAAACCTGCGCATGCGCATCCCACAAAACCTGCGCATGCGCATCCCAAAAAACCTCGCACGTGTTTTTACTCGACTAGCCTGCGGGATGCATCCTCTCGCACGTGTTTTTACTGGACTAGCCTGCGGGATGCATCCTCTCGCACGTGTTTTTACTCGACTAGCCTGCGGGATGCATCCTCTCGCACGTGTTTTTACTCGACTAGCCTGCGGGATGCATCCTCTCGCACGTGTTTTTACTCGACTAGCCTGCGGGATGCATCCTCTCGCACGTGTTTTTACTCGACTAGCCTGCGGGAAGCATCCTCTCGCACATGTTTTTACTCGACTAGCCTGCGGGAAGCATCCTCTTGCACGTGTTTTTACTTGACTAGCCTGCGGGATGCATCCTCTCGCACGTGTTTTTACTCGACTTGCCTGCGGGAAGCATCCTCTCGCACGTGTTTTTACTCGACTAGCCTGCGGGAAGCATCCTCTCGCACGTGTTTTAACTCGACTAGCCTGCGGGATGCATCCTCTCGCACGTGTTTTTACTCGACTAGCCTGCGGGGTGCATCCTCTCGCACGTGTTTTTACTCGACTAGCCTGCGGGATGCATCCTCTCGCACGTGTTTTTACTCGACTAGCCTGCGGGATGCATCCTCTCGCACGTGTTTTTACTCGACTAGCCTGCGGGATGCATTCTCTCGCACGTGTTTTTACTCGACTAGCCATGCGCATCCCAAAAAACCTGCGCATGCGCATCCCAAAAAACCTGCGCCTGCGCATCCCAAAAAACCTGCGCATGCGCATCCCACAAAACCTCGCACGTGTTTTTACTCGACTAGCCTGCGGGATGCATCCTCCCGCACGTGTTTTTACTCGACTAGCCTGCGGGATGCATCCTCTCGCACGTGTTTTTGCTCGACTAGCCTGCGGGATGCATCCTCTCGCACGGGTTTTTACTCGACTAGCCTGCGGGATGCATCCTCCCGCACGTGTTTTTACTCGACTAGCCTGCGGGATGCATCCTCTCGCACGTGTTTTTACTCGACTAGCCTGCGGGATGTATCCTCTCGCACGTGTTTTTACTCGACTAGCCTGCGGGATGCATCCTCTCGCACGTGTTTTTGCTCGACTAGCCTGCGGGATGCATCCTCCCGCACGTGTTTTTGGTCGACTAGCCATGCGCATCCCAAAAAACCTGCGCATGCGCATCCCACAAAACCTGCGCATGCGCATCCCACAAAACCTGCGCATGCGCATCCCAAAAAACCTCGCACGTGTTTTTACTCGACTAGCCTGCGGGATGCATCCTCTCGCACGTGTTTTTACTGGACTAGCCTGCGGGATGCATCCTCTCGCACGTGTTTTTACTCGACTAGCCTGCGGGATGCATCCTCTCGCACGTGTTTTTACTCGACTAGCCTGCGGGATGCATCCTCTCGCACGTGTTTTTACTCGACTAGCCTGCGGAAAGCATCCTCTCGCACGTGTTTTTACTCGACTAGCCTGCGGGAAGCATCCTCTTGCACGTGTTTTTACTTGACTAGCCTGCGGGATGCATCCTCTCGCACGTGTTTTTACTCGACTAGCCTGCGGGATGCATCCTCTCGCACGTGTTTTTGCTCGACTAGCCATGCGCATCCCAAAAAACCTGCGCATGCGCATCCCAAAAAACCTGCGCATGCGCATCCCAAAAAACCTCGCACGTGTTTTTACTCGACTTGCCTGCGGGATGCATCCTCTCGCACGTGTTTTTACTGGACTAGCCTGCGGGATGCATCCTCTCGCACGTGTTTTTACTCGACTAGCCTGCGGGATGCATCCTCTCGCACGTGTTTTTACTCGACTAGCCTGCGGGATGCATCCTCTCGCTCGTGTTTTTACTCGACTAGCCTGCGGGATGCATCCTCTCGCACGTGTTTTTACTCGACTAGCCTGCGGGAAGCATCCTCTCGCACATGTTTTTACTCGACTAGCCTGCGGGAAGCATCCTCTTGCACGTGTTTTTACTCGACTAGCCTGCGGGATGCATCCTCTCGCACGTGTTTTTACTCGACTAGCCTGCGGAAAGCATCCTCTCGCACGTGTTTTTACTCGACTAGCCTGCGGGAAGCATCCTCTTGCACGTGTTTTTACTTGACTAGCCTGCGGGATGCATCCTCTCGCACGTGTTTTTACTCGACTTGCCTGCGGGAAGCATCCTCTCGCACGTGTTTTTACACGACTAGCCTGCGGGATGCATCCTCTCGCACGTGTTTTTGCTCGACTAGCCTGCGGGATGCATCCTCTCGCACGTGTTTTTGCTCGACTAGCCTGCGGGATGCATCCTTTCGAACGTGTTTTTACTCGACTAGCCTGCGGGAAGCATCCTCTCGCACGTGTTTTTGCTCGACTAGCCTGCGGGATGCATCCTTTCGAACGTGTTTTTACTCGACTAGCCTGCGGGATGCATCCTCTCGCACGTGTTTTTGCTCGACTAGCCTGCGGGATGCATCCTTTCGAACGTGTTTTTACTCGACTAGCCTGCGGGAAGCATCCACTCGCACGTGTTTTTACTCGACTAGCCTGCGGGATGCATCCTCTCGCACGTGTTTTTGCTCGACTAGCCATGCGCATCTCAAAAAACCTGCGCATGTGCATCCCAAAAAACCTGCGCATGCGCATCCCAAAAAACCTGCGCATGCGCATCCCACAAAACCTGCGCATGCGCATCCCAAAAAACCTCGCACGTGTTTTTACTCGAGTAGCCTGCGGGATGCATCCTCTCGCACGTGTTTTTACTCGACTAGCCTGCGGGATGCATCCTCTCGCACGTGTTTTTACTCGACTAGCCTGCGGGATGCATCCTCTCGCACGTGTTTTTACTCGACTAGCCATGCGCATCCCAAAAAACCTGCGCATGCGCATCCCACAAAACCTCGCACGTGTTTTTACTCGACTAGCCTACGGGATGCATCCTCCCGCACGTGTTTTTACTCGACTAGCCTGCGGGATGCATCCTCTCGCACGTGTTTTTGCTCGACTAGCCTGCGGGATGCATCCTCTCGCACGTGTTTTTACTCGACTAGCCTGCGGGATGCATCCTCCCGCACGTGTTTTTACTCGACTAGCCTGCGGGATGCATCCTCTCGCACGTGTTTTTACTCGACTAGCCTGCGGGATGTATCCTCTCGCACGTGTTTTTACTCGACTAGCCTGCGGGATGCATCCTCTCGCACGTGTTTTTGCTCGACTAGCCTGCGGGATGCATCCTCTCGCACGTGTTTTTGCTCGACTAGCCATGCGCATCCCAAAAAACCTGCGCATGCGCATCCCAAAAAACCTGCGCATGCGCATCCCACAAAACCTGCGCATGCGCATCCCAAAAAACCTCGCACGTGTTTTTACTCGACTAGCCTGCGGGATGCATCCTCTCGCACGTGTTTTTACTGGACTAGCCTGCGGGATGCATCCTCTCGCACGTGTTTTTACTCGACTAGCCTGCGGGATGCATCCTCTCGCACGTGTTTTTACTCGACTAGCCTGCGGGATGCATCCTCTCGCACGTGTTTTTACTCGACTAGCCTGCGGGATGCATCCTCTCGCACGTGTTTTTACTCGACTAGCCTGCGGAAAGCATCCTCTCGCATGTGTTTTTACTCGACTAGCCTGCGGGAAGCATCCTCTTGCACGTGTTTTTACTTGACTAGCCTGCGGGATGCATCCTCTCGCACGTGTTTTTACTCGACTTGCCTGCGGGAAGCATCCTCTCGCACGTGTTTTTACACGACTAGCCTGCGGGATGCATCCTCTCGCACGTGTTTTTACTGGACTAGCCTGCGGGATGCATCCTCTCGCACGTGTTTTTACTCGACTAGCCTGCGGGATGCATCCTCTCGCACGTGTTTTTACTCGACTAGCCTGCGGGATGCATCCTCTCGCACGTGTTTTTACTCGACTAGCCTGCGGGATGCATCCTCTCGCACGTGTTTTTGCTCGACTAGCCTGCGGGACGCATCCTCTCGCACGTGTTCTTCACTCGACTAGCCTGCGGGATGCATCCTCACCATCTTTTTTTTGACTCGACTAGCCTGCGGGAAGCATCCACTCGCACGTGTTTTTACTCGACTAGCCTGCGGGATGCATCCTCTCGCACGTGATTTTGCTCGACTAGCCATGCGCATCCCAAAAAACCTGCGCATGCGCATCCCACAAAACCTGCGCATGCGCATCCCAAAAAACCTCGCACGTGTTTTTACTCGACTAGCCTGCGGGATGCATCCTCTCGCACGTGTTTTTACTGGACTAGCCTGCGGGATGCATCCTCTCGCACGTGTTTTTACTCGACTAGCCTGCGGGATGCATCCTCTCGCTCGTGTTTTTACTCGACTAGCCTGCGGGATGCATCCTCTCGCACGTGTTTTTACTCGACTAGCCTGCGGGATGCATCCTCTCGCACGTGTTTTTACTCGACTAGCCTGCGGGAAGCATCCTCTCGCACATGTTTTTACTCGACTAGCCTGCGGGAAGCATCCTCTTGCACGTGTTTTTACTTGACTAGCCTGCGGGATGCATCCTCTCGCACGTGTTTTTACTCGACTTGCCTGCGGGAAGCATCCTCTCGCACGTGTTTTTACTCGACTAGCCTGCGGGAAGCATCCTCTCGCACGTGTTTTTACACGACTAGCCTGCGGGATGCATCCTCTCGCACGTGTTTTTGCTCGACTAGCCTGCTGGACGCATCCTCTCGCACGTGTTCTTCACTCGACTAGCCTGCGGGATGCATCTTCTCGAACGTGTTTTTGCTCGACTAGCCTGCGGGACGCATCCTCTCGCACGTGTTCTTCACTCGACTAGCCTGCGGGATGCATCCTCACCATGTTTTTTTTGACTCGACTAGCCTGCGGGAAGCATCCACTCGCACGTGTTTTTACTCGACTAGCCTGCGGGATGCATCCTCTCGCACGTGTTTTTGCTCGACTAGCCATGCGCATCCCAAAAAACCTGCGCATGCGCATCCCACAAAACCTGCGCATGCGCATCCCAAAAAACCTCGCACGTGTTTTTACTCGAATAGCCTGCGGGATGCATCCTCTCGCACGTGTTTTTACTGGACTAGCCTGCGGGATGCATCCTCTCGCACGTGTTTTTACTCGACTAGCCTGCGGGATGCATCCTCTCGCTCGTGTTTTTACTCGACTAGCCTGCGGGATGCATCCTCTCGCACGTGTTTTTACTCGACTAGCCTGCGGGATGCATCCTCTCGCACGTGTTTTTACTCGACTAGCCTGCGGGAAGCATCCTCTCGCACATGTTTTTACTCGACTAGCCTGCGGGAAGCATCCTCTTGCACGTGTTTTTACTTGACTAGCCTGCGGGATGCATCCTCTCGCATGTGTTTTTACTCGACTTGCCTGCGGGAAGCATCCTCTCGCACGTGTTTTTACTCGACTAGCCTGCGGGAAGCATCCTCTCGCACGTGTTTTTACTCGACTAGCCTGCGGGATGCATCCTCTCGCACGTGTTTTTACTCGACTAGCCTGCGGGATGCATCCTCTCGCACGTGTTTTTACTCGACTAGCCTGCGGGATGCATCCTCTCGCACGTGTTTTTACTCGACTAGCCTGCGGGATGCATCCTCTCGCACGTGTTTTTACTCGACTAGCCTGCGGGATGCATTCTCTCGCACGTGTTTTTACTCGACTAGCCATGCGCATCCCAAAAAACCTGCGCATGCGCATCCCAAAAAACCTGCGCATGCGCATCCCACAAAACCTGCGCATGCGCATCCCACAAAACCTGCGCATGCGCATCCCACAAAACCTGCGCATGCGCATCCCAAAAAACCTCGCACGTGTTTTTACTCGACTAGCCTGCGGGATGCATCCTCTCGCACGTGTTTTTACTGGACTAGCCTGCGGGATGCATCCTCTCGCACGTGTTTTTACTCGACTAGCCTGCGGGATGCATCCTCTCGCACGTGTTTTTACTCGACTAGCCTGCGGGATGCATCCTCTCGCTCGTGTTTTTACTCGACTAGCCTGCGGGATGCATCCTCTCGCACGTGTTTTTACTCGACTAGCCTGCGGGAAGCATCCTCTCGCACATGTTTTTACTCGACTAGCCTGCGGGAAGCATCCTCTTGCACGTGTTTTTACTCGACTAGCCTGCGGGATGCATCCTCTCGCACGTGTTTTTACTCGACTAGCCTGCGGGATGCCTCCTCTCGCACGTGTTTTTACTCGACTAGCCATGCGCATCCCAAAAAACCTGCGCATGCGCATCCCAAAAAACCTGCGCATGCGCATCCCAAAAAACCTGCGCATGCGCATCCCACAAAACCTCGCACGTGTTTTTACTCGACTAGCCTGCGGGATGCATCCTCTCGGTCGTGTTTTTACTCGACTAGCCTGCGGGATGCATCCTCTCGCACGTGTTTTTACTCGACTAGCCTGCGGGAAGCATCCTCTCGCACATGTTTTTACTCGACTAGCCTGCGGGATGCATCCTCTCGCACGTGTTTTTACTGGACTAGCCTGCGGGATGCATCCTCTCGCACGTGTTTTTACTCGACTAGCCTGCGGGATGCATCCTCTCGCACGTGTTTTTACTCGACTAGCCATGCGCATCCCAAAAAACCTGCGCATGCGCATCCCAAAAAACCTGCGCATGCGCATCCCACAAAACCTCGCACGTGTTTTTACTCGACTAGCCTACGGGATGCATCCTCCCGCACGTGTTTTTACTCGACTAGCCTGCGGGATGCATCCTCTCGCACGTGTTTTTGCTCGACTTGCCTGCGGGATGCATCCTCTCGCACGTGTTTTTACTGGACTAGCCTGCGGGATGCATCCTCTCGCACGTGTTTTTACTCGACTAGCCTGCGGGATGCATCCTCTCGCACGTGTTTTTACTCGACTAGTCTGCGGGATGCATCCTCTCGCTCGTGTTTTTACTCGACTAGCCTGCGGGATGCATCCTCTCGCACGTGTTTTTACTCGACTAGCCTGCGGGAAGCATCCTCTCGCACATGTTTTTACTCGACTAGCCTGCGGGAAGCATCCTCTTGCACGTGTTTTTACTCGACTAGCCTGCGGGATGCATCCTCTCGCACGTGTTTTTACTCGACTAGCCTGCGGAAAGCATCCTCTCGCACGTGTTTTTACTCGACTAGCCTGCGGGAAGCATCCTCTTGCACGTGTTTTTACTTGACTAGCCTGCGGGATGCATCCTCTCGCACGTGTTTTTACTCGACTTGCCTGCGGGAAGCATCCTCTCGCACGTGTTTTTACACGACTAGCCTGCGGGATGCATCCTCTCGCACGTGTTTTTGCTCGACTAGCCTGCGGGATGCATCCTCTCGCACGTGTTTTTACTCGACTAGCCTGCGGGATGCATCCTCTCGCACGTGTTTTTGCTCGACTAGCCTGCGGGATGCATCCTCTCGAACGTGTTTTTACTCGACTAGCCTGCGGGAAGCATCCACTCGCACGTGTTTTTACTCGACTAGCCTGCGGGATGCATCCTCTCGCACGTGTTTTTGCTCGACTAGCCATGCGCATCCCAAAAAACCTGAGCATGCGCATCCCAAAAAACCTGCGCATGCGCATCCCACAAAACCTGCGCATGCGCATCCCAAAAAACCTCGCACGTGTTTTTACTCGACTTGCCTGCGGGATGCATCCTCTCGCACGTGTTTTTACTGGACTAGCCTGCGGGAAGCATCCTCTCGCACGTGTTTTTACACGACTAGCCTGCGGGATGCATCCTCTCGCACGTGTTTTTGCTCGACTAGCCTGCTGGACGCATCCTCTCGCACGTGTTCTTCACTCGACTAGCCTGCGGGATGCATCTTCTCGAACGTGTTTTTGCTCGACTAGCCTGCGGGACGCATCCTCTCGCACGTGTTCTTCACTCGACTAGCCTGCGGGATGCATCCTCACCATGTTTTTTTTTACTCGACTAGCCTGCGGGAAGCATCCACTCGCACGTGTTTTTACTCGACTAGCCTGCGGGATGCATCCTCTCGCACGTGTTTTTGCTCGACTAGCCATGCGCATCCCAAAAAACCTGCGCATGCGCATCCCACAAAACCTGCGCATGCGCATCCCAAAAAACCTCGCACGTGTTTTTACTCGAATAGCCTGCGGGATGCATCCTCTCGCACGTGTTTTTACTGGACTAGCCTGCGGGATGCATCCTCTCGCACGTGTTTTTACTGGACTAGCCTGCGGGATGCATCCTCTCGCACGTGTTTTTACTCGACTAGCCTGCGGGATGCATCTTCTCGCTCGTGTTTTTACTCGACTAGCCATGCGCATCCCAAAAAACCTGCGCATGCGCATCCCAAAAAACCTGCGCATGCGCATCCCACAAAACCTGCGCATGCGCATCCCACAAAACCTGCGCATGCGCATCCCAAAAAACCTGCGCATGCGCATCCCAAAAAACCTCGCACGTGTTTTTACTCGACTAGCCTGCGGGATGCATCCTCTCGCACGTGTTTTTACTCGACTAGCCTGCGGGATGCATCCTCTCGCACGTGTTTTTACTCGACTAGCCTGCGGGATGCATCCTCTCGCACGTGTTTTTACTCGACTAGCCTGCGGGATGCATCCTCTCGCACGTGTTTTTACTCGACTAGCCTGCGGGATGCATTCTCTCGCACGTGTTTTTACTCGACTAGCCATGCGCATCCCAAAAAACCTGCGCATGCGCATCCCAAAAAACCTGCGCATGCGCATCCCACAAAACCTGCGCATGCGCATCCCACAAAACCTGCGCATGCGCATCCCAAAAAACCTCGCACGTGTTTTTACTCGACTAGCCTGCGGGATGCATCCTCTCGCACGTGTTTTTACTGGACTAGCCTGCGGGATGCATCCTCTCGCACGTGTTTTTACTCGACTAGCCTGCGGGATGCATCCTCTCGCACGTGTTTTTACTCGACTAGCCTGCGGGATGCATCCTCTCGCTCGTGTTTTTACTCGACTAGCCTGCGGGATGCATCCTCTCGCACGTGTTTTTACTCGACTAGCCTGCGGGAAGCATCCTCTCGCACATGTTTTTACTCGACTAGCCTGCGGGAAGCATCCTCTTGCACGTGTTTTTACTCGACTAGCCTGCGGGATGCATCCTCTCGCACGTGTTTTTACTCGACTAGCCTGCGGGATGCCTCCTCTCGCACGTGTTTTTACTCGACTAGCCATGGGCATCCCAAAAAAACTGCGCATGCGCATCCCAAAAAACCTGCGCATGCGCATCCCAAAAAACCTGCGCATGCGCATCCCACAAAACCTCGCACGTGTTTTTACTCGACTAGCCTGCGGGATGCATCCTCTCGCTCGTGTTTTTACTCGACTAGCCTGCGGGATGCATCCTCTCGCACGTGTTTTTACTCGACTAGCCTGCGGGAAGCATCCTCTCGCACATGTTTTTACTCGACTAGCCTGCGGGATGCATCCTCTCGCACGTGTTTTTACTGGACTAGCCTGCGGGATGCATCCTCTCGCACGTGTTTTTACTCGACTAGCCTGCGGGATGCATCCTCTCGCACGTGTTTTTACTCGACTAGCCATGCGCATCCCAAAAAACCTGCGCATGCGCATCCCAAAAAACCTGCGCATGCGCATCCCACAAAACCTCGCACGTGTTTTTACTCGACTAGCCTGCGGGATGCATCCTCTCGCACGTGTTTTTACTGGACTAGCCTGCGGGATGCATCCTCTCGCACGTGTTTTTGCTCGACTTGCCTGCGGGATGCATCCTCTCGCACGTGTTTTTACTGGACTAGCCTGCGGGATGCATCCTCTCGCACGTGTTTTTACTCGACTAGCCTGCGGGATGCATCCTCTCGCACGTGTTTTTACTCGACTAGTCTGCGGGATGCATCCTCTCGCTCGTGTTTTTACTCGACTAGCCTGCGGGATGCATCCTCTCGCACGTGTTTTTACTCGACTAGCCTGCGGGAAGCATCCTCTCGCACATGTTTTTACTCGACTAGCCTGCGGGAAGCATCCTCTTGCACGTGTTTTTACTCGACTAGCCTGCGGGATGCATCCTCTCGCACGTGTTTTTACTCGACTAGCCTGCGGAAAGCATCCTCTCGCACGTGTTTTTACTCGACTAGCCTGCGGGAAGCATCCTCTTGCACGTGTTTTTACTTGACTAGCCTGCGGGATGCATCCTCTCGCACGTGTTTTTACTCGACTTGCCTGCGGGAAGCATCCTCTCGCACGTGTTTTTACACGACTAGCCTGCGGGATGCATCCTCTCGCACGTGTTTTTGCTCGACTAGCCTGCGGGATGCATCCTCTCGCACGTGTTTTTACTCGACTAGCCTGCGGGATGCATCCTCTCGCACGTGTTTTTGCTCGACTAGCCTGCGGGATGCATCCTCTCGAACGTGTTTTTACTCGACTAGCCTGCGGGAAGCATCCACTCGCACGTGTTTTTACTCGACTAGCCTGCGGGATGCATCCTCTCGCACGTGTTTTTGCTCGACTAGCCATGCGCATCCCAAAAAACCTGCGCATGCGCATCCCAAAAAACCTGCGCATGCGCATCCCACAAAACCTGCGCATGCGCATCCCAAAAAACCTCGCACGTGTTTTTACTCGACTTGCCTGCGGGATGCATCCTCTCGCACGTGTTTTTACTGGACTAGCCTGCGGGATGCATCCTCTCGCACGTGTTTTTACTCGACTAGCCTGCGGGTTGCATCCTCTCGCACGTGTTTTTACTCGACTAGCCATGCGCATCCCAAAAAACCTGCGCATGCGCATCCCAAAAAACCTGCGCATGCGCATCCCAAAAAACCTGCGCATGCGCATCCCACAAAACCTCGCACGTGTTTTTACTCGACTAGCCTACGGGATGCATCCTCCCGCACGTGTTTTTACTCGACTAGCCTGCGGGATGCATCCTCTCGCACGTGTTTTTGCTCGACTAGCCTGCGGGATGCATCCTCTCGCACGTGTTTTTACTCGACTAGCCTGCGGGATGCATCCTCCCGCACGTGTTTTTACTCGACTAGCCTGCGGGATGCATCCTCTCGCACGTGTTTTTACTCGACTAGCCTGCGGGATGTATCCTCTCGCACGTGTTTTTACTCGACTAGCCTGCGGGATGCATCCTCTCGCACGTGTTTTTGCTCGACTAGCCTGCGGGATGCATCCTCTCGCACGTGTTTTTGCTCGACTAGCCATGCGCATCCCAAAAAACCTGCGCATGCGCATCCCAAAAAACCTGCGCATGCGCATCCCACAAAACCTGCGCATGCGCATCCCACAAAACCTGCGCATGCGCATCCCAAAAAACCTCGCACGTGTTTTTACTCGACTAGCCTGCGGGATGCATCCTCTCGCACGTGTTTTTACTGGACTAGCCTGCGGGATGCATCCTCTCGCACGTGTTTTT
This sequence comes from Lasioglossum baleicum, assembly GCF_051020765.1. NCBI lineage: Eukaryota > Metazoa > Arthropoda > Insecta > Hymenoptera > Halictidae > Lasioglossum > Lasioglossum baleicum. The sequence goes on along the minus strand of NW_027469201.1, from coordinate 8,232 downwards.
ACTCGACTAGCCTGCGGGATGCATCCTCTCGCACGTGTTTTTACTCGACTAGCCTGCGGGATGCATCCTCTCGCACGTGTTTTTACTCGACTAGCCTGCGGGATGCATCCTCTCGCACGTGTTTTTACTCGACTAGCCTGCGGAAAGCATCCTCTCGCATGTGTTTTTACTCGACTAGCCTGCGGGAAGCATCCTCTTGCACGTGTTTTTACTTGACTAGCCTGCGGGATGCATCCTCTCGCACGTGTTTTTACTCGACTTGCCTGCGGGAAGCATCCTCTCGCACGTGTTTTTACACGACTAGCCTGCGGGATGCATCCTCCCGCACGTGTTTTTACTCGACTAGCCTGCGGGAAGCATCCTCTCGCACGTGTTTTTACTCGACTAGCCTGCGGGATGCATCCTCTCGCACGTGTTTTTACTCGACTAGCCTGCGGGATGCATCCTCTCGCACGTGTTTTTACTCGACTAGCCGGCGGGATGCATCCTCTCGCACGTGTTTTTACTGGACTAGCCTGCGGGATGCAACCTCTCGCACGTGTTTTTGCTCGACTAGCCATGCGCATCCCAAAAAACCTGCGCATGCGCATCCCAAAAAACCTGCGCATGCGCATCCCAAAAAACCTGCGCATGCGCATCCCACAAAACCTGCGCATGCGCATCCCACAAAACCTCGCACGTGTTTTTACTCGACTAGCCTGCGGGATGCATCCTCTCGCACGTGTTTTTACTGGACTAGCCTGCGGGATGCATCCTCTCGCACGTGTTTTTACTCGACTAGCCTGCGGGATGCATCCTCTCGCACGTGTTTTTACTCGACTAGCCTGCGGGATGCACCCTCTCGCACGTGTTTTTACTCGACTAGCCTGCGGGAAGCATCCTCTCGCACGTGTTTTTACTCGACTAGCCTGCGGGATGCATCCTCTCGCACGTGTTTTTACTCGACTAGCCTGCGGGATGCATCCTCTCGCACGTGTTTTTGCTCGACTAGCCTGCGGGATGCATCCTCTCGCACGTGTTTTTGCACGACTAGCCATGCGCATCCCAAAAAACCTGCGCATGCGCATCCCAAAAAACCTGCGCATGCGCATCCCACAAAACCTGCGCATGCGCATCCCACAAAACCTCGCACGTGTTTTTACTCGACTAGCCTGCGGGATGCATCCTCTCGCACTTGTTTTTACTGGACTAGCCTGCGGGATGCATCCTCTCGCACGTGTTTTTACTCGACTAGCCTGCGGGATGCATCCTCTCGCACGTGTTTTTACTCGACTAGCCTGCGGGATGCATCCTCTCGCACGTGTTTTTACTCGACTAGCCTGCGGGAAGCATCCTCTCGCACGTGTTTTTACTCGACTAGCGTGCGGGATGCATCCTCTCGCACGTGTTTTTACTCGACTAGCCTGCGGGATGCATCCTCTCGCACGTGTTTTTGCTCGACTAGCCTGCGGGATGCATCCTCTCGCACGTGTTTTTACTGGACTAGCCTGCGGGATGCATCCTCTCGCACGTGTTTTTACTCGACTAGCCTGCGGGATGCATCCTCTCGCACGTGTTTTTACTCGACTAGCCTGCGGGATGCATCCTCTCGCACGTGTTTTTACTCGACTAGCCTGCGGGAAGCATCCTCTCGCACGTGTTTTTACTCGAATAGCCTGCGGGATGCATCCTCTCGCACGTGTTTTTACTCGACTAGCCTGCGGGATGCATCCTCTCGCACGTGTTTTTGCTCGACTAGCCTGCGGGATGCATCCTCTCGCACGTGTTTTTGCTCGACTAGCCATGCGCATCCCAAAAAATCTGCGCATGCGCATCCCAAAAAACCTGCGCATGCGCATCCCAAAAAACCTGCGCATGCGCATCCCACAAAACCTCGCACGTGTTTTTACTCGACTAGCCTGCGGGATGCATCCTCTCGCACGTGTTTTTACTCGACTAGCCTGCGGGATGCATCCTCTCGCACGTGTTTTTACTCGACTAGCCTGCGGGAAGCATCCTCTCGCACGTGTTTTTACTCGACTAGCCTGCGGGATGCATCCTCTCGCACGTGTTTTTACTCGACTAGCCTGCGGGATGCATCCTCTCGCACGTGTTTTTACTCGACTAGCCGGCGGGATGCATCCTCTCGCACGTGTTTTTACTGGACTAGCCTGCGGGATGCAACCTCTCGCACGTGTTTTTGCTCGACTAGCCATGCGCATCCCAAAAAACCTGCGCATGCGCATCCCAAAAAACCTGCGCATGCGCATCCCACAAAACCTGCGCATGCGCATCCCACAAAACCTCGCACGTGTTTTTACTCGACTAGCCTGCGGGATGCATCCTCTCGCACGTGTTTTTACTGGACTAGCCTGCGGGATGCATCCTCTCGCACGTGTTTTTGCTCGACTAGCCTGCGGGATGCATCCTCTCGCACGTGTTTTTGCACGACTAGCCATGCGCATCCCAAAAAACCTGCGCATGCGCATCCCAAAAAACCTGCGCATGCGCATCCCACAAAACCTGCGCATGCGCATCCCACAAAACCTCGCACGTGTTTTTACTCGACTAGCCTGCGGGATGCATCCTCTCGCACTTGTTTTTACTGGACTAGCCTGCGGGATGCATCCTCTCGAACGTGTTTTTACTCGACTAGCCTGCGGGATGCATCCTCTCGCACGTGTTTTTACTCGACTAGCCTGCGGGATGCATCCTCTCGCACGTGTTTTTACTCGACTAGCCTGCGGGAAGCATCCTCTCGCACGTGTTTTTACTCGACTAGCCTGCGGGATGCATCCTCTCGCACGTGTTTTTACTCGACTAGCCTGCGGGATGCATCCTCTCGCACGTGTTTTTGCTCGACTAGCCTGCGGGATGCATCCTCTCGCACGTGTTTTTGCTCGACTAGCCATGCGCATCCCAAAAAATCTGCGCATGCGCATCCCAAAAAACCTGCGCATGCGCTTCCCAAAAAACCTGCGCATGCGCATCCCACAAAACCTCGCACGTGTTTTTACTCGACTAGCCTGCGGGATGCATCCTCTCGCACGTGTTTTTACTGGACTAGCCTGCGGGATGCATCCTCTCGCACGTGTTTTTACTCGACTAGCCTGCGGGATGCATCCTCTGGCACGTGTTTTTGCTCGACTAGCCTGCGGGATGCATCCTCTCGCACGTGTTTTTGCTCGACTAGCCATGCGCATCCCAAAAAACCTGCGCATGCGCATCCCAAAAAACCTGCGCATGCGCATCCCACAAAACCGGCGCATGCGCATCCCACAAAACCTGCGCATACGCATCCCACAAAACCTCGCACGTGTTTTTACTGGACTAGCCTGCGGGATGCATCCTCTCGCACGTGTTTTTGCTCGACTAGCCATGCGCATCCCAAAAAACCTGCGCATGCGCATCCCACAAAACCGGCGCATGCGCATCCCACAAAACCTGCGCATACGCATCCCACAAAACCTCGCACGTGTTTTTACTCGACTAGCCGGCGGGATGCATCCTCTCGCACGTGTTTTTACTGGACTAGCCTGCGGGATGCATCCTCTCGCACGTGTTTTTGCTCGACTAGCCATGCGCATCCCAAAAAACCTGCGCATGCGCATCCCAAAAAACCTGCGCACGCGCATCCCACAAAACCTGCGCATGCGGATCCCACAAAACCTCGCACGTGTTTTTACTCGACTAGCCTGCGGGATGCATCCTCTCGCACGTGTTTTTACTGGACTAGCCTGCGGGATGCATCCTCTCGCACGTGTTTTTACTCGACTAGCCTGCGGGATGCATCCTCTCGCACTTGTTTTTACTGGACTAGCCTGCGGGATGCATCCTCTCGCACGTGTTTTTACTCGACTAGCCTGCGGGATGCATCCTCTCGCACGTGTTTTTACTCGACTAGCCTGCGGGATGCACCCTCTCGCACGTGTTTTTACTCGACTAGCCGGCGGGATGCATCCTCTCGCACGTGTTTTTACTGGACTAGCCTGCGGGATGCAACCTCTCGCACGTGTTTTTGCTCGACTAGCCATGCGCATCCCAAAAAACCTGCGCATGCGCATCCCAAAAAACCTGCGCATGCGCATCCCACAAAACCTGCGCATGCGCATCCCACAAAACCTCGCACGTGTTTTTACTCGACTAGCCTGCGGGATGCATCCTCTCGCACGTGTTTTTACTGGACTAGCCTGCGGGATGCATCCTCTCGCACGTGTTTTTGCTCGACTAGCCTGCGGGATGCATCCTCTCGCACGTGTTTTTGCACGACTAGCCATGCGCATCCCAAAAAACCTGCGCATGCTCATCCCAAAAAACCTGCGCATGCGCATCCCACAAAACCTGCGCATGCGCATCCCACAAAACCTCGCACGTGTTTTTACTCGACTAGCCTGCGGGATGCATCCTCTCGCACTTGTGTTTTTACTGGACTAGCCTGCGGGATGCATCCTCTCGCACGTGTTTTTACTCGACTAGCCTGCGGGATGCACCCTCTCGCACGTGTTTTTACTCGACTAGCCGGCGGGATGCATCCTCTCGCACGTGTTTTTACTGGACTAGCCTGCGGGATGCAACCTCTCGCACGTGTTTTTGCTCGACTAGCCATGCGCATCCCAAAAAACCTGCGCATGCGCATCCCACAAAACCTGCGCATACGCATCCCACAAAACCTCGCACGTGTTTTTACTCGACTAACCTGCGGGAAGCATCCTCTCGCACGTGTTTTTACTCGACTAGCCTGCGGGATGCATCCTCTCGCACGTGTTTTTACTCGACTAGCCTGCGGGATGCATCCTCTCGCACGTGTTTTTGCTCGACTAGCCTGCGGGATGCATCCTCTCGCACGTGTTTTTGCTCGACTAGCCATGCGCATCCCAAAAAACCTGCGCATGCGCATCCCAAAAAACCTGCGCCTGCGCATCCCACAAAACCTGCGCATGCGCATCCCACAAAACCTGCGCATACGCATCCCACAAAACCTCGCACGTGTTTTTACTCGACTAACCTGCGGGAAGCATCCTCTCGCACGTGTTTTTACTCGACTAGCCTGCGGGATGCATCCTCTCGCACGTGTTTTTACTCGACTAGCCTGCGGGAAGCATCCTCTCGCACGTGTTTTTACTCGACTAGCCTGCGGGATGCATCCTCTCGCACGTGTTTTTACTCGACTAGCCTGCGGGATGCATCCTCTCGCACGTGTTTTTGCTCGACTAGCCTGCGGGATGCATCCTCTCGCACGTGTTTTTGCTCGACTAGCCAGGCGCATCCCAAAAAATCTGCGCATGCGCATCCCAAAAAACCTGCGCATGCGCATCCCAAAAAACCTGCGCATGCGCATCCCACAAAACCTCGCACGTGTTTTTACTCGACTAGCCTGCGGGATGCATCCTCTCGCACGTGTTTTTACTGGACTAGCCTGTGGGATGCATCCTCTCGCACGTGTTTTTACTCGACTAGCCTGCGGGATGCATCCTCTCGCACGTGTTTTTACTCGACTAGCCTGCGGGATGCATCCTCTCGCACGTGTTTTTACTCGACTAGCCTGCGGGAAGCATCCTCTCGCACGGGTTTTTGCTCGACTAGCCTGCGGGATGCATCCTCTCTCACGTGTTTTTGCTCGACTAGCCATGCGCATCCCAAAAAACCTGCGCATGCGCATCCCAAAAAACCTGCGCATGCGCATCCCACAAAACCGGCGCATGCGCATCCCACAAAACCTGCGCATACGCATCCCACAAAACCTCGCACGTGTTTTTACTCGACTAGCCGGCGGGATGCATCCTCTCGCACGTGTTTTTACTGGACTAGCCTGCGGGATGCATCCTCTCGCACGTGTTTTTGCTCGACTAGCCATGCGCATCCCAAAAAACCTGCGCATGCGCATCCCAAAAAACCTGCGCATGCGCATCCCAAAAAACCTGCGCATGCGCATCCCACAAAACCTGCGCATGCGCATCCCACAAAACCTCGCACGTGTTTTTACTCGACTAGCCTGCGGGATGCATCCTCTCGCACGTGTTTTTACTGGACTAGCCTGCAGGATGCATCCTCTCGCACGTGTTTTTACTCGACTAGCCTGCGGGATGCATCCTCTCGCACGTGTTTTTACTCGACTAGCCTGCGGGATGCACCCTCTCGCACATGTTTTTACTCGACTAGCCTGCGGGAAGCATCCTCTCGCACGTGTTTTTACTCGACTAGCCTGCGGGATGCATCCTCTCGCACGTGTTTTTACTCGACTAGCCTGCGGGATGCATCCTCTCGCACGTGTTTTTGCTCGACTAGCCTGCGGGATGCATCCTCTCGCACGTGTTTTTGCTCGACTAGCCATGCGCATCCCAAAAAACCTGCGCATGCTCATCCCAAAAAACCTGCGCATGCGCATCCCACAAAACCTGCGCATGCGCATCCCACAAAACCTGCGCATACGCATCCCACAAAACCTCGCACGTGTTTTTACTCGACTAGCCGGCGGGATGCATCCTCTCGCACGTGTTTTTACTCGACTAGCCGGCGGGATGCATCCTCTCGCACGTGTTTTTACTCGACTAGCCTGCGGGATGCATCCTCTCGCACGTGTTTTTACTCGACTAGCCTGCGGGATGCATCCTCTCGCACGTGTTTTTACTCGACTAGCCTGCGGGAAGCATCCTCTCGCACGTGTTTTTACTCGACTAGCCTGCGGGATGCATCCTCTCGCACGTGTTTTTACTCGACTAGCCTGCGGGATGCATCCTCTCGCACGTGTTTTTGCTCGACTAGCCTGCGGGATGCATCCTCTCGCACGTGTTTTTACTCGACTAGCCTGCGGGGTGCATCCTCTCGCACGTGTTTTTGCTCGACTAGCCTGCGGGATGCATCCTCTCGCACGTGTTTTTGCTCGACTAGCCATGCGCATCCCAAAAAACCTGCGCATGCGCATCCCACAAAACCTGCGCATACGCATCCCACAAAACCTCGCACGTGTTTTTACTCGACTAGCCGGCGGGATGCATCCTCTCGCACGTGTTTTTACTCGACTAGCCTGCGGGATGCATCCTCTCGCACGTGTTTTTACTCGACTAGCCTGCGGGAAGCATCCTCTCGCACGTGTTTTTGCTCGACTAGCCTGCGGGATGCATCCTCTCGCACGTGTTTTTGCTCGACTAGCCATGCGCATCCCAAAAAACCTGCGCATGCGCATCCCAAAAAACCTGCGCATGCGCATCCCACAAAACCGGCGCATGCGCATCCCACAAAACCTGCGCATACGCATCCCACAAAACCTCGCACGTGTTTTTACTCGACTAGCCGGCGGGATGCATCCTCTCGCACGTGTTTTTACTGGACTAGCCTGCGGGATGCATCCTCTCGCACGTGTTTTTGCTCGACTAGCCATGCGCATCCCAAAAAACCTGCGCATGCGCATCCCAAAAAACCTGCGCATGCGCATCCCACAAAACCTGCGCATGCGCATCCCACAAAACCTCGCACGTGTTTTTACTCGACTAGCCTGCGGGATGCATCCTCTCGCACTTGTTTTTACTGGACTAGCCTGCGGGATGCATCCTCTCGCACGTGTTTTTACTCGACTAGCCTGCGGGATGCATCCTCTCGCACGTGTTTTTACTCGACTAGCCTGCGGGATGCACCCTCTCGCACGTGTTTTTACTCGACTAGCCTGCGGGAAGCATCCTCTCGCACGTGTTTTTACTCGACTAGCCTGCGGGATGCATCCTCTCGCACGTGTTTTTACTCGACTAGCCTGCGGGATGCATCCTCTCGCACGTGTTTTTGCTCGACTAGCATGCGGGATGCATCCTCTCGCACGTGTTTTTGCTCGACTAGCCATGCGCATCCCAAAAAACCTGCGCATGCGCATCCCAAAAAACCTGCGCCTGCGCATCCCACAAAACCTGCGCATGCGCATCCCACAAAACCTGCGCATACGCATCCCACAAAACCTCGCACGTGTTTTTACTCGACTAACCTGCGGGAAGCATCCTCTCGCACGTGTTTTTACTCGACTAGCCTGCGGGATGCATCCTCTCGCACGTGTTTTTACTCGACTAGCCTGCGGGAAGCATCCTCTCGCACGTGTTTTTACTCGACTAGCCTGCGGGATGCATCCTCTCGCACGTGTTTTTACTCGACTAGCCTGCGGGATGCATCCTCTCGCACGTGTTTTTGCTCGACTAGCCTGCGGGATGCATCCTCTCGCACGTGTTTTTGCTCGACTAGCCAGGCGCATCCCAAAAAATCTGCGCATGCGCA